>NC_139346.1:163890540-164055540 GCF_055883805.1 Amblyomma maculatum | reverse complement strand
CGCAGTCGGTTCGGTCCGCTCGTAGACCGCTCGGTCCGCCTTTTGCAAGATTGGCAGGCTGTCTTGTATAAACCGGACATGGCCCCGAGGCACCCTCAGGGGCTGCTGCGGGCCGCAAGCAGACGCGTGTCGACCCTGCCAAACAGTTTGAATAAAACAATGTTCAATTATGTACGCTGGGGTCGATGGATGCCTAGTGCCTGGGTCGAGGTATGACATTGCCCTATATGCTATATTTAGTTGTGGCCTATCGATTCTGCTTATACATAAAATGAAAAGCCCCGTTATATCCGACGGCATGGTCGGAGAACTCTTCCTTTCTTTCCTTTCCCAGTCCCATCATAGAATTCGTACATACGGAGAATTTTTTCAGAGCACGCAGACGTGCTCTGAGCGTCCATTTTATTGATCATTTCTTTATATACAGGATCTATTTCGTAAAAGGCCATGTTTTAAATAGCTCGTTTCTGCTGCTGTGTAGATATTGGCTCAATGCATTGCACACCGGTTACGCCTGTTACATTATACGCCGGTCAGTTAGACTGTCAGCGACTCGCTGCTACGTCCTTATACCATGTAAGCTGAGCTTTTGTAAGTGTGGTTCGTAAGACATTAGAGTGTGGTCAAAGTCCTAATTCTTAACGTCAGCATAGACGTGCAGGGCACAGTAAATTTAAAACTAATTCGTAAAGATAAACTTGCGAATGCGGATGTTTCGGACGCGCGCATGCTTCGGGATTCACAGCAGGAATAAAGGGAGAGAGACGTGAAGCTGAATTTCTAGGCGTGAGCAAGAAGACATCTCAAGTGAAGAAACTTGCAACCTCTGTATTGTGGCCGCAGATGGCACAGGAAAGGGTTAAATGGAGGGACACGGCAGAGGTCTCTGTCGTACAGTGGGCGTAGTTTGGACGACTATGATTGCCGCACAGTGGTAGCGTGGATCACCCTGCATACTTGCGTGGTCTGAGGCGACGTTTGTCACGTTATTCTGTATAATGTGACTAAGTTAACAAAACAAAATATTTACGCAAATGCTACAAGAATAGACTGGTTTATACTATGAAGGAGGTGTCAGGGCGATTGCTGCTGCCCTCTAAGAGATAAAATTTATTTTGGGAAACCGCACTGCCGGCCCGCTTTTGCTTTATTTTTTAATGAAAACAAAAATCAGGAAATGAGTTGTGTAAATTTTCCTCTTGACAAGGTTGGGATCCAGACGTTCTACACGCTATACGCCACCAGAACGCGTTCAAGAGACGGATTCCAGTGTGTAGCACGAGATTCATCGCGTGGTCTAATTTTTCCGACCCACCGAAGAAAAGAATTTGAGACCGCATCGTGAACGCGTCTGGAGACCATAGATCTCTTTGGCACGGGCCAGGCACCTCGTCGTGCGGTCTTATCCACTATAGCGCCTGCCGATTCGTGACTGTTTTCGTAAATTGCAAGCCGGCAGTTCTGTGGCAGACGTCGCGCAAGTTCGGGCAGCAGCAATCAGCCACTGACACCTGTGCAGACATTTAGGGACCCACAATCTTTGCGCAAGAAATCATCCAGGGAACTAAGCGCTGGGGTGCCAAATTTTCGCATCAAAATATACGTAGGAAAGCGTACTGCCGTGACGAACGCACATGTTGGAAGGAGGTCAACGATCGGACCACTGAGGGCTGCTTTCGCTAAAGCATCAGCGGATTCATTGAAATGAAGGCTACTGTGTCAACGAACCCAAACAATTCTAATCGATTGGGCATGAAGAGGGATAAGGAGCTTAAATGTGCGAACTGCGACTCATTAAGCGCAGATAGGGAAGCGTACAAAGATAATTAGTCTATAAGTATTAAAGGAGTTGAAAAATAATTTAGGAGCTTGCGCAGGGCAAGAACAACCGCTAGGAATTCAGCCAAATAAATAGGGGGGAAATCTGGAAGACGGAGAGAAAAAGACCAATCGAGGGAATGAGAGAAAATTCCCACGCCTGTCTTTTCTTCTCACACCAAAGAGGCATGGATGCGTCCTTCTTATCAGGCGCGTGCCATGACAAGAGGTGAAGAAAAAGAAGATCCGCGACTGTTGATCCACAACAGACGCCATGGGTTTTTCTAGGCAGACCGTTGTGTGCATCCTCATTTTCTGTACGGTGAGTGGCATTTTTCAGCTCGGACTGTGCGCGAATTAACCTAACAACCGATGCGACGCAGATTGGGGCTCGCGGCACGCAGTCGCGGCCACGTTTAGCCCGACTGTTTGACCGAGCCACCACAAACGTTCTCGCCACCTCCTAAAAAAGTTTATCGCAGGGACCGGAAGGCAATCAGCGAAATAGTGCCTGAGAAGCAGCGTCGAGCTTATATGCAGCTTTGTTATTATTGCGAAAGCAATGCTGCTCGCAGTTTGAGCCTTCAGCGTGGAACGGCGGTGACCACCATTGACCTTTGACCTTTAGACGAACCCCGTAGATGATCCCAAGTTGGCAGAAGCTGCCAACTTAGATCTCTCGTTTCACATGAGACGGTTATGTCAGAATCAACCTGCTAGGACCCTGGCATTCACGTTACCCTATAGGCAACTAAGACACGTTCATACGGCTTGGTTAGAGAGGGGCTTTATATGTGGGCTGGCAGGAGCTGCCTACTTGGGCCTCTCGTTTCACATGAGACGGTTATGTCAGAATCAGCCTGCTAGGACCCTGGCATTCACGTTACCCCTATAGGCCACTAAGGCACGTTCATATCGGTTGGTTAAAGCGGGGCTTTATGTGTGGGCTGGGGAAGGAGAAGAAGAATTAGAAGAACGCTCGATCACCCGCAACTATTGCTTTCGCTCAATATTCGGTTCAGCAGCGTTGAACTCTTCTAATTTTTTTTTACACATTTGTCAGACATCACCCGCACGAGAAAGTCGACAGTTTTCAGGGGACTTGGACGTAGAGCGCTGAAGCTAATTTTAAAGATTTAAAATAGCGCAGTCTGCACGGGTTAGAGTTGGGGTGTGAAAGGCAGCGTGTTCAGAATGTGATTCCCCAATTAATGTCAGACAAAGTATACATGGAACCTCGACGTAGATAGCTTAAACAAATTCTTAAAATATTTCAAATAGCGCAGTCTGTACGGCGAATACTAGAGTGCGTGGTGTGAAAGGCAGTTTGTGCAGCGTACGATTTCCCAAATAATTTCAAGCCTTGAACTCCAACTATGTCACACAAGCGCTTATATATATATATATATATCATCCACCGATACTTAATGTTTAGGAGCTGGTTTATATATATATATATATATATATATATATATATATATATATATATGGCTGAGGGTGGCGCTGGTGAACTCTCAAGGTTCGTATACAGACAACATAAATAAAATACCCAAGAAAGTAGCAGGGGGGGGGGGGGGGGGGGGGGGGGGACAGCGGCCGATGTAGCTCAGTTGGAAGAGCACCGGACGCGTTATTCGGAGGTCGTGGGTTCGGTTCCCACCATCGGCACGTTGTTTTTTCTTCTACTTTGTGTTTAATTATCTTTTTCCTAAAAAGATTACATTACGAATTTCTGTGATTATCAAGTAAAAATAAAAAAAAAAGACGAAGTACCATCCCCAACGCTTTCCTTGGCCTCGCCGACTGTTGGCTTCTTTCCTTCATATATATATATATATATATATATATATATATATATATATATATATATATATATATATATATATATATATATATATATATATATATATATATATATATATATACATAATCCACCGATACTTAATGTTTAAGAACTGGTTTCACCTGTCGCATATAATAAGTTTAAGAATGAGTTTGTACAGATGTTTTCTTAATTTTCGGAGGGTCACGTACCTTTCACATTCTAATGCTTTAGAATAACAGCGACGATGCGCAGCGAACACAAAGCGTCACTATAGGCGCGTATTCATTGGGCTCGTTACTTTTGGCAGTGGTTGTACTTCTTCCGCGCTGTACGATTTTCTTTTTTTATCGTAATGTCTCTGCAGGCGACCAACTTCTTCGCTATCGTCGGTTACGTGCTCGGCAACTACAGGAATCTGGGAGGTGAGATTTTCTTTGCGGCTCAGAAAATTACACACCCCCTTCAACACCTCGTAGCAATTTTTTTTTTCTAGACGTTGTTTAAGGTCTCTGTGAGAAGAACAGAAGACTGAACTTTTGAAAATAAAGGCACATAGCACTTATATCTCGAAATACATTCCCCGCGGTCTGTCAATCATGTAGTATAACACCGCGGTCATATTTTTTTCTTAGCGTCTGGTCTTTGTTTCTGACAGGTTTTAAATGTTACCTGACTTGATCTGGTTACATTCCAGTAGTGACGTACAGAAGCTGTGCAGTCACGCACACAGCGTCTATTTCGTGCCAAATATTACGGCTTGTGTGAGATTTCTAATCTCCGATTCATAAAATGGAACTTTGTGGCGTCTAAATAAGTCAAGTGAGGTGAAAAAAAGGCGGGGGGGAAAGGGGGGGGGGGAGGAGTAATCAAGGCTTTAACCTAGTGATAGAGCGAAAGCTGTGAGTGTTGCAGCGAAGTTTTCCTCTGACACCTGGATTTAATGTGCCGCCGTACACTCGCTGTTGTCGTTCGCCTCTACCAACTACCGAGTTGTTGTTCTTCTTCTTTTACTTCTTTTTCTTTCCTTTCTTCTTTCTCTTCTTCGTCTTTCCTCCTCTAACTCCAGTCAAAGCTCTCGGTATATACCACGTGACAGTTGCTAGGCAACGGCGTGGCGCGACGCGGTGCCACGGTGACACGCCGGCGGCTTGAAAACCTTGCGTAGTGTAGCTTTCGCTACAAAAGGGTCGTCGTTGCGATCCATGCCATATGTAGAAGGTACATAAAACTGCGTTTTATTGCGCGCATATACATTTTAGGGTACACGGGGCGACCGACTTTTCACTGCCTACCATTTCTCCCCACATTCGAACGTCATTTTAAATTGCTGACTTCCTTATTTATATTTCACCTTGTTGCTGCCCGTTATACTGGTGCTTTTTTTTTTAATATTGTCATTCTCGAATTTACGCAGCTGATGGCTTCATCTACGACGTTCTGCTCGGCTTGGAGGCTGGCATCGACGCGGTATCCGACGTGGCGCTCCTCAATGTGCTCTACGTTTCGGTATGAGCTACCGAACGTTCAACGTTTTTAACCAGAACATCATACTTATATCATCGTTGGGCGGAAGGAAGCCTTGTGCATGCTTTGGAGACTTCTAAATACCCAGCTGATAAGCAGCGCAGCTCGAAAGCATGACCAAGCGAAAACAAAATCTCGGCTTGAGATATCATAAATCACAGTCCCGTGGTTAACAGCTCATCACACCTTCTAACGCCATAATTGACATAACAATAACCTAACGCTTAGATAATTTGCGCAGGACGAGCACAGCGCGAGGCGTTTCTATTGATTAATGTGCGCCCATGAAAAACTGATTGTTTTTTGTGCGCCTTATCTTTGTCCTTAGTGCATTGCGAATCCAACTCTGATTCCGGGCGCTTGTAGCCTCATGATATACTTTTGAATATGTGAATTTTATTCGCATGTCGTAAAAACTTCTTACTAGATTCAAATCGATTCCCGTTTTCGGCGGCGTTTGTGGCTTCTCATGACTTCTCTTGGCGGCAGCAGACAAAAAAAAAAGTGCGTCGGTTGCGCTAAGTGAGAGAAATCAGTTTCAGCATTGATCACATTCCTTCTTAATTTCGCAGGAAAACCCACTTACGGCACCTCCGCATGTAAGTACAGATAACACAACTAAATATATACACCTTGTACGATTACTATGTATTCAGTGCTTTGTCACAGCAGACCTGGGTTTCTGTTGGTGAAGTACACGCCTGCGCTGGAATATCCTTGATATGATAACTATCTATTATTAGAGAGTAGATCTTCTGCTACCTTTCTGCAAGATCAATCATATACGCATGCGCCAGCTTCATCTGCGCTGCGAACTCGCTCTTTCGGCTCGCCACCGGCCGAACAGCGAGTGACGTCAGCCTTGCAACCATGTGACTATCAGCTGCTCCGTGCGCTCCTCCTCCGCCTCGCCACTGGTTTGAACCGGTGCTGTTGCCGCCACATGACAGCTTCCTCAGTCTAGCGATGGATGACGCGATGCGTGGTCCGTCGATGTCTGCACTCCGTCGCAATTAGACGTCAGGCTGAATCAGACAATTCTGCTAATGTAGCTCAGCGCGAGGCCTACAGGGTCGTTTACTAGGCTCAGCCGGGTCGAACCCTGTCCATTTTTTATTTTCTGTGCTGTAACGTTGCGGAGCACAAGTTCAGTAAAGCTTTGGAACGATTATTGTTTCGAGAGCTTTTTGACCATGTCCCCCCTGGAGCAAGCCAGTGGTCGAAAACTCCCTTATTAATGGGCTGGCCAATCGGAACGTTATTCTCACACCTAAGGCAACCCGGGCCTCTTCATGAACACTAGTACTTTCGAAACTCCCCATACGTCTCATACGCTATGAGATTTTTCGGTGTGATTGAGCCAAAACTCGGACGTTGGCGTATTGTCAGGCCATCTGCATAGTCCAGAAGAACTACTCAGCGGAGCTGAAAACTCGAACGCAGCAGAGAAATGCAAACTGTCGAGTGCCACCAATAGCTGAAATCCAGGATTACAGGCGGCACCACCAACTGCTAACCTCCCTTATATGGTTACAGGTTTAATAGACGAGCTTCGAATCTGTGTTTTGTAACCATTTGTAACATTTATGGGAATACTAGAACGACGCTTGCAGAGGCAGCGTTAGAATCATACACTTAGACGCCGCCTCACTCGTCCAGACGAATACAGACGCACGAAGCGAATTTTTCACCACAAGACTGGTAATCGAAACGCGACAAGCTAGACGCCACTACGGGTCCACCGCATGCCTGGAATCTCTTTAGGCAGTTATTAAATGCCATTAAATCTAAGACCACCGAAAAACACAATATTTAGAAATCAATACTTCGCATACCCTCCTGCGACACACACCGCCTATTCAGCCCCCCCGCCCCCCTTTTTTTTTTATTAATACCTCCTCGACTAATCCCCTAAGAGAAGCAGAGGACCAAGTAAAGCACTGGAGACCTGACACCTCTTCCACCCCCGGCGCAGGCGGATGTGGGCGTGTGTACTAATCCAACTTCCGACACCATGTATATTTGTGTCCCGTCGACGAGACATGACCAGAGGCTGTGAGCAGTGGGAGCGTAACAACACCCATTTATTCAACAGCCGTGTATGTATACACTTAAGTGGAAAGGGTGTCTCCCCTCACCACCGCGTTTTATGTGTGGCACAGATACTGATCACGTCACCCGTGCCGTAGATGCGAGGGCCCGGCAGCGCCACATAGGATGCGATACAGGGTACACAAGGCGCTCCAGAATCTCAACGCCCAATTCATTGCGCCTTACTAAATACTTTAACGAGCGCTAAAAAATTGTAAACCTTCTACAGCAATGAAAAGATGCCAACGACGTCTTCATACCCAAATTTGCGAAGCCTCTGCTCACTTCTGACCTCAGAATCATCTCCCTCACCTCTTCTGTCGGCAAACTCGAGGAGCATGTACTCTAGACCTGGCTTTCCCAGTACCTCGAATGCAACGATTTCGTAATTATTTTTATTTTAGATTTGGTCCTGGGCTTTCGACAGAGTACGTATTCTTCAGCTAAAACATCACGTGCTCGACTTCCGTATCTACGACACCAAATATAACCTAGTTGTGGATCTCACTAAGGCTTTTGATAACGTCACAGGCTCAGCTATACTACAGAACAATACAACATTGGAAATTGGTGACAGGGTGTGCAACTACATACGAGACTTCTTCAGCCACCGTACAGCCACACATACCTTCGGTGACTACAGCTTCGCAGGCATCACGTTGGGAGTAGGAAGCCCCATGGAGCCGTCCTCTCGCCTATTCTATTTAGCAATAATGGCACTTCGCCTTCCCTAACAACTAGCGCAAATCCTTGACCTCCATTCCAGCCACTACACCGGCGACATCACTGCTTAGGCAAACCGACCACGGTAGTGATGCCGAAATAGAACAATACCTACAACTTGCATTAACTACCATTAGCACATATGTACAGATATATGGCCCGACGTGCTCCACTTCAAAATTAAAACTTTCTCTACCGCCCCAAGCAATACGATTCAGGCAATCATCCCATGTTTTTACTTTAGGCGCCTGTCCTATGCAACTAGTATCCAAATCCTCGTGCTAGTAACACTCCTCCACTCCTATAACGAGCATGGGGAAGTCAAAAACTCTCCAAGCGCATGCCCAACAGACCAGTTGACTTCGCCGCATATCGAACCGTCGAGCTGGCCTGCGCGAGCGAAACACGCTACGCTTACCTCATGCTGGCGTGCATCATAAGCTGCACCATATATGCCCTCCCATACATACCCCTCCAACGGAAGGAGAGAAGCTGCTTAAGGCACTCTTACGGAGTCGCACGAACACAATTCTGCGCCTTCTCTCTAGCAGATCTAACGTCCAACTCTTCAAACTTGGTGTCCACAACATTCCTGGAGAACCTACAGAAGTCCCTTTTACGGCACAAGTATCCCGTCTATCCAAAAGAGAGGCAGGCCACACTCTCAGCCCAGTTAAGCCTAAGCCCAAATGCTCATCCTACCGAGATGGTCTCCCTTATTCTCAGTTCTAATAGCAGCATACTCTGTCCCCGAGAAGATTCACCCTGGGTGAGACGAGGAACGCACAATACAAGGGCTCGAACCCTCCACAAATAGTACAGCAAGGACCATAAAGTGGTCTACTTGAACGCAGAAATATCTACATTAGGCTCAATCGAGTATGGCCCCGGCGGTGGCCGACAATAAAGCAAGCTTTAATCCTCCACCTCAGTCGTCACCAGTTTAAACACATGGGCGGAAGAGGCAGCCATCGCACTTGCCCCCATTTCTACATCTTCTACCACAATTATCTCTGACACTGAATCTACCATTCTCAACTATGCTAATCGCCACATATCCTGAACCACTGATCGCTTACTTCGCTTCTCAGAAGGCAACCTGGCGCCACATGACCCCAGTATAGACGCCAGGACGTGCCGGCCACCCTGGTAACAAGGAGGCTCATTCCCTGGCCCGAGGTCCTGGGCAAGAAGATTCTAGCTCGTCTACGGGCCAGGGAGAACTTGCTCTCTTTCCGTGCTATTCTGTCGTACTAGCGCTGGTCAAACGAAGGGAATACACACCCTCAGCCCCAACTCTCACATAGCGCAGGCTTCACGCTGGCGACGATCACAAGTTCGGACTGCTCCATACCTCCTGCTACTACATGCCCAATACCCAGACCGATTCCCCTCCTCATTCAAACTTTTTGGCAAACCGGGAGACTTCCTAATCGCTCTCCGCATGAGGTCCCCTGTGCAGCCATTGGCTTTGGGATCTTCTCCTGTATTAATCAAAATCTTTCTATTCAATCATTGCTCGTTGAATAAATTCTGATTCTGTTTCCCCACCTTCCATCATCCCACATCACCGAGCACGGTACAGTCTTACTGGGAGTCGCTTCTGGCCAGCACTTCTGCTCAAGACCTGCGCCGGCTCACAAGAGAAGCCCGCAGCGCTGTTGGTCAAAAGCGCGTTGTGTTTTGGGCTTTACTCCCCTTTCTGAACATGTGTGCTCAGCAGTTGCGAGTCATGTTTTTCGCTGTTATGTGCCAAGGTCTGTATATGTCGAATCCATCCAACGTCTCAGTCCGAGAGTGCGATAACCTCGCGCCACTGGCAGAGATTTCGGAGAACCCGGGATATACCTAAAAATATACTCACATTCATTACAGGCTTGTCAGAAGAAAATATTCTCCGCCCCATCCGAAACTAACCAGAGCAGCAGTCACCCTCCGAAAAATCCAATGCAGCAGTAACATCCACGGCACCTTACTACACAGGATCTCGCCCACCACTTACAGATATGAATTCACATTATGTAATATGCCAAACTCCCAACAACATATGATTTGTGGATGCAAGGGACCACGTGGTACCGTTCACCACCAAAGACCTAACCAAAAAGCGGTGGGAGACGAGACCCAATCGTCAAGCCAAAGCCTGGAGGGTCAGCGTAATTTCGTGGACCGGTCTAGGGAGATGGCTCATGTGTGCACGCATGCTAGACACCCCTCGAACTACTTCCTGCAACTTAGAAATCCACTGCAGTGTTTACAGTGTTTGTTTTTTTAAGTTGCTAGATTTCGTGTGTTACTGTCGACGCATGATGCAAGCGTGCAGAATATGGACACAGTCAATAATTAAGCTGCTAACACTTAGAAAGTTCACGATTACACGCGAATAAGTTTCCCGTGTCGATTACAAAGTAATTTGGGCTCCTGCTTGACCGCATCAGGTGCCTCGCTGTGAGTCTAGGTCGCAGTTTAAATATGATGACCTGAGAAGTTTTCAAAGTCACTATACTTTGTGGCTTCTTAACAGCGCAATGACGTCTGGAGGTATTCTTTCTTGGTTGCTTTCTGTTCCCCAGACGATTACGCACGCACAAGTGTGTTCATGATAGTGCAGGCACGCTTTTTGTTTTCCGGAAAGTTTTCCTGCTAAAATTCAGCAAAATATACAGATGTCATACCTCCTGGCTCCAATTAGGCATGCCTTTTCACAAACAGGACTGTTGGCAACACGATAAACGTCGAACTGGAGGAGGAGCGCGCTCAGAGGATTAAGCTGTGGAACCTATACTCCCATATAATATTATCAGGGTGTAGAGCTCATGCAAGAGAAGGTTTAATATTGAAAATATGTTAGCACTCCTAGCATCTCTGGGTCCGCTATAACTGAGCACCGTCTATTTGATAATTGCAGGCGAAGGTGGTGGATGTGTTCCAAAAGTTCATTGTGGTGAACAGCGGAACCATCGTGTTCTGTTGCGTAGTCCACATAGGTGCTTCCCACTACGTGTCTCGCAAAGTAAGTATCTGTATTTCATAATACTTTGCGCTATTCTATGCCCTCTGTATTCAAACAAAGTGTCAAAATTCTGGGTCGTCATAGTCACTTGCCATTCGCCCCGTGTTCATTATCACAACTGCTGTGCCGAAAGCAACCGAGTGTAGTTTGCAACTGTCGCTGTTGCTCCAAGTTCTTGCACGTAATGGAACAACACGATATGGGAGCGAAAAATTCTTGAAGGGATTTTTACCGTGGCAAGGCAGCTGAAAGAGGCCGAATTCTATACCCTTTACACCAAGAAGAAATACCCTTTCCAGCAAGGCCGGCCTGCGAGTGCTCTCCTTAGGCTGCGATATAGGTCTAATTTGCCGTATAAGGTTACCTGTATACAAGTCACGGTTATCTTCATACAATCTCGATTGGGGAATTTCTTTTGTCTCTTTTACTCAAGCACGTCCCACGCTTACTTTGGACGCTGATAGCTGTCTTAAGTTAATGATTGCTTCATTCCAGGTTCGTGTGCCTGGTGCAAACGACGTCGTGGAAGTCGAGTCCACACGTGTAAGTATAAATGTAGTCAGGCCCTAACGCTACCTACTGGACCGCTCGTACTGGTCCCCTCTCAATGTCCTGGCCGGGTTTTCTAAGCGGGAGTGTTCACCGAAAATCCGGCGTCGGAGACCGGCGTTGGCGTTGGCGCTGTGAGCGAAGGATTACGAGCATGACGCTGGCAGGCGGTAGCTGGCAGCTCACAAATTTTCTCATATCAAACTTATACAAATGTCATACAATCTCATATATTTCTCATACGTAGAATATTTTTATGAGATTATATGAAATTTGTACAAGTTAGGTACGAGAAACTGCGTATGAGTTATTTGAGATATCTCGCAGCTTTTTTGCTAGGGCAATTCGACATTGCTCCAGGCTAGGTTGAACGGTCCGCCAGTATACGCCGTGCATGTCCTTCCTAATAATACGCATCTTTCACGCTGGACGTACGAGCGGTTGCGAGCACTTCGAACAATGTAAGGAGACTTATTAGGGCTCACTCAGGCGACATTTCTTACCATTAGCGTTTGTCAGGACACTATGTTCTCAAAATTTTGAATAATACAGGGCTTCCGTGAGGTGCAACGAAGGCCTCCGCTTATTGCGCCCCAATCGAAGTCTCATTCTCACTTACGATCAGAAAAATAACATCAGAAATAAAGTGGAGTGAGAAAGAGCCTCCTGCTGAGCAATAACAGACTTAAACCAATCAAAATTAAATGAACAGGGCCCATTTGGCCAAAATTATTTAATTTTGTGAAAAAAGCCAGTTGGAAAAATAAAAGTGGGCACGGTAACAAAAGGTCAAAAACGTTTCGATTTATGTGGTTTAAGGCCGAAAAGCGAATTAGACTATGGGAGACACCGATTCATATCACGCGCGTAGTCTTGCTTATCCGAAAACTCCGAAATAAAGAGGAAAATAGTTATGTTTCAAGTACAGATTATCACTTTCCAAATTGATAGACAAGTAGCTGCGAGGTTATATTTTCGGGACAGCTTAATAAATTAGTCAGAAACGATAGTTTTGAAGCATCCAAGATGCATAAAGAACCGCACCTTGAACGTTCGAAGCGGTGCATGAAACACGTTAATGAATGAAATTTATTTGTAGTAGTATTTCGTACAGTGTATACGGTTGTCCGCCCCTAGTGCAAGCAGAAGAGCCGGAAGGAGGTGGCTTTCAATGCGCAAGCATTTATTGCCTGTTTACACGAGCAGTCGTCACGGCGTGTCCTCGCGAAGATGGAAATAAGAAAAATGAGTGAATCGTGTCCACGTCAGGGCTCCAACCACCACCGTTCCGTTCCCCAGCCGAGCGCGCTAAACATATACTCTACGCCGGCTTCCTGAGAACGAATCCGTAATTCTCTCGTAGCGTACAAGTACGCCGGAGGGCGCTGAGGAAAGGGACGACAGCGATAGTAAATAAAAATTAAAAAAAAAAAGACAAAATAAAAACCAAGAAAAAATGAAATGAGGAATCAAAATAAAGGAAAAAGAGAAAACGGAAAATTTAGAAAACGAAATGATAAAAACAGTAAAGCTGCACACGTTGAAAAACAAAGAAACGCAGAAGGAGCTCGTAGTGGAACTGGGCGCGCAAGTGACAATGTTTTTGCATTTCCGCATACGTAAGGAGGCTTAGGTAAACATTGTAATTTTTTTCTTCAGGGCGCCATATGGCGTCCCACGTGGCTGCGACGTTTTCTAGACTAGGTGGTGTTATTGGAAACTGTCTCTAGGAGGACTGGCAGAGCCCCACTAGGATTTATTTAAGGGTTGGCTGAAAGTATTTTGGTAGGAAGCTTTCTCGGAAGCCTATAACTTAGGCGACTCAAAGGACACTAAAATTAGCTTGCTCTCGCATGTGGCCATGATATTCGGGCTTTAATGCGTGCAAAGTTTCTCTTGAATGCGGACTTGGCTACTCTGAATGTCATCACGGCTGTGAAGAAAACGTCGAATGCTTTTTTTTTTTATTCCTTGCTGCCTTGCAGTAACGACGATTTATGTATATGTGCCCTTTCCTTAGCCAAAGCTGAAGACAAGGGTGTGCATATTGCAGCGATTGTTCTTTTTTTATTATTCACTCTTTTCTCTCTTTTATTTGTCTTTCAAACAACACAAGTTGTTGCATAACGACACTCATAGACCCTTAGTTGCAGAGACTAGTCGGGGATCACAAATTGGATACAAATATCTCTACTGAAGATTTAGAACCGCAAGAAAAAAAAAAAAGATGGACGTATTGAACAGTGCGGAATGAAATAACTGCAGTGCAAAACGGAATTGTACAAACTCAAATACCATCATACGATAAAATTATAGGCAAGGAAAGAGAAGTCATTCTACATTCAAATAGACATGTTCACGATAGATTAAGAATAATATTATATCAGAGCACAGATAAGGCAAACAGACTCGCTTAATAAAGACGCTTATCTATCAGGGAAAATTTACTCAGGTGCTCTAAATGCATTAGGCGAAGATATGACTGAAACTCTGATATAATTCCAGGTCTTAATATCCACAAAAACTTAGAAATCGATCACCATTACGATTGTTATAGATTGGAAGTAAGTGCTTTTCATGTGCGGCTGAACGATAACTGGATGGGGAGGACTTGTACGGAACTAAAGGAAAGGTGATACGGTTTCAAATAAAAATATTTACAAAAATTGCTAAAGGACAGTCTATTAAGTTACTTAGTAGCAAAATGTTATTTCACATAAACAAAGGCCGCTAAGGAGCTCTAGGTGCTACGAACTTGATCGGTCTATGAGTACATAATCCAGGATGCGATTGAAACAAACTGAATTATAATGTTTTTAATTAGTCTCAGAACGTTTACAGATTTTTTTTACAGGAAATCAATGTACTGGCGCCAGTTAAAATACCTTTTCAAGGTTGCTCCTAAGTATGATATTGTGTTGACCTGCTGCTTGCAGCTTATTTGCTCCAATATGCAAGCTTCAGGTTGATATGCACGCGGAAATATGCGGCGAATTAGATGTAATATATCTCGTGGCATCGGTATAGCGTCGCCTTCCTGTCGCAGACAGCGACATATATTAAGGCGAAAGTATTTCTAAGCTCATGATGAAAATCTCGCGTCGGCGAGATTTGTCCTACGAGATGTGTCAGCGAGGTTACGTGAGTGGCAGGTACTGCGCCTTACCTTTACTGTAAACCAATTATTGAACGCCGGTGAACTTTGATGCGTTGGGCTGGCATGTATATATATTGCGGTATTATGGACTGCGGATAGTTGCAGTATGAAAGGGCCGAAGTATAAGGAAAAGGTTCCGTAGAAGAGGCTTGAGTATGCACACAAACTGATGATGATGAAAACAAAGGCGATGATCAGTTGAAGGTCGGATTTTACTAGCAGTAGCACCGATTTATAGAGGATAAATGAGTGGGAAAAATAACTGTTATATTACGGCACATAACTGGATGCAAAGAAGTCTATGCATCATACCGCGTTTTTTAGGCGGCTCATGGGGTGCGTCGGCAGAAAGTGACCGCCGGACGTGACCGCCGGATGCGTCATCAGGAAATGTCCGCCATATGAATACAGATTAAAGAAAAAAAAATGATTTATAACTGGTGATAATAATATTAGAGGTTAAAATAAAAATTGGTAAAGGTTATGACTAATAATGGCTTGTTAAGACCGATATATTTAAGGATGTCTTGTAACAACTACCATTGATTAGCAATGACTAAAATAGTGTTATAGTAGTAATGACTAAAATGACCTAATGACCTGTAATTACCAGTATGTATAAAGGCGACTTGTAACGACAGTTTATTAGAAATCACTAAAAGTGCTTAGCAATGAGAAGTAATGACTAAAATGGCCTAATGACTTGTAATGACCAGTCTAAAGACTTGTAACTACTATATTTAATTAGAAATTACTAAAATGCTTAGTAATGAGTAGTAACGACTAATATAACTACTAATAACTTGTAATGAACAATATGTCTAACGACGATATGTGATAGCTACAATTAATTAGAAATGATTAAAAATGCTTAGTAATGAGAGTAATGCCTACAATTACTACTAATGACTACTACAACTCCTACTAGGCTTTCGTCTTTCACCTCTTAAGAGATATCTTGAGAGACCATGTTTTTTTGTTGTTTTTTTCTTTCCTGCTTTCACAGAACGCGGTATTTCAGCAGCTGGCTCTATTCTACATGCTGCTGGCAGCAGTGAAGGTGAGCGCATCTTACTGTTACTGGAAACTGCAGCATACGACCTTCATCCCAGTTGTCTAAAGAGCGCGTGTTATACTCCCCAAAATGCGATGACAGAAGTTAAAAGCACATGTACCCTGCTGGGGCGAGAACAGCTTTGCATTGCTGGAAGTGCTCGATCTTTGCATTTCAGACAGCTTACCTGTTGCCTGCAGGCACCGGTCTTGAGACTTGTGACAACGGCATACGTAATATTACGAATCACATTTTTGAAAACAGGCCCCACACGAACCTTGCCGCAACTGCACCGTGCATGTACAGTGTTGTCCTCATTTAGGTTGAACAGGTCAGCGCGTGGCCGCTCTCTCGGAAGTCGTGCAACAACGCAAATATACACCCCATGTGAACCAGCACCTCCAGTGCCCTCCGGCAGTGTCGGACATAACGGCGCTTGAAAGAGAGCGCGTGTTCACCTTCAGAGGGGACTACCCCCTCTTTCTTGATGACGTGGTGAGATCTGCTCCTGGACTGCATACCTGTTAAGGATGTACGTTTATCCAAATACTCTTAAGCTTTTTATGCTAGTCAGTTTTCGCGCAGGCCCCTCAAACGTGTGAAAGGAAACAATGATTTTTCGCAAAAGTCGACTTCATTGGCTGTTTCTCTAAATCTGAAAATGGCTTTTTAATATCGTACGCCAAGTGGAAAACTAGAGTGAAGACAGCATAAAGCGTCCGCATCTCGCCTAATTATAGAGTAATTGACAATTTTATACTCCAACGTTTTTCTCTATCATATTGGCGGGAGCAATAAGTGGATTTAAAATAAAGATAACACATTATGTACTAAATAGAGGATCTTAATTGGGTCACATGACGATAGCTCGATGCTGAAGCTATAGTTAAAAGTGATTGGAAGCGGTTTCCCTGCAGAGCCTGCTTCTGCTCTTCAGGCTGCTGCTCTCAGAGTCTGTGGGTGAAGGAAAAGTGACAACCGAACACGTCGTCACTTGGCTTGCGATTGCAAGCCAGAAAACGTTCTGTTCTTTTTTTCTTTTAATACTTTTTCTTTGTCGCCAAGCTCTGTTTAAGACGCGGTCAGTGAAGACACATCTTCAATCAGCTCTCAGCAGATGTCGAGTTCTTGTAATCGTCCATCAGGGCGTTTTACGCACCGCTTTTGCGCGGTCATTTAAAAGCAAATGCTGACCTCTGCCTTTCCTCTTTTATTTCATTTGCCAGATTTTGCCGCCTTCCACACACGTATTTACAACCCCCGTCAAAAGTATACAGTGCAAGAGATTTGCAGTGTGTCTTGTTTTGTATCATCAGCGACCATAATCTCTAGAAATGGAGAGGAATTCGTATCCTGAATCCCTCCGACCTCAGGATTGAGAGCCCCGCTAAACAGCATGGAAGCAAACGCCTAGCGCTGTGTACTTTTAGTGGGGACTGTATATATTAAACTGGACAGAACAGTAACGTCATTTCGGGAACGTGTACGTTTTCTTCTGTAGAATTTCGTTTTGCTGGCTTTGCTCGCGGGCACGTCCTCTGGAATATGGACGAGCACCCATGACACAAATGTTCGTGCCTCATGTGGTTTCTGGCATGTCATAGTTGCCCGCAAATTTACTCGTGAAAGACAGTTGCATAAGTCGGAGCAGTGTTTCCAGGGGAAAAAAAAAATGGCCCAACTAAAGGTTATAGTGTGTCCTCACCGCGACACAAAATGCGCTCCACTATCAAGCGGTACAGACAGCGGTTTGGTTACTACTTTAACGTCAGATGAACACTACTACTGAGGATTTCTGAGTCTGCAAGAGGGTTCAGTTCGAGTGGTGCAAAGTACACGTGGCTGCGCACGTGCGGAGCATCACTACGTCCAAGCCAGCAGCAAATTGACGCAAAATGGCTCACTGCGCTTTGTGCCACTTCGAAATTTCCGTACTCATACGTCACTCTTCATTGACTCGGGACCTCATTATGTGCAATGGCGCGAGGCACATGCATAGAAACGCGGATCCGTGTTCACATTGTGATTGACGATGTACATTCTTATATTTGCATCCAGCGGATGACCACGCTCTAAGGTCATTTTCTTGGCGCATCATTGCTGAAGTCATTACGCACAACAGCAACTATAGCTCTGCAAATTCGTATACGGTACATTATACGTCGCTTTCTAGTGCGAGAATAAGTATGCATGGGCGATATTTATGATATTGATGACACATTATCCTGCTTTTTTCTTTACTTCTTGTATACACCACAGGCGTTCATCCTGTACAACATGTACGGCTACTACATGGAACTCAAGGACAACCCGCCCACACAAGGCATTGTTGTCTTTTTAAACCCACTAGCCGGCCTCAGACAGCCCGTCGTTTTTGTCGGCCTGAAACCACAGTCGGCGGCACAAACAGGCTAAAGACCGCAAATGTTAGCGAATTGTTTATGTACTATAACGCGATTAAAAATTTGTAATGCACGGATATTTTGTGTCATGTTGGCATCGAACAATGGATGGTGCCAACAGCACGCCTAAACTCCGGACAAGAACGTTTGCAATTCACGCTCCCTTCCCTTCTGAACGCTTATACATCTGCACATTTTGACTTATTCACTTGTACTCATAAGGTATTGCGTAGGATGTATATAGAAGGTAGCTCCGAACAATTTTCATCCTCAGTTGTGCCAAAATAAGTCTTTGCTTCTGTATCTTATATTTTATGTATGAGAGTGTGATATGTAATAACAATCATTTTATCCCTGTGTTTACTCAGTACGCTTGAAGTGATCTTGCGATGTATAGCATTACATTTTTGTTCTTTTGTTTCGTTTATACGACACCAGAAGTTGAGTCGTTGTTTGTCTTCTGCTGTTGCCTGTAAAATGGGGGCTGCGGCTTTGTCAAGCTGTATTTTTACAGCTTTTTCTGCAGCTCCTCTGCCCATATATCTTTGAGGCAGAAATAAAATGTATTTATTTATTTATTTATGTTGTTTTGTGTATTACTTTGGTACGATTTTCATAACGGTGAATTCACAAGCTGCGATGTCCACTTGCAAGGGAACGCAATAACCATATATGTGAAAATAAAGATCAATATGGTGCTCATTTACTTACATCGCTGCTTAGCGTGCAGTTAAGTATTAATAACTGGAGCTCGCCATCTGCCACATCCGCCACTCGCAGGCGCAACATCTCCGAATCATCTGTCACCGGCTATTGAACATAGACAGCTTAATCTCATCTTGTGCGAAGAGATGTTAGAGGGACAAGCTGTTCGCAAATTTGTAAATACTTTTTTTTCTTTTGATTTGATATTGAGACAGTGGAGAACACTGCGGCTACTCCTAGAATTATGTTTATAAAATACGTTGAATATGTCACACAGACCAACAGAGAGCTGTTTAATCCATATCACATACAGGTGTAGATTACATCATTATACGAAATACAGTACACCGCCTGCATCGGTTATGTTCTTTAATTACAGTATCTGTGTAGGAGCTATGCTGTAAGCTTCGATAAATGATTTATGCTACTAGAGGGCTCATAAAATATTACACTTGATTAAGCCCTGTACCTTAGGACTACATTCATTTTTTTTTTTTATAATTGCAAAAGCAACACTACGACAGCCAGAGCGAGACTTCGGGTGGCTGCAGCTACGCCGTGAAGAGGCGTAGCTATGGTCTCCACACAAAAAGATTAGCCTGTCATGATACTTGAATTCACGTTACCCCTATGCCACGGTCAGGAGCTGCCAACTCGGATCGCTCCTTTCATGTGGGAGGGTGATATCAGAATCAGCCTGCCAGAACTGTTTGCATTCTCGTTATCCTTACGACACGCAGACACGTGCATACGGCTTGGTTGAAGCGTGACTTTATATGTGGGCTGGTAGCTTACACTTTCGCGTCACACTCTTAAAAGATGAGCTTAACTGTACCCAATAATATAGCACCTTACACTGATAAGGCTTAATAGGGGAATAATGTATCAGGCAAAAGAAGCTTCCGCCGTTGCTTTCGCAATTCAGCTAGGGTTAACCAGAGCTAAACCAAAATTAGTTTTTCAATGAAAAGCAAGTAACATTTTTGCATCATCCCCTACTGTGGTCCCGACAAAAGCTTATTTTGTGCTGTCTCAGAAACACAAAGGAAACTGGATGTAAATGGCTTTCATAGCAAGCCAAGCACAAGGCACGTTCGCAGAGAAACCTGCACGGGAGAAACTTGACGCTAGAGAAAAGATACCTGAAGATCTACTAGAACGCATTAAAGTCGTAAAATAATGCAGAAAATTTATTTTGGTGGTGGAAAAAAGCAAGGGCGTGGCACGTATTCTTTCCAATGCCACCTGGAGGGCGTTTATTGAGCCAAAGCTGTCGCACTGTTAGGATCGTATTTCATTTGCTACCGCTTGTATGACGTCATATTGAAGCGAATCAGCGTTCGATGCAGATATACCCAGAGGGAAATTCACGTCTATCCACGATCGGATAGCACCAGCCATGTACCCGCAGAGGCGCGAACATTGCAGTCACAGCGCCGCGGCTCACGCACTACATATCATCACTGCTTCTTGCGTCCTCCGGATTTCGGAGGCCGCGGTCTCGGGGCTTTGAGGTCTCCGGGGCATGCCGAGCAGACTGGCGCCGCACTATATGCGACTACGGCACCCGTAGACGTAGGGTCTGGGCGACGACTCGGCCCCGATGGGTTTGGTGGCTGACCGTGAGGTCCGGCAGTCAAGGCTGGAGGCCACGGCATGCCGGGTGACAGCGCGTACGGACTGACGCCAAACGCCGGACTCAGACCGATGATCGGAGTCGGATCCATAAAGATTGGCGGGGGTGCTGACGCGATGACGGGCCTTGGCCAGGAGGCCGGTGGGGCTGGGTACATTGGTGGTAAGGACGACGGACCAGCGCCCATCGCGTCATCGCCAGTCGTCACGTGGACGAGGTTTTCTTCGTCGAATGCCTTGCCATTGGTTGCCGCGTAGAGCTTGTAGAACTCATAGAGGAGGCTGGTGTAGTACAGCTGTGAAAGACGATGCACCTCAAACATATGCTGTCAACGCCCTAGTGAAAAACCCTATGAGTCACATTAACCTCATACAAATTCTCATACAGAACTCATACTAATCTCATACAAATCTCATATAATCTCATATGATCTCATACTAAACTCATTCATCATATGAGAAGTATATGAGAATTAATGAGATTTGTATGAATTTAGTATGAGAAATCTGTATGAGGTTATTGTGACTCATATGATGTTTTTCACTAGGGCGGGCATATCTCTGGTGGTCATGGCTTCAATATCAAGGTGTTGGTGAACCTAAAGTGATTTTAGTTGGGGATTTAAAGTGCAGTCTAAGCGTCATAAGGCGCAATACATGCTTCCACTCTCATTTAAAGCTAGCGTTATACATACCTCCAACCATCCCACCCCCTTTTATCCCAATAAATAGATCCAGCCTGAACGTTTTAATCAGTATATTTGCAATAACGTCATGAAATCGTTTTGCTGTTATATAAACTGAAAAAAATGCGTGGATATATCTGTTCAATTATCCCTCAGAGCAATGTTTTAAAACTGGCTATTATTTGCTTTTTTGCACAGCAGCTATAGGGTTGCGGTGCTAAAAATTAAAGATAACACAAAAAGGGGAACACAAGAGATGACACGAAACACGAAACGCTTCGTGTCTCATGCCGTTTCTTATGTTTCTTCCTTTTTGCGTAGTCAGTCCTGCTATGCGTCTCAGAGCACAAAACGATCGCCGTTAACATGGTTCCTGAAAAGATTGCTGTTAAGATGTGGGGACCGTGATCCCCCGATAAAAGAAAAGACGCGCTGTAAATTCATTGCAATGCAGTTGCAGCGAGCCTGTCCTTTTATTTTGTTAATTAAACAGCTATAACTAGTAGTTATTCACATGCACGTGATATACTATTTTCCTTCGTCTTTTCCTTGCGATACTCCTTCCTTTGCGGGGTTTCTTAATTGTTCATACGTATACATAGGGAATAGGATTGGGGACATTGGGAGCTTAGACAACACACATACCGTGTCTGTATCGTTGTGGTGAGCAGCCTGGGATTGCCGGCCAATATCGTGGAATTCACGCTGCCTTTTTCAAGATATGAAGGCGATACTATAGGTTGAGATGACGAGTTTGAAGAGGTGTGGGGGACGGTAGAAACGGTGGATGGAATGTAGCCTACCCATATGTACGTCGACCTTCTTTTCATTTCAATCAAATGTTTTTACCTTCCAGTGTGCGGATAGGATGATCCAAGGCGCCCAGAACGTAACCACAGTCATCTGTGCATGTGAGAGACATGTGAACTTAGTGTGTATTCCTATAACGTTGCCGATCTGGCGAGGCGTTAACATTGAAACAGCGACAGCAAGAAATGCGTCGCAGGTATTAATCTGCAAGTTGGTTTATTTCTGTGCTTACCTGTTTTCTGATGGTAATCGTCTCTGCGTTCTGTCCTGTGTACTGAGAGAAAACAAGGTAGGATCACTCAGGTTGCTAACTTCGGCCAGTTCGCTCATTATTCAAAGCGACCTTCACGTTAAAAATGTCAATATTGGCAATATATTCCTTTTACAGCCAACTAGTCTAAGCAGTTAGATGATTGCCTCAAGCAAACAAAGCAAATGAAATGGCGAAGCCTGAACGCGCGTGCTTTCCAATGAAAACTGCATAGAAGCTATAGCCACTCCGAACTTCACAGTTCGTCATTATAGTCGACAGCTGGGCATCGATAATCCCAAAGCTAACCAACTGCGCGCAAGTAACAGCTGGCTGCAAGATATCATAGATGTCTATTATTTGATTTAAAAGTTTTATGCGTTTGGCTGTCGGTTAAAAACACGATTAACTTAAGCCTAAAGATCAAACCTTTATATTTTTGCGATCAAGAAACCAGTAACCAGTATCAATGAGACGTAAGAGATTTCAAAAATTGTCTTCCTTCACAAGGATATGCCAGAAAAAATAACGAACAACTTTTGGGCCTAATTCACTTAAGTACACATCAGCATGAAATTTGACGTTGATCTCACTTCACACGGATGCAACGGTACGGTCACGAAATTTTCCAAGACACATGAAAAGCTATTTGCTGAAACTATAAAAATGTGCGCGAGCAATATGCATTCCATCAGCCTTCATTATATTTGAATATCGGCGATTGAAAGTCGCCCTACCCCCCCCCCCCTCCCCTCCCTCTACTCAGCGCACGCTGGCGAGCAAGAAAAAGTAAAGAAGTCGCGACGGGCGGAGCTTACCCCACCACGTCCCGCCCGCTTCACTTGGGAGCGTCCAATGAGTGGGCGCAACCAGAAACCCATATGACGTCATCGGGAAAGGAATGCGCGGCAAGGTATCACCATAATCGGCTGCCAGCGGTCGCCAGGAGTACTTTTAAAAAGGTCATTCGTAAATTATATGCTTCACGTAGAGCTTCTAAATTTGACTCGAATACTCACAGTGTGATTGCAGGCCAGTTGACGGGAAGCAAGGAGACAACCGCCCTGTGCTGTCTCCTTGCCTCTGCCCTCTCGTTTCTGACCATCTCTACGAATTTCTTTCATTTCAATATTAATGGTGTTATCGTTTCGGGGCCTCTTCAGGTGGCACTGCTGGCAAGTTTAGGTTAGGTTAGCGACAGATTGTTTTGCATGGCTTTCATTCCTGGCAGGTGAGGCCCACTTCTTTTTTTTTTTTCGGAAAACGAGGTTTGCAATGCTGCGAGAAAGTGTTAATTTCTTTTACTATCGCGAATTAAAAAGAAATTATTGCAATTTCTACCACCTGCATCTTATAGAAAAGTCGCCGAGGATAAATGGATGTCGGCCCGTATCGATCAAATAATCACAGAAAACACAGCCTATGTTAATTATTTATACAAGAACTCCAAAACACAATACAGGTGTCGCTGCCAGTGGTTGATGTCGCAAGGGAACTGCGTTGACACTGAATGCGGGGCGTGGACATTGAAGGCTATGCTATCCTATTGCGCAATTTAAAATGACGACGATCAAACTTCCTTGCTGTGGAAATCCCATGGTTTAAATTGAGGCGCAGGAAAATTTTTAAAATCACTTTTCTCAGCAAGGTTCTTTTTTTTTTTCTGCTGGTAAAGTATTAACATATATACCGAGAAAGAGACATAGAATCGACATTCATAGTAAGCATTGAATGAGTGAAGTTGTGACCAGTGTTCATTTAAAGGACACACAAACTTGTAAGCTAGCTAAGCCTGAATCCGCTGAGGGTAAGTACAGTGAGCATGGCGTAATTGTCAGCCATGGCTGACACGCCTCGTTGAAATGATGCACCGTATATACTAACCCACTTGGGCGGGTAGCGGAGCCCGGCGAGGTTGGCGCCACAGCAGAATAGAAGTGCCACGGTGTTCCACATAACGAACACGCCCAGCAGACGGGAAACTGCTGCCTGCATTGAGCGCGGTGGGCTTGATATCAGCTTTCTTCGCTTTAACGGCATCTGAATATCAGCCACTTATAAAAGACAGCGGAGAGAGCTTGCAAGAGAAGAAATTTCAAGGCGCACGTTAAGATAGAGAACAATATCATCAAGGTAATTATGCCTTAGCTGGCCAAGCTAAGCTCAAGCCCGTAATAACGAGTCCCGGCCGCGGCGGCCGCTTTTCGATGGAGACGAAAAACTAGGCGCCCGTGTGCTGTGCGATGTCAGTGCACATTAAAGAACCCCACGTGGTCAAAATTTCTAGAGTCAAACACTATGGCGCCTCTCGTAACCTGAGTCACTATGGGACCTTCTGTGCCCCCCCCCCCCCCACCCCCCATACGAACTATAAGTCACACAAAACACACCTTTACGCAGTATCGTTGAGCGGAGTTCTGAGTTTCGCCATAAAATGAACCATAGCTTCCTCAATACCCGCATGATGTCCATGTGAGTTTATAATGCGACCATTTCATGAGTATTTTTTAGCTTATCTGTTGTTCTTTCATGCTTTAGCATACATGGGAGGGCAGATACCAGGGGCGTTTGTAGTAAATCCTTTTTTGGTGTTATGAATTTACGTCGAATTTAGATACAGCAACTGTGGATGTTTGTCTTTACTTCGTCACATAATTTGTGCAGCTTGTCTGCACTAGGAAGCCAAGCCTGTCTGCCTAAAGCTTTCGCGCAACATATTGCTCTACTAAGCGCGAAGTATGTGCGAACAAAACGCCGCAAAGGTCGCAGCAAACACCATATATACTGCGGGTTGCACTCAAAAGCAAGGTAATAGTTTAACTCACAGGGTCCAGGGTGGCGCGTCTGCTCGCCGTGTCCTACATTGTTTTAACGCAGAAGAAAGATAAACAAAACAACAGTGCAACAAAAGAGCTCTTCCATTGTTATGTCAGGAAAAAACAACAGCACATATCAATTAGCAAAATAAGTAAGTTGCTTTCAACTTTAGGGGATTGTTCAGAAAGGCGAAGTCAAAGAAGGTATTTACACTCAGGCGCTCTTGATGTCTGGAAGACAGCATTATGCAATGTCATCTTGTGCCACTGACTGAGAAACGTAATTCGGGTTTTCTAACTGACATCCTTTCCAGTCTCTTAGTAACACAGCTTTCCCCTCTGTTATCGCTTCCTCTCTTGTCACAACAGTTACGACACACAGGAACTGCCTTCAACGAAGACAGATTTCAAGCACCGTTGATTCCAAGTAAGGGGACTCTTTGAGCTTCAACAATATGTACAAGCACTATAAATACGCGAATTTGAAAAGAACAGTACTCACTAGTTGAGTTGCGCAGAAAAAAAGAGACTTCATTTTAATATATGTGCCAATTAAGCACCCTGTGCACTGATCCACACTATTTGAAAACTTTAAAAGCGACAGCTGTGCGGGTTATTATCTGTGACGTAAGCGACATGGGTGTCATCGTCACACTTTGTTGATGCGAAAGCTTTAGTAGATTATATTGGCGTCGGTAGTGTCCGCAAAATGTGTTGCCGGAAGTTGGTCTCCTCGTGACATCATCAGTTAATGACTGAATGAGAGTTGTAAGTCATTATATAAAGAAGTGCTGTATCACCAACGATTCATATGTTATGACTTATAAGTGATGTGACAGAAAGGTGGAGTCATGTAATTCGTGAGTAACGAGTCATCAGTTACGCGACTCATGGATGATAAAAACTGCTGGGCCGTGCCGAGTGGTAGCATCGGAAGCCAAGAGTGGCGGACGGATCTTAACGGAGTGGGTACGTATATGTGTAGAAAGAAGTCGACTAGGAGCAACCCACGTCGAGCCAACACCAATGCTTTTTCATTCTCCTAATTCAGTTTCTGCAGTGGTCTCTTATACCCCGTAAGGATAAAAGGGCATCACTTAAATCGGGGCGCTATAAATTACAGAAGATAGCTCATGACCGTCATCTAACAAAGCAGCTGAATAGCTAACTATAGCTGCATTTGCTTGCTCCTCATTTAATGCTGTAGAGGGCATCGCGTAGAAGCAACGAAATGACCCAGCATACCGCTTCCTGCGCTCTTTCCACACCCACTAACTACCCTAGAACACGACCCATTCTTATTCCACTGCTCAGTAGAGGCGGCTAAATCTTGATGCTAAATTTTTAACCGAATCGCAGCGCTGTTTAGCTCATTACACTTGCAGTTTCCACGTTCATCAAACATATAGTGAACGTATATAGCTTCAGTGCATGACAATGTTTATTTTTGTTTGTTTTTTGAAGAAAACGAGTGGTGCGCTGAGTAGCAAAAGAGCTTCAGTCCGAAGTTGCCTCTATCGCGAGTGCAGCCGCAGGAACAGTCCAAGATGCAGAAGCCGCGGTCTATATGTCTGCCTTTCCTCAGCTCTCGCACCCGGAAATTTTGGACAGTAACACGAGCAACAAAGAAGCGGGCAGTGGCGCGGACAGGAGCGCTCGCGCTAGGCCCGCTAACATATTCATTAAACGTCATCTCACGGTCATCCAACATCTTCTCTCTGTCTTTTGTTCTCCTGTTTTTATCGGCTTGCCGCTTCGTAACAATATTGTATAACTACATAATAACAATCAATATACCCGCATGTTATGTTTCAGCAGGCTTCTGGATTTTGTTCGTCACTTTCAAAACTGCACCAAATTGGTTACCCATATAGCAGTCTTAATTACTCGTTGTGAGCACAGGACAAACATGAGAAGTAAAATTCTGCTCCTCATCACAATATTAGACCATTGCCTTCAACATTTGCATCACACTATCCCACAATATTCCACAGTTGTTTCAAAATTAAAACATTTCCAAGAAAGCTGGACTTGACACAACGCAATGTCCGCCGAGTGCTACAATAACACAGGAGGTGCAAAATCAAGGCGATGCGCTTACCGTCTTCCAAAGAAGTAGGATGACCAGTGCGTCGCTGATGACGTTCAGCACGCATTCGACACCGAGCGTCGTGTCGAACAGGAAACCGTCGACGGCTGGGGAAGGAGAGACATTTGGTGAGATATGTTTCTCCCTTCAGCTCCGTGCGACACCAAATCACGCACATCAACTGCACGCTTCCTATTTCTTAATGTTACCCCTACCATTTTTCGTTCCATAGCCCTCTGCGTTGTCCTCAACTTAAGAAGAACCCTTTTGGTTAGCCTCCACGTTTCAGCCCCATAGGTGAGTACAGGTAAGATGCAACTGTTATATATCTTCCTCCTGAGCGATACCGGTAAGCTGCTAGTCATAATCTGCGAGTGCTTGCCAAATGCGCTCCATCCCAATCTTATTATTCTTGTTATTTCCTTTTCGTGGTCCGGATCTGCGGTTACTACCTGCCCTAAGTAGACATATTCGCCTACTACTTCCAGTATTTCGCTACCTAACGTAAACTGCTGTTTCTTCCCGAGGCTGTTGAACATTACCTTAGTCTTCTGCATACTGATTTTCAAGCCTACCTTTCTACTTTTCCTGTCTATAGGTCACCAATCATTATTTGCAGATCATCCCCGAAGTTACTTAGCAAGGCAATGTCATCAGCAAATCGCAGATTACTGAGGTATTCTCCATCTACCTTTATCCCTAACTGCTCCCATTCCAAGTCTCTGAATACTTCCTCTAAGCAAGCTGTGAATAGTACTGGGGAGATCGTGTCTCCTGTCCTAACACCTATCTTTATGGGAATTTTGTTACTTTCTTTATGCAGAACTATGGTTGCTGTGCAGCCACTATATTTATCTTCCATCACTTTCACGTATGGCTCGTCTACCCCCTGATTTCGCAATGCCTGCATCACCGCCGAAGTTTCAACTTAGTCAAATACTTTTTTGTAATAAATGAATGCTATGTATAAGGGCTGGTTATATTCCGAGAATTTTTCTATTACCTGGTTGATGGTATGAATATGATCGATAGTAGAAGTACCGTTTCCGAAAACCTGCTTGATCATTTGCTTGATTACAGTCTAAGGTTGTCCTGATTCTATTAGTGATTGCCTTAGTAAATACCTTATACGTAACAGACAGTAGGCTGGTTGGTCTGTAATTTTTAATGTCCTTAGCGTCCCCTTTCTTATGAATCAGAAATAATATATATATATATATATATATATATATATATATATATATATATATATATATATATATATATATATATATATATATATATATATATATATATAACATATGCATTATCTCTTGTATACAATAAGAAGTTCGTGTCCGCAGTAACAATAAACAAGCTGGAAATCTACACCACCTAAAGATACTGAGCTTATCTGCAGCAACCTGTGTGCACGTTCCTTTAGTTGCTTACACGATTTGTGTGCAACGTATATGCACCTTTCATTACTATTCGCTTTGTGCACGGCACCGAAGACGCTGTAGTGCACTACCACACGAAATGACGACGATTGACCCGTGGCGCAGCGGAACACACACTTACGTGCCCCCGTTCGGTGAAAGCCGTACGAAAAGCGCACGATGCCGACGAGGTTGGGCACCTGGGAGGGCAGCCAGAGATGCGCATCTTTTAGCGTTTCAAACCCCTCACTGCTCGGTTTCCCGCTCTATGTTGCTTAGCGGTAGCAGACTACATAAAGATAGGCAATGTTGAGCCGCAATGGACAAGCGCCGGCCACGCTTACCATGTGAATGCCGATGAGGTACATGGCATCCTTCCTTGACTCGATCATGTCTTCTTGTTCTTCTTCGTCTTCCGTAGCCCGCACGCGCGGCAAGCTAGGCGACAAAGCAGGACCATGACGTTGTCTTCCCCTGGCTCAGGTCCGGTAAACTTGTTCGTCAGTTTGCCGGCTGATAGCATGCCACTAAAATGCTTTTCTGCCAATGGTGTCAAGCATATCCCTGTGGCACTTATTCCTGTAGGAGATAGCGTAATTAAAATAAAAAAAAATCCTCGTCTAATCCAAGATCAACTGAAAACTGCAACCAGCCGATGCCTGCAGATTTCGGAGGTGCGAGCATTTGGTAGAAGAGGTTTATTATTCAAATCTGATGTCTTAGATTGCTTTGCTGACTTATTGCATTGCACATCATTTACTTCATTGCCTGTGAAGGCATTTATTCCAGAGCAACTTGCATGCGTGAAAGGAATAATCCGCGGTGTCGATTCGTCCGCTATGCTAGCAGAGGTTATTGAGGACCTTCATGAGGGCGGTGTTGGTATCCTTTCAGTTTACCGCTGTATCAGTGAGGCTGGAGGCTCACGCGTACCAACCGAGTCAGTTATTGCCACATTTGCAGGGTCCTCTTGCCCGTCCTTGGCCATTACAATGTAAAAATTGCTGGTGTTTTGGACACAGTGCCAAAGCTTGCAAGTCGGCAACGCGCTGGCGCGTTTGCAGCGGTGATCATGCTTCGGATCACTGCACATGTGAGACTATTAGCTGCTGTCTTTGCCAATGCAGTCACACAGCTGATGATCCCATTTGTCCAAAAAGGGCCGATGAGCAGAGTGTCTTAGACATTCTTGAAACGAGTTTAACAAAGTCGGTTGTTGGTTCTGTACAGAAGGCTGTTGCCGGGATACTTGATTTTAATAAATAGATTCAGCGATGCAACTTGCAGCCTGCGCGGAAATTATTTGTTGTGTGGGGCTCTTCAGCCCCTGTAAATGTTTTAAATCGCGCGCGTTTTCCTATTTGTATTGTGTTTGCGCGGGCAGCGCGAGTGCGCATGAGCGAGCAGCCAATCTTGGGGGCGGGATGTTAGCGGCGAGAAGACGGTGGTAGATAAGCGCGTCGGAAGCAAGGCGCGGGGCCTTTTGCCCCGGCGGGGAGGCCAGCGCGAGGCGGCCAGCGAGCGTCACGGGCCAGCGGGGTGTGCACAGACAACGGAAAGAAGACCTGCGACACGAATATGGAAGGAGTGCCTGCAGAAACGGCCTAGGCGTATTCGCGTGAGTTGCTGCCACGCGAGGCGCAACTCACGCGAGGAGCAATGTTTCTTGCACCGCCGTTAGTGCTTTGGCCCTTACGCTCGCCCTGTTCGCGCCGCAGGGTGTTTTGTTTGTCGCAGTGAAGCCCTGACCCTCGTTAGGTTTTATCCTTGGCTGTGTATTGTCGTGCTCGTCGACAGCATGTCTCCAGCGCAGCGGCGTTTCTTTTGTTTGTTGCTCCTCTTATTGAATTTTGCGTTTATCCAGAAATAAACCGGTGTTTTTAAAAGAGACTGGAAATAATTGTCACTCGTCAGGCGAGACCATGGCTCGCGGACCCCTTTTCTCAAGGTGAGGCCTTTATCTGGCGCCCAGCGTGATTCTTGCTCGAGCTTTGGTTTTCCCCACGAGCGTCGCAACTTTAGTGACACCATTAATCATGGCGGGAATCTCTGTGCTCCAGTGGAATTGTCACTCTATCTTATCATCTTTCGACGACCTGCAGCACCTTATCCGTAAAATTATCCCTGATATTATATTACTGCAAGAAACCTGGTTCTCTCCTAACAGTCCTTTCGCAGGTGAAAATTACCGTGTTTTTAGAGCTGATCGCCCACACGGCAGGGGCGGAGGCTAACATTTATTTCAACCAATCTGGTTCATCGCGCTAAAGTGGTTCATGAATTTATTGGGCCTGATTGTGGGATACTTGCCGTTGAGTTTATTGCCTCGCAGTGTGTCCCCGTCATAATTTCAAATATCTACTTTCCCACAGGAGTCCGTAGGACAGACTGTTTAGAAGCTTTGCTGAGAATTAATTGAAATGTAGTTTTGGCTGGGGACTTCAATTCTTATCATGTCATAAGGGGTTTCAGAACAGACTATAGTGGGCAGTTTGGTTTTGGATGTCAATAAATGATGTAGATTGTTATATAGTCGCGCCTATACTTATATGAGAGCAAATTCTCATTCAGCTATTGATTTAACATTAGCTATAAATGGTATTGGAGTATCGTCGTGGTCTACAATAGACTACGGTACGTCAAGTGACCACTACCCATTCACTTTCAACATTGCATGTAGTTCGATTAGGCCAACTGGTACATCACGTAAATTTGTCAACATTTCAGTATTCAAGAAATTTCTAGGGAGGTCTTCAGATCATCTGCCCCTTCTGATAAATCAAATCGCGGTCCTCAAGTATTGTCTTCAGTGTTAGACGCAACTCGGTGATCACGGTTTATTGTTCAGTCTGCCCCTAAAACCAAGACTCCTTCGAACTCGTGGAATAAAGAGTGTGAAAAAGCCTATCGTCTGAGGAAAGCCGCATGGAAGCGCCTAGCCCATAACCTGTGCCCAAACAAATGGAATAATTACAAATTCTTTGCAGCTTCGTTTAAAATAACAATGTCCAAGGCTAAGGAGGAATATATTGCGAATCTGAACACCTATTTGTCTAACCCAGTCAACCGGAAATCTCTCTATGGATGCATGTAGCGTACAGAAGTTTTGCCCTCGTTTCATACCACCCAGTCCGCGGTTTTGTCCACACAAGATTAATTACATCAATTGGAATCCATTGCCCAAGGCCTTGCGACGCTCTTTCAAGCTCGCAATACCTTTTCTTCAGCCCGATTGCAGTTTGGCACTAACTTTACTAAGGTATTGAAATCTTAATTATTATCAGTAGTTAATTGCCTGCAGTCGGCTGCCCCTGGTGTTGACAGAGTATCAGTTGTCATACTGAAAATACTATTGAAAGACTTTGCCTCGGACCTATTACAGATTGTGAATTGGTCTTTGGAAAAAGCTTGGTTTCCACAAGCTTGGGAAACATCGAAAATAATTTTATTACTGAAAGACCAGGGGAAGGGTTTTGATCTCGACAATATTCGGCCGATTGCTATCACTTCAAATTTAGTTAAGCTTATAGAACGGTTAGCCTACTCTCGTCTCACGGATCATGTTCTTTCTTTCATGGCTTTAGCGAGGCTCAGATTGGATTCCGACAGGGATGCTCGATTTGGAGCGCACACGTAGACTTTGAGAGCCGTATTAAGGTTGCCATGAGGCAAAAAGAGGTTTCAGTGCTAGCTACCTTAGATATTGTCAATGTGTACGACAGTGTAGAATACAGCATTTTGCTTCATAAACTAGCTAGTTTACATCCTCCGTTATACATCCTTGCGCGGATAAGGGAATTTTTAAAGGATAGATCATTATTTTGCACAAAGGGTGCATTACATTCCAACACTTACCCCCTGTCAAGAGGTTTACAACAAGGCGCAGTCCTTTCACCGTTATTGTTCAATATACTAATGCGTGATATTCCTATTCACCCGGCCATCAGAGTTTATGTGTATGCAGACAATATTGCTTTCTTTTTTTTTTTTTGCTTCTGCCACAAATATTCACAACCTATATCGTTTGTTGCAAGATTATCTAAATGCTCTAAGTCTGGCTGGACATCCTAAGGCTAACTTTAAGTGACAACAAATGTGCTGTCCTCGTATTCCCGCAGACAACCTCTGTTAACATTTACTTGTCTTATCATTCTGTCCTAATCCCGCAGGTTGATTCTGTTAAATATTTGGGTATATATACGACCCACAGTTAGACTGGAGGCCCCAAATCAGAAGTCTTGTGCTTAAAGGTGAACGTGCCCTTAGTTGGTTGACAAGAATCGGCAATAAAATATATGTTATGCATCGGGACACTGTTCTTGCTTTATAAAACCTATGTACGGCCAATAATTTAATTAGGCTTCATTCTTTTTTCTGGGTGCCCAAAGTACAAGCTTGAACCCTTGTTTGTTTTGGAACGGCGAGCTATGCGCCTTTGTTTAGGTCTGCCCAAATCAGTGGCCAATGCTTTGCTTTACTTGGAAGCTCGGATACCTAAGCTAAATTCAGGGTTTCAGCTTCTCACTGTGCGAACATATTTAAGGTCTTGCGAGCCGGTGCCAGGATTGGCTAACCCCATATTTACTTCGATCCCATCATTCTCTTTGATAATATTTGGTCTAGGTACAAGCTCCCTCAGGTTGTGTTTACTAATTCCCTGGTGTCGAAACTTTCCGTATCAATAAACTCTAGTACAAGTTAACCACCGGCGGCCTGATACTATAATCCCATTTGATGACACCCTCCCAGAGAATGCTAAAAATGTGTCTGCCTATGTATTAAATGCCCTTGTAGAGGATTATCTAGACAATTTTCCGAGCCATATTGCCATTTTTACAGATGCCGCCCAGCAGAATGGAAAAGCAGCTATTGGCATATACTCCCAGGCTCTTGAGTGGAGTTATTCATTTCAGGTCCCTGACTATACGCGAATTTTCGCTGCTGAGTTTCTGGCCATTGAGTTAGCCTTGACAAATATCTCTAGTAATATTGCAAATGTTATTTTTCTTTCTGACAGCCTATCCGTGTTGGCATCGCTCGAAAATTCGAGGGACACTCTGCTTTGCCGTTCCCCCTTTTTTGTTTTATTCCTCCTCACATTGCAGAATTGCTTTTTCACTGGGTCCCTGGCCGCTGTGGTATTACATCTAATGAAAGAACAGATTTTTTTTTTTTTTAGCGAACTCCGCCCTTGGTGTACCTCTAGTTCCGTGCATATCTAATACCTTTTACTTAACTCTAGCACGATTTCAAAATTCCCAACGTCTGCATTACCTCAGTCATGAGCCTTTCTTTCTGGACCGAATTACCAACACCTCAGATGGCCTTGGCATGGACGCATCTGTAGTTCTAGGCGATGACTCTCTTGCGCTGCAGATTACCGGAACTAAATCTGTATTTATGCCGTTCGGGGCTATCCGTTACTAACCTCTGTGAGTCCTGCAAAGAAATTGAATCCATAGATCATTTTTTTTTTCTCTTCTGCCGGTGGTTCGCATCTCTGCAGAAATTTACAGCGACTCCCCTTTCGAGAATAAGCCTTCCTCTAACCATTCCAGTTCTCCTCTCCTTCGGGCAAGCGTCAAGAGATATGCCTTGAAACCAGTGTGCGATTGTATTCATGATTACATAATTTCAACACGCAGATTCCTATGCTGGGTAAGACTTCCCTTTTGATATTTTTTTCCAAATTCTAGTTAAACACCCATATTTATCTGAAAACTCTAGTACTTGACCATAATATATATTCACAATCTACGATGTATGTACCCTGGCCAATCCCCCGCCGTGGGTATGTGCCATTATATCGGAGGTCATCATTATCATCATCATTGCACTATGTGTGTATGCTCCATCCGTACTAGCACATTCATGCCAATGGCAACAATGCGCACTGCGAAACCTGGCACGCAATAGCGCCGAGAAAGACACCGGTGGTGGTGACAGCGCGCAGGATGCGTGAAATGCGCCTAATAGCAAGGCGCCACGAAGTCATACTGCCCATAATAAAAAGAAGAGTATACTATAGGCACTGTGTACAACTGAGGCTATCTGCGTACTTATTGAAGGAGCTCGTAAGGTGGAAGATGATGACCGACGGTCACTGATCAGCGCAGAAGTCGTTCCTAAGGGAGTCAAAGCGTAGCGTGACGCAGCAGAAAGCCAGATGGGTGGATGGGGCTACAAGAAGTCTTTGAGGATAGGGCGGTCACAGCTACACTCGTGGCACGGCTGTTTTGTGTAGGTGCACTTGGTGTGGCAGTTGTGGCCCGTCGCGTACGCCTATTACGCCCTAGCGGTCGCTTTGGAAAGTCCTTCCGGGATACGAGTCGCCGCTACTCATGTGTCCCTGCACGAATTGCCGACGTTCGCAGCGGCGATTTTTTTTTTTTTTTTCATCTCCTGCCGATTTCTCCTACTGTCACTTTGTGTACCAGGGAAAAATTGACGACGATGCAGCCATCTGAAAGCACGCCGAGTACGCCGGCTGTACTGGCGCGTGTTTTCATTGAGATTGGTCTGCCCTGTCACCTAATTCTGATAGTTCTACGCGGTCGTATGTGTGTGATAGGTACCTGTATCAACAGCGCCCATAGCGCATGGTGCACCATGTCACGCAAGTGCTGTCTGCCCCTGCACAGCAACAAAGCAAAGGTCTGGCGATTCGTTACCGTGAGTTCCCGTGAGATTCAACGCATACGGTAGCGTAGTTTTGAACGGGAGGACGTTAGGCTACGCTTTTTAAGAATATGACGTGACATCGTTGAAAGATTTACGATCTCCATTCATTCAAGCATTCAAATCCTGTGAAACATACGTGTGCTTGCTACAAATAGAGTGGTGTGGAAATGAGCAGTTTCGCAATTTTTTAACCACAGGGACAAGTAAGGCAGGATAAGAAAGTAAAGCATTCAGTTGGACGAGTTGGTATAGGCTCACGGTTGGAAAAAGAGCGCGCAAAGGCTAGGGACCAGAAGAAAGAGAGGACGAGCGTTGAACTCATAACTTACGGAATATATATAAAGAAAAGCATTACACGTAATTGACTGAATGATTGAATTACTATTTTCCAACAGAGTAGGATGGATTGGGTCTGGCCGATGTCTCCAGCCAGTTGGATGAGAGCAAGCTGTGTTGTCGGGTCCGAGATGAGCATCAGAGCCTCCTAGGGCCTCTGCTCTTTCATCCTGACATGTTTGCGTTATTTTCGGGCATGTCCAGATCATGTGAACCACTTCAGCCGTGTTTTTGTAGCTTGTTGCATGCCTCTCTGTATTGCACGCCTCTCTGTATCACAACTGTTAACGAGGTGTGTGATCCTGTAAAACATCTGTGCGCCACACAAGTTGTGATATGTTCAAGTATAAGTCTCCAAATATTATCCTGCCTTTGTTTAGTGATATGACAAACAAACGGGTATACCGCTCGACTTAATCTATAGTGTTGCGTGATGTCTTTATAGCTAAGTAGTCGGTCCCGGTCGCTGTCACGGCAAAACGAGGAAAACAACAGAACATGAGGCAATGCTCAAAGCCATCCAAGAAACACGAGTTCCTTGCCATGTAAAAGCGAAAAAGGTGTGCTTGCGCAGCCGTGTTGCTCTGTCTTCCCGCGTGGCCTACATTTCTTTGTGGGCGGATAACACATGTGCCTGTCTGAGGTATAACACCTGTGCCCGAGTGATCCGTTCGTCAGCTGCCGCACAGGCGTTGTTTACAGCATTCCTCTCTCTTGCAGAGCCCATGACATTGGCCAGACTGGTCGCTGCTTGAACATGCGTTTGCAAGAGCACCAAAATAAACTGGTAAACGGCAATGAAAGTCTTGTCACTCACTGTCAGAGAAGTGATGAGAAAGGAGAGGAATACGTGCACTGGCCTTATTAAGTGAGGCACAAGTGTTACACGCCCACAAGGACCAGACCACGCCGGAATTGGCAGAAGCATATTTTATCGCGACAGAGAAACGCGACTGCGTTAGCAAACCTTTCATAGTTTTATCTCACAAGGGGCTTGGTTTCTAGGCGGTTACTGAGCTTCGTGCACGCCTTATGTTTTCCTAGTTTCCACGTACCATGCTTTTCTTCCTTTACATACCACGGGTTTTATAAAAAAAAAAAAAAAAAAAAAAAAGGCCTAGTTGCGAGTTCAGGAGTTCTCAGCGCTCGTCCTGTGTCTGTCTCTCTTCTGCTCCCTGGTCCCTAGAACGCTATTTTTCAACCATGAGGATAGGAAAGGCGACAGCATTTTGTTCCCGACCGGAGAAGAATAGGCTATCTCAACCTTACCGATCCCCAATCGTCTGTCCGCGGAAACCCTGCTGCCGCTTGCCAACATCGTTAATATAGCACACCACATATTGTGCACTTCGCTCGCCTTTCCGTTGTCACTGTGGCGCGACTTGTGTCCAGCCTTGGCAGCGTTTGGTATTTGTAAACCGTTGCTTCTTCTGTAATTGCAAAACTCGCATTGCAACTATAGGCTGCGTAACACGCGGGACTATAAGGAAGATCACGCTGAATTATGACAGAAAGTGCTGTGGCGCAGGGAGGCCGAAAGGCAGCTGCCTTGTCTTCAGGCGGAACAAAATATGCCTGCTGGCAACGAATGCAATAGCAGTCTGAACAAACAGGTGACTGCGGCTTAATTTGCATAGCGCCCGTCAACGTGATCGGTATGGCTCCACAATAATAATAGTAGTAACGACACCAACCTCATTGCTGCAGAACGTACCGTCTTTGCCAAAAGTAACCAGGCTGCAGGATCTGCTTCTCAGTCATGTGGTAGCAGATTCATACCACTTCTGAAGCTCTAAATCTCTGCGATGCAAAGTTGAGCACCTGTCCTCACTTCTTGACTAGTTTTTCTATAGTGGGAATCCTTACGTAAGGATTGCCACTATAAAAAAAAACTAGTCAAGAAGTGAGGCTTTATAATACAAGTGAGAAGCAAAACACGCAGCCTGGTTACTTTTAACAAAGACGGTACGTAGGCAAACTTTACTACTCTGTTCACATCAACCACGAACATGTACTGATACCTACTGCCGCTATCGAATTTCAGTGGCGGCCCTAGCGTAACTTATTGGCTCAATTTTGGTGGCTTAGACCACAGCATTAGCGTAACCATGTCCACTACAAGGCAGATGCCTACCCTGCGCCCGCTGAAGTCTGCCTTACGTCCAACAATTTCATAATCTTAACCTTACACTTGAACTCATGCCACCTCCTGGCACTTTTACCTTCTTTTGGAGTTTCGTTAGTTATGTTTGGAGTTTCGTTAGTCATGTATCACTGGTTGCTTCCACGCGAATATGTTATGCAGATGCAGAACAGCCGACCGTGATAAACTTTTGTGGTTTATTTCTCACATTCTGAGCTGAGTGAAAACCATAACTGCAAACCTAAAATTCTTTGTATACGAGTGTAGAAACTCTCTTGCTCTAGACTCTACACCGAACTCGTCCATCTTAAATCCATATAAATAATGGAGTCCCTCCTTTTTCAGCTTGTAAGGCAGAGCACAGACAAAAGCAGCCCTGCTTCTACACAGTGCCGCTCGCCTTCCACCAACCTGATGCTCTCCATGTCGCTTTGTCATTTTCGTGCACGACTTGCTGGAACGCGACTTTACGCAGCTCCAATAAAGCAAGAAATCCCGCAGCGAGGGACAACCAGACCAGTGCGTAGCTCAGGAAAGCATTCTGAAAGCTAAGCTGAATAACTTCGTCCGGGAATTACCGAGCAAGAGGAAGCGAAGCCGCAGTTTGATCGTGAACTAACGATTCGGCAAGACTGCTTGATCTCGCGTGAAAACTTTGGTCAGTATACGTACGTTTCCCTGCATGCATCCGCTTGTTCGATTTTGCTTCGGAATGCCGTCATTGCTCCGCTGTCCTGCTTCAAGGTTGTTGAGAGCGTAGCGGACAGTAACCTTGAAGATACAAGTATACATGATTGTGCCTATAAATGTACCGTGGCTTTCATAGGCTCCCGTGGTTCAATCGGGTCGACTCTGGGTGGTGCGATTCCGTTCTCTTAACGGTTGGGTCCTCTTAGCAGCGTCCTCTGGTGACAAATAGCGGGTTATCAAAACGAATAAGAGGACAGTCAGAGCCTCCCGCCCCACTTTCCGTCGTTTCCGTCGCGCAATGGAATACTACTATTCAAATCCTCTGAAAGCGATTTTTTTATTTGTTTTATTTCACAGCATTCAAATAAGTAACTAAAGTCTTTCGTGCGATGTGAATTCCCCTTCAGGTTGCATTATGTGGTTTATTATTAATAGCCGCAAAACCAGCTCTGAAGAGATCCATGAGGTGACGGTATGGCAACGGTTACACTATGCAATTACCTTCACCGTAATCATTTCCTGCCTTCAGTAAGTGTGTGTTAGACTTAGGGTTGCGTTCACACACACACCTCTCTGAAGAGATCCATGAGGTGACGGTATGGCAACGGTTACACTATGCAATTACCTTCACCGTAATCATTTCCTGCCTTCAGTAAGTGTGTGTTAGGCTTAGGGTTGCGTTCAGACACACACCTCTCAGAAACAATCGCCGTTTAACTTGCCGAGAGACTACCAGTGAGGAGAAAGAAGTGGCGGGACCTACCGTTGATAGAACGGAATTAAGCTTCTAGGTCCCATGTTCCAGCTTCTATAAAGCGTTCTTTAACCTTGAGCCTCTAGGCACTAAAGAGGCCTCGTCGGGGCTTTGAGATACGAAGGTTGGCAGTATACGTAGTGCGCCGCTGTGCGCAGGCCTAGTAAAACTGGCATTTTCGTAAAACTATGGTATACACTTCCGCGCCCTTTCCAGCTCTTCTTGGGCATCGCAGTAAAGGTTAAGCTTGTGGCTGGCGTCCTGCTCTCTTTATGAACACCACCGGCCAGCTTCTGTTCAGGCTGGGGCCTCCAAAGACAGCAACTTCGCCAGCCTCTCTTCAACCGTTTGAGATGTTTTGATTAATAGCAGCGGCCCCTGCATAGACATGCATACATCGACCACGTTTAAGTAAAGACGTTCAAAGTTGGCAGACTCATCCCAGAACATACATTATGGAGTATAACATTGAACGACGCCGCAGTCTTCACCATCGTCCACGTTGCAGTATTTCTCTGTGTGGGCACTGCATATACATTACGGACCTTCGGGTATTCTCCACTGAATAAATTTACTCTTCTTCTCGTATCCGTAAGTTCAGAATACGCGAATGCATATATATGCCAACGGCCGGCCTCTGCCGCAGGTGTAAGATCAAACGGACACTGTCGAAACGTTTGGAGAGGCCCCGTATAGCAAGCGCGTATGATGGATGCCACTTAAAAATGTGGCATCCATCATACTGTGAGGGCGTGTCATCTATTCATATTCGATTCTCACCGATTCCGAGCTTCCAATGTCGTTGAACAGGTTGGACTGTGTTTGGAAGTCATAGCACTATATAGCGAAAGGTCCGGGCGAGGCAGTCGCAGCAGCTCAGCCCAATCACGCCCGATTTAAAATTTTCGACCAACGGAAACGGTCACGCAGGGCTTACAGGTCGTGCCTTGTGAAGAGTATGCTAAAAAAGAGACGGCTCATGCGAGGTGTGTCTGTTCGACTTAGCTCAGAATTGTAAGGCAAAGGCATATCCCTACCCACATTCTCGCCTTTCGTTGAAGTAGCTGTGAAGCCTCTTTCGAGCAACCGCCACCGGCTGGTTTCGAGCCCGGGATGAGCTTCGTTAGCCACTGCACCATCCCCCCATAGCTCTTGGCGTCACGTCCTACGCTGCCAGTCTTCCACGCTTCGCTTTGGATGTCGACGTCTTGATCAGCTCTCACGAAGTTGCACCAAAGATCTTATTAGGCCTCAGCTCCGTCCTAACAAAAGCCTAATACACCCGTTTAACATAACGGTAAGTACTCGGAGCCGGGGCAAACAACATGCGAATGTGGCAAGGCATAATGCAAATTCACTAATTTATTGGTAAATCTTAACGTCAATGGCGTAGAGATGTTCGTGAAGAAAAAAGCAATAAGAAGCATTTTGTTTTCACAATTGTGATGAACCTCCGGTTGTGAACGAATGTTTCCTGGATGCACGCACATTGACACATCGATGCACGCACATCGACACATTGCGAAGTGACATGGCGAGGTTCCAACGCGTTGCAAGCAAGCTGCGATGCCATGCAGCTGCGAAGTCCACCACCATGTTGGAGGCGACGACACTGCGACTTTCGAAAATCTAAGCAGGCACGCACGCTTTGAAGAGAACAGTCGCCACTGACGCATTTGATGCTTAACTGCGATATCCAAGCAGCCTTTAGCACGTCATTTAGAAAACGAATTGCTATACTACCTGTAAAACACACATATATAGGCAGAAAAAGGGAAGGAAAAAACGCATCAATTCAGTGATAAGGAAAGCTAAACGGTAAAAGAAACAAATGAAGACTAGTTCACTCTTGATTGGCAGGGCGGGAAACACTGGCCGCACGCTTCGAGACTTGAGCTCGCGCCCCAGATCGTCCGTCGGAGCCTGACTGAACAGACTTACTGCGCTGCGTTTTTTGCGCAGCGCTACTTCTGGAACCGGTTGACGCGAAGCTCCTGCGCGATATTTTCGACTCGGTACCGGCCTCAGCGGCGGGCGCAGCCTGCGACGACACCTGTGCCTCGGATACGTCACTGCGCCTCCGGACCTTGGCTTCAGGAGGCTTCTTCCCTTCCTGGTCTGTAGGTTGCGCTTCGGTCGTGTCGGCCTCTGCTCCGACGACGGTCGACTGCTGTGCAAGCTCTGGCGGCTCGTAAAAAACGCGGAATACGTCGAAGCCAGACGGCAGCCATCCCCGGCGGAAGAATGTGGCGGCGATGTTAGAGCCCAGGATGAGAGTGCATACACCGAGTGACATGCACAGGAAGCGGAAGGGGAACCGCTGGCCCGCAACCGGGTCGTACAGGGGCAGCTTGACGACTACCGGCACGTTCATCACAGGCTCGCCGCACAAGCACCGAAACACGGCGCCCACAATGAACGCTGCGTGCGAAAGCGCAGGGGTATCCAATGTAGTACATACACCCGGAGGAAAAGTGCAGGTAATCATTAGTTCCTTCTTATACATTGCGTAGTCTCGGGTATGACTTCGGTGTTCCCAGCTGTAAGCATTTTAAAGCGACATATTTAAGGGCCTCGATCAGCAGAAGACCTGGTGTCGCAAAATCACATGTGTTGCCTCTGGCAGTCAGCAGATGCCACTACTATAGGCACTGATTGGTGTGACGTCACGAGACAACGTTCGACATGATAAGACACGACCAAGCTGATAAAAGTTGGCAGTAGATGGCAATCGACAGACGGGGTCTGTATTCCTAGTTTGCGTCTCGTTTTCAAAAGTGTCGTTACCTCGCTAACCCCGAATCCTCTAAGTGATGCAAAAAGTGGAACCGGATGTCACTTCGGTTTGGTTTGGTTTGGTTTGTATGGTTTAACGTACCAGAGCGACTCGGGCTATGAGAGACGCCGTAGTGGAGGACTCCAGAAATTGCGACCGCCTGAGGTTCTTTAAAATGCACTGACATCGCACAGCCCACGGACGCCACAACGTTTCGCCTCCATCGAAACACAGCCGTCGGTGGTCGGGATTTAACCCGGGTACTCCTGCACAGTAGTCGAGCATCCTAACCACAGCACCACCGCGGCGGGAGGATGTCAGTTTGGTTGCTACCAATTCCCGTTCCGGCGTTTCCACCAATCAAGATGATTCGAGGTCAGGGAGATAACGATACTCCTGTAAACGACGAAAACTCGGAATACGGCCCCAGAACTCTTGTATTTCGAGTCAAACACGCTATCCCAATAGGTCTCGCAGGCACGATTACGGGGCTCAGTTAAAGCGGGGAATATATTACAGACTTAGCTTAGCGGAGACGTACTAATGGATGCGTGCACCCGTTAACCAAAAGCCTCCTACCACGCGCAGTGGGCACAGCTTGCCTCCTGTCACTACGCGTGCGCAGGAGCCCTCTGGCAAACCGGTATACGTCTATGCAAGTACTTCTCCAAAAAGCTAAAAAGCTTTTATGTCGGGCGATCCTACCTATATTTAAGTATAGTTCACGTCATCTATTCTCAAATCATGAACTTTCTTGACAGTAACAACTTCTTTCATCCCTCACAGCAAGGGTTTCGCAAGGGTCTGTCATGTGAAACTCAAATGACCATCTTTCTTCATGACGTTCACTCCAACCTCGACCTAACAAACTGACGCTATTTTTCTGGACTTCGCTAAAGCATTTGAGAAAGTTCCCCACAGGCGTTTACTGCTGAAACTAACCATGCTAAATTTGCATCCTAACGTCTTATTATGGATCGAAGAATTCCTTTCTAACCACTCCCAGTTTGTTCTCGTTAATGGACACAGTTCTAACCCTCTTCCAGTAACATCAGGCGTACCCCAAGGTTCTGTATTAGCTCCCCTCCTATTCTTAATCTATATAAACGACTTACCCTCAAACCTGGTTTGCAATGTTCGTCTGTTTGCAGATGACTGCGTTATTTACCGCACAATTTCCAACACCTCTGATCAATCACAGCTCCAAAACGACATTGACGCAATACATGCCTGGTGCGATGACTGGCTAATGTCGCTTGATCCTAATAAATGTAAACTTGTATCTTTTCACCGCCGGCGTAACCCCCACATTTTCACTTACTCGGTTGCTAACACTCCACTAGAATCTGTATGCTCATACAAGTACTTAGGCGTCACCTTGTGCCAGGATCTCTCCTGGCGCCCACATGTAACGAACATCGTCGCATCAGCTAACCGATCATTGGGTTTTTTTGAAACGCCATTTACGGCACGCCCCTCAAAGTATTAAACTTCTCGCCTACCAATCGCTCATCCGACCCAAACTAGAATACGCATCTGCTATCTGGAGCCCGCTAGAAGCATATCTCATCAGTTCACTAGAATCTGTCCAAAATCGCGCCACGAGGTTCGTTCATTCTGCCTATTCGTATGGCATCATTGTATCGTCACTTAAACGGCAATCAGGTTTATCAACTCTTGCCCATCGTCGTCGCATTGCTTCTATTAATCTGTTCCATAGGTTTTTTTACAGCTCCCTCGGCCAACAACCCTACATCACACCGCCAGCTCGCATATCTCATCGCACCGGCCATCCACTAGTAGTTTCATGCCAGCGCGCCCGCACCGTCACTTTTTCTTCATCATTCTTTCTTCGCACTGCAAAAGACGAATGGCCTTCCCTACGATGTTGATGCCATCACTTGCCCATCAAGTTTTGTTAACAGTTTAAATATGTACTTCATAAATATCATGTAGGCAATCATATTCAATCAATGTTTGTACTCCCACCCCTTATGTAATACCCCCAATGTGGGGTCTTTAAGTTAATAAAGGAAGTGAAGTGAAGACTGCATTTAGTGTATGATATAATAGCGATATGAATCCGCTTTTTTCACTAGATGTGGTGCCCTCTGGCGAGTGGTTGAAAATTGTCTGCTACTGGTTGAAAACCTGCTTCGGAGACGCAGACGACGCAGACGCATGCGAGGTGGCGATGTGCGTACTTGACAGTAACCGCCATCTGTCGCATACGCCTGCCATGAATATGAACTGTGCGTGGCCTCCGCGATCAGCTCCGGATGCGCCAATCAAGGAGGCCAGAAACTGCGCATGCGCAGCTGGGCTTTTCAATCTGAAGAGGAACGTGCCTGCGCATAGCAGCTGCGTGCGATGAAAGGGCGGATTAACGGATTAGTGAAGATTCGCAATGTGAAGATTCGCAATGCGACCCGCAAACGGGATCCATTAGGCTGTCCCGTCAGGCGGAGCTTACTAGTTTACCAAGAATTTTTTTGCCACTTAAATTCTACAAAGAGCTTACCGGTGGTTTAAGGCGCGGGGTGAGTTGAACCGATTTCAAGGCAACAAATTGTTTGGGACGAGAACTCACCCAGGACCGAGCCGTATGCGTTGGTGTCCTTGAAGTAGAAGACGCAGAGCAACTGCGGGAACAGGAGCACGTAGGCGATGTCCGAGCACAGAGTCCACAACTCGAACACAGACCTCACCGACAGCGCCATGTACGAGGCGAAGGCGCCCAGTGTGCACACTAGGGTGCGCAGAGCAATAACCACCTCCATGTCCGTGGCCTGCGTTCGAAAACGGTTCGAGACGCGCGGAGTTCCTGGGACAATTGTCGTTCGCAGCTAGGCTGTAGAAATAGTTACTCAACTGCAGCTCTTGTGCTAGCTTCCATTAGCCTTTCAGAAGTCCAACCCTGCTGAAAAAATTGTATGAGGCAATAACCTCACATTTTCTCACACAGTCTCACTCAAATCACGTAAGAAATCACATTAAGTCGCATATATCTGCGTAAGATCTCACAGTTTCTTCTACATTAACATAAATTATGGAAGATATTTTATGATAATGATGTGCACCGTATGAGAGTCTATGTGATTTGATGAGATTGTGTGAGGTTATTGCCCCGTAGAACTTTTCGGTTTTCAGTAGCGAATGCATTTAACAGTAATTAAATAATTTAGCAGCCAGAAATATTGAGTTAATTGCGCAACCTTTTGTGTAACAATAAATGACTGTGGCCAAAACAGTCCAAAGAATAAAACGTCTACTTCCCAGAGCCTCACTATACCGTGGCAAAATACCTCAACTAGAATTCATTGCACAAAATACTGAAAGAACACTGCTAAAAAATAACAGACGACTCCTATTATTAAGGTGCTAATTATAAGTCGTCGTGAACGTTAAGGCACCCTTGTTATTCGCGAAATGAACGAAAGACAGGGAGGGGTGCATTCGTTTCACACCAACACAATATATATGTAATGCTGGTCAAAACGGCAGGCAGTATGAGAAGCAATTAAAAAGACTATTTCACATCCTCTATGCCTGTGACTGAACGCTATTTTTTAAGTTTTTTTTTATGCTGTAAGGGCCCAACAATTTTATTCACTGGTTTAGTCATTGAGACGTGGCTGTCTGCAAACGTCTCATTGCAAACAGACCGCGACCATACCCCGTTGTACTTTCAACGACAGCTGACTGGGCAGTTATAAACCTATTATCCTGGGTTTGAACCAATAATGGCCTACAGGAGACAGTATACAACTAACCCTGGGCACCGTCTTTGCCAATATGCTACAAAATTCGCTTCTTAGGATGCAGCGTTTATGGCACCACTCCAGTTCTACATCCCTTGCATGCAAAGGAGACCCCTCACCCTGGCTTTAAAAATATATGTTCGACCTTTGAAATTTAAAAAGCAAACCATACAGCCTAGTTACTTTTGGCAGATGTTGTAATTTTCGTTAGGTATCTGTGAAACATGTGCCTTCCGTCTCATGTTGCGCAGCCGACAAGCTAAATACTATAGGTAACATTTCAAATGCTTCCGAATAAAATTGGTTTTTGAGGAAATGATTAAGTGCACACAGACAAGGACAAAAAGAAAGTCATAGCACTCATGGCGTCTTTCGTTCTTCCTCGCAAAAATTCAGCCGCAAGCTGTTTTGTGAAAATCATTGCTTTTGCCATGTAGCACTTGAAGTGAATAGAAAATAAACTGGTAGAGTGATGACGCGGGAGATGATGTCAGGTGCTATTAGACGTACGTGCGGTCGGATGAGGCAGTGGTAGACGTTCCTGGTGACCAAGGTGGCGGCGCTGAGCATGGAGGAGTCCGCTGACGACATGACGGCGGCCACAATGCTGATTAGGCCGAAGATGGAGGTAAGGCCCGATGTGAGGTAGAATATTGTGAAAGGCAGAACCTTGGAGCTATCATCCTCGTTCAGCCGGAAGGCACCGGGGTAGCCGACGACCGTAAAGTCTGTGCAAAAGGGCCCACACACAAGCAAAATGTATATATATATATATATATATATATATATATATATATATATATATATATATATATACACTTTGTGCTTAATTATCTTTCCCCTAAATCGATTACATTACTAATTTATGTGATTACCGAAGTAAAAATTAAAAAAAAAATAAGAAGACCATAAAGTACAATCCCCAATCCTTTCTTTGGCCTCGCTGACTGTTGGCTTCTTTCCTTCATATATATATACACATATTATATATATATATATATATATATATATATATATATATATATATATATATATATATATATATATATATATATATATATATATATATATATATATATATATATATTTACATAGCGAATGGATTATTCACGTATTCGATTATTCGAGCGAATCAGAGTGTATTCAAAAAGTTAGTCGAACCAAACTGAATGTGATGCAGACCTTTCGAATGCACTTCGAGTAATTGACATATGGTTTGAATAGGGCTCGCCGCAGTATTTTTCTTCGATGACTGCTGCAAAAAAACGCCACAGAAAAAGGAACGCACGTCATGTTCTACCAACTAGCTCAGCAACAAATCCTCCTGTTCTAAAATACGCGACGTTTTGTATATATAGGCCTTCAGTGACTAGGGCCGGTATTCGAGTTTGCGTAGTCTTCAGCGGTATCGTTATTTCCCCGAGCTCGAGTCATCTGACTGGTGGAAACGCCGGAACCAGAAGAGAAGCTCGAGTCACTTGATTGGTGAAAACGCTGGAACCAGAAGGGGCAACCAATTCCGTTGTCCCCATCCTAGCATCCTCTGCGGAAATGTACACGTGCCCTCATCCCCTCATACCTAGACTAGAGGGGGCATCCCTTAGATGGATAAGGGCTGGTGCGGCCCTTACCCCGTCGGTAAGATGCCGATGGCGCTCTCAAGGCATAGGAACAACCACCTGCCCACCCGAAGTGTTTTACGTCGGCTGCAGAGGTGGATGTTCGCTACCTGCTGTGAACTTGTGCAGGAACAAGGGCGTTAAGGACACGGATTCTTTAGGAAGTAGTACTGCCGGCGAAGAGGGGGGAGATATCTCCGAGAGGCAAACGAACAGTAAGAGGAAGAGCCTTCTCCGGTTTCTGGAAGAAAACACTTTACATTATTTTCTATAGCATGCATTATGGAAAATTTGCGAAATAAAACAAAAAAGTTATGGGAGATAACGACACGCCGGGACCGCAAGTGGAGTTCGTCATCTAATTAGTGAAAAAGTTGGAAGCAGAATTGGCTTCATTTCCGGTTCCGGCGTTTACAACAATCATATGACTTGAGTTCGGGGGAAAGCAACACCTCTGAAAATGACGTCAACTCTTAGTACGGGCTCAGTATGTGCAGGGTGAAGTGTCGAGTGCCGTTACGTGGCCCAGTCATGTGGCAGCATTCAGAATGCTCATACATGGCCTCTAGATTGGACGACGCCACGTGGCTTAGGCAAATTTAGTAACCTTGCCTTGATGTCCACTTTCGGAGACCATGAAAGAGCATGGAGACCGTGCTCGTTTCATGTCCTTGGGTGTGGCGCTATAGTTTATTCCTTTTTCATCATCTAATGGTAATGGTTCTGCACGCATGACTTGACGCTCTTAGAGTCAGTATGCTGAATTCTTGTTGCGGCATCTTAGTCCATTTTAGGAGTGCGTCGTTTAACAGATGTGGCTTTAAATCCACAAGTTACCCAGGTAGCACAGAATGTGGGGCCCCAGTAGGTCCGATGTAGGCAAGTGGGGCTGGGGCAACCATCATAAAACCTGCATCGGTCCCCGATGGGGCGAAAGTGGGCAAGCCCCATTTGGGCTTGCCCCTGCTCCTCCTGCATGGGTCCCATAGCGGCGTTTCTTGGGCTAATGCAGAGCACATTCCTGCATCCAGACCACAAGGGTCCCTTGCCGGATATTTGAGGGCAATCCAACCTAAATGTGGGCTTTTTATGGGAAAGCCCTCATAGATCCGAAGTGAGGCCGCCCCCATTAAATCTTTGTGGGACCAACATCGGCTGTAGTGGGGCAAGAAAACGGACATACCCACATGCTGCCTCAATCGGCCCCATGTAGGTTACTTGAGGGCAGGTGAAATATGAATAAGGGCTCAATTTGGGCAAGCCCTCGTGAAGCCCAAATGAGGCAGCCTTAGTTAAACCGCTTTAGGTCCCACATAGGCTGTAATGGGGCTGGAAGGCGGGCGTGCCCGCATGGTACCAAAATCGGTCCTTTGTGGGGACTTTGAAGGCACGTGCAACAGCAGGTGGGGTCTAGGTTCAAAAGCAACCTCTAGCCCAATTGGGGCTGCCCACATAAAACTGCTTTATATCCCACATGGGCCGTAATGGGGCTGGAAGGCGGGAGGGCCCGCATGATGCCAAAATTGGTCCCTTGTGGGAAATTTGAGGGCGCGTGCAGCAGCAAGTGGGCTTTAGGTTCAAAACCAACACCCAGCCCAATTGTGGCTGCCCACACAAAACCGCTGTAGGTCCCACATCGGCCGTAATGGGGCTAGAAGGCGTGCGTGCAATTGCGTAATCATTGTTTCCAACCTTTTGTTTGCATTAGATGTTGCCCTAAATTATTATTATAGATGATTTGTATAACAGTTGTTGCCATGTTTAGTCGATTAGAAATTTACATGGCTTTAATTCTCGCGCTCATACAAATTGCGCTACAAACACTAAAACAAACTGATTGCTAACTGTTGCCTCTTATGTGGTTGCTTTGGACAGCCTGCAACTCGCAGCACAATATTACTGTTCAGAACACACATCTCCATAGCCTGAACAAGATGTACATGAAGTCATTTCGGCTAGATGAATGTTATGACTTATTGTAAAATTTATTGTGGCTGTTTAGAAAGTGCAGACATGTATAAAATAATTACCTAATTATGTGCATAAATATTGATTGGGAAAACGTGGGTTAGGGCTTTCCATCAATTTCCTACGTCGGACCCCTATGAGAATAATGTGGGCAAGCCCAAGTGCGGCTAGCGCTATAGAACCCGCATTGGTCCTATGTCATTATATGAGGGGCTAACTTAAATAAAAAAAAAGTTCCTTCAAAGCGGCTGCCCAAATCGGTCCAAAGTAGGACCATCGCGGTGAGTTGGCGGGATGTGCCCTTTTAACAATGCCGGAAAAATGTGGGCAGTCCCGCAAAGGCTGCCTGCATCGGCCCCTAGTGGGGCCCATTGGGGCTTTGTCGACAGCCCCCTTCGGGCCTACGTCGGCCCCTCTTGCAGCACCCACATTGAGCCCACCGGGGCTGTCCTGCATTGCCTACATCGGGCCCACCGGGGCCCACCCTTCAGAGCCCACTTTGTGCTACCTGGGTTAGAGCCTGAATGAAGCGCCATCGTCACTGGTACTTAAAAGTTTTGTATGAGTTTTCGTAAAAGAAGCCAATATTAGTGCAAATATTCCATTCGTATTCATTTCGGTGCATTACTATTCAATTAGTACTCGATTCTATAATATAGCTACGCTATTCTTATTCGATTTAGTTCGCAAAAAGCCCTCATAATCGAGCACCTCCGGCCAAAACGCTGCTAAAACGACTAACAGTGACGGTTATTTTGGAGATAGAAAGCGCTGATTTAATTTTGATTACTTCTTCGTACAGTAAATTATGCTTTGTGTTCCTCGATGCTGAGAGTTCCAGGATGGCAAACAGATTGAAACGTGTTTCTATAATAGTGCGAATCGTTTTCGTTTGCTCGACGAGTGCTGTTAACGAGACCGCTGCGCTGACTGAACCCGGTACTAAAATTCGCGTGATCGGAGAAAATTGCATATGTAAGAGATGTTTAAAATAATTTCAATTGTGGGGCGGCGCCACACGACTTAGCGAAGTAAGCAAACCGCAAGAAAAGCAGAGAGCCGCACTGGTATTTTTGGCGACGATTCCGATTATTGCGGGCGGCACAGCGAAGAATATGCAGCCCACGGCAGCCAAGAACGACAGAATCTTGGCCTCCACCGCGCTAGGGCAGCCCAGGACTCGCTGGAAGTAAACCTGCATCGCACAGCACGGGATAAACGCTGCGTTTAATACGTCAGTCACACGGTCGGCTTAAACTTGGTAGCGAGAGTTCACAGCTGCGTGCGCTGTCGCTGCGACGCATGACAGCATACAGTCCCAGCGGCGACCTCGGGAGTAGTACATCGCCACAAGCACCGCCGTACGCCTACGTACGCCGCGCTCGCTGCGACACCATTGACGTAAGCTCGCGGCATCGGGTGCCAGAGCGCTGTGCAGTTCTTGTTTCCATGTCGCAGAAGAGACATTTTCGGCGTTCCGTTTTTCGAAAACGGACGCCGACGCGCACCCTCAGTCCACAAGCACCACCATATTCTCGGTTAACTTCAAGGTCAGATCATGACATCTTGGTTAGCTGCGGGCGTAACCATCGTCAGGTTTCGCCGTCACGGCGTTGTGTTGTACTCTTTTCAGTAGCATGTTCAGAAGGAACAGCCATGCCTTTGTGGCCTCCATTATATATTGCAATATATTAAAAAAAAATAGCTTCCGACTTAATCGGCTAAGATAAATGCGACTTGGTTCGCTTTATCTTTTATATCTGCAGCTCCATTGGGTATCTTGGTTGGCTTACATGCACTCTGCTACAGTGCCTAGAATATACTGGCTAGTGCGGCTAGTGCGTCGTGTGGCGGCAGTTCCCCATATAAAGGGGTAAGGACCGCCATCACCATCATCAACATCATAATCATCATCATCTCTGAAGATGGACAAACATTACGTATAAAAGGTTTTATATTTTATTTTTATATTTTTCCGTTTCTTAAATTTACAACCTAATGATTTCTCTCTGCAAAAGGGAACGGCCGTATTAGCCTCAGTCCTCAGCAAACGATTTCATTTAGCGGACGATATAGCTTGTGTAGCTGTCGTTGCCGCGTGCATGAGTTCGTAATTTATTTGGTACATGCCATTTCACTGGCGCATGTCTTTTGTAATTACTCTCCATAATTATGTATCGCAAGAATGCCCAGGTAAGGTGACCTAATTGTAAAGAACAGGCATGTTTAATACCAGTGTTGCACAGTGGACCTCTTTCAAGCAGCGGAAATGCGCTCTTGTTTCCCGGTTGACGCTGCACGACTTGCAGATTGAGTAAATTACGGCACGAGTAAGCAGGTGCGAGACGCCCACATGCCGAAGTGGTCTCTCGCGATTCGATTGAGAGCACACCGGCTGCCTTTTGGCAGACACGAACACTTCAAAAAGCCGCTGTAAAAACCTGATATGTTTAGCAGACAGCACGTGGGGCTGGCGAGGTTTCCAATGTTTAGCAAATAAGCCATTGCGCATAGTTTTGCGCTAAAGAAAGAAAGAGAGAGAAACAAAACCACACGCCGATGCTGTTTGCTCGTCCCGCCGCGAGATTGCTCTCCGTGAACAGATCCATGTCAACGCTAAACGCGGCGGTTCACATACGAATGAGACCTAATGGAACTACAGTCAGAAGTACAAGCCTTACTTCTCTTTTCTTCCTTCAATAAACGCGGTTCTAGGAAAGCGGCAAGCCGCTTCGTCTACTAACCCCTGCCAGGGTGACATCGGGCTCCCTGGACGTCCGCGAGCGGTACCGGAACTCCGGTGTCACCCCTTCCGGAGAATAAAAGTTTTCACCACCACTACCCACCGAAATTTAGTTTCGAGGTGTGCTAAAGAGCCGGCGGCTGTGTTTCGAAAACGAAGAGGTGTCAGTGTGCTGTACGATGTCAGTGCACGTTAATGAAAGATTTCCAGGTGGACGAAATTACTGCTGAGCCGTCCATAACGGCCCCCTCTTTTTCTCCTTCCACTTTCTCTCTCACCTTCCGGCCGACGTCATGGACCAACATCACATGAACGTTTAGATCGCGATGGGGTCGTGCAGAGACCTAGGAGGCCTATGTGCCTCAAATTCTTGTTTTTCATCCTCCTCCTCTCTTACCTTACGCCGCGGTTGAGGTGTCCACCGAACAAGTATGATAGATACTACGCATTTTCTTTTCTGTGAACCAATTATTATTATTATTATTATATTATTATTATTATTATTATTATTATTATTATTATTATTATTATTATTATTATTATTATTATTATTATTATTATTATTATTATTATTATTATTATTATTATTATTATTATTATTATTATACGCTAGAGAGACTTGTCAGACGGGTTAGAAGCTAACATCTCGAGCTGTATATTTGTGCTGAAGGCTGTAGATTTGGCAAGCCTAAAGCGCAAGAAAACTGAAAGCACCCTATAGTATACTTCCTACAAAGAGGGAACAGCTGACTAAGTACGCGAAGCTTCCTTTGAATATCACCTCATTTTGTGTGTTGAGAACGACTGCACTCCTACTCTCTTCTGGGTGTCAGCCGTGTCACGGGAGTCTACACAAAGGCTGGATTGCGCAATTATGATAAAATTTGCGCAACATTTTGTACCTGCCACGGGATACCTCCAAGCGCCGTCATGAGGAAGAAGTCCGCGAGTTGGCTGACGTCCTCGCTGGCGACTGTGCCGACCCAGTCGTTGTCAGGCGGCGGGACTGTGCCAAACGCATTGTTGGACCAGCAAGAAGGGACGCACGACCACTGCGCACCATAGGTGGCCCCGGGAGATGTAGTCAATGCTGGTGTACCGCAAGCGAGCGTTTATTAGAGAGACTGGCCATAGCGCGACCTGCGATCCGCTACAGAGGCGGTGGCCTTGTGGTATAAAGCATCCTCCTCGCATTCAGGAGGCATCATGGTTCGATCCCTGGTGCCGCCGGGTACCCACCGATTTTTCAGTGGTTAAAACGTTTCCCCCGGCCTGGTACTCGCCTCTTCTGGATTTAAATTCTTGGGAAAAGGGCCGGTGACCAAAAAATGTTGCGCTGACGAGCCACATATGGGCTTCTGCGGCACGGGTCAGACTTAAGATTTCCTGATGACGGAGACAATCACCGGCCTGTCAGCGCAACGTTTTAGCTCGATCGCCAAACAGTATCCATCGGGCTTAGATGGAATCGCCGAGGCTGAGCCCCTTCCCACTAGCTAAGTTCCACTGAAGGACGGACTCCCGCGCCGCGGACCGCTCCTGAACCCATTTCGGTTGGGTCGTCATCGGGCCTACGACAGTGTCGGTAACCTGCAGCGCCCCGCCGTAGCAGGCAGCGCCAAGAGATGTGTGCCCGCGACTGCTTAGGCTACAGTGAACTAGAAGTACTTAGGCGAAGCCGGGACCACGTGGAATAAGATGATGGTAACGGATTGCGGATTGCACTACGCTAAATCATTCTCTTTACTCTAGACTACATAAAAAAGACTACCGTTGCGAGCGCAGCCTGGTATAGCCACCTCCCGGTTAGTTCCGTGTCTGTTAAAATATTCTTACGGCGCCTATATAACGTGTGCGGTCACACATGCAAAGTTTTCTGGTAGAAATTCCATATGCATCTGAAAGTCACTGGAAAAAGCTACTCTACATGCAAGACTGGGGCACCAAGAAGAATATCTTTTAAAGATATAGCTGCAACTATATTCTTTAAGAAAAGTGGTGAAACAGAGAATAGAATACGAAATTAGCCCAATATGGTTTGAATTTTTTTGTCCTAAAGGCATTACTATTATGAGGGGAGCTGCCTATCGTGCAGTAAGTCAATTATATCACCCTGTCTATAGCAAAGCAACGCGGCCGCTCCGTCAAGCTCTCACCAGCAGTACAGCGGTAGTGAGCACCTGGAAGGCGTCCGTGTACGTGACCGAGTAGAAGCCGCCAAGTGCGGTGTAAAAGAAGATGACCACCGCGGAGATGATGATGAAGTAAGAAGAGTTAACCCTCATTATCACGCTCGCCGTGTCGCCTGCAAAAAAAAATAAAGCAATAAGCCTTTTTTGCTATCGTCGTGAGTTTTGTGAAGAAGCTCAAGGATGGACCAAGTATACACGATTCCTCACAGGAAAACCGTGCTACCTCGATTTGCACAAAATACGAAAAAAGCAATTAAGCAAAGAAAAAACATCTGTCGTCACAAACTAGGGTTCCAAATCGCCGCTAGTATGGGAGTTCGAGACATGCGCCCTGCTATCGACGTACAGGCACCTCTAATATTAATACAACCAGTTTGCACAAAATGGCGAAAGTTTTGGTTATTTCTCTAAAAAGGTTAGAACATTAGTTCCGAATATTATACACCGCGAAGAAAATAAAACAAGCAAAAGTAAGCTCGATTGCAGCACAGCGATGGAGCAATTATTAACTGAATTCCCAAACTGTTCCCTTTCGTGTGGAGGGACCTGTTCGTTGCCACCAAGTCAACGTAGCTGCGTATCCGCTAGCGCTGGGGTGCCTAGGGGTGCCTCGATGCGCGCTCCCTCGACGCGTGGCGGTGGGCGCGCGCATCAAGGCACCCTAGCCATGGCCTCCGAGATCACCTCCGCGAGGGTGATCTCGGAGGCCATGCCCTAGCTAACACACACGTTTTTACGGTCTGTGGGTTCCAGGCGCTACAGTGATTTTGGGACGATGTGGATAAGTTGCTTCTTTATGTACCAGGGAGAACTTTGACCTTGGTGAGTTTTAAAAATGGTGACAATAATGCCAAACCATAGCTTTCTTTTTTTTCTACTTGCCTCTTTTCTCCATATATCTCCTCTCCTTTCCTACATTTTTTCTTCCACGTCTCTTTTTCACCTAGTAGCCTTAGCTTTGTTCGTGAAAATCTCAGATCTCCGAAATTAGTAAACCCACCACCAAGAGATTATGGAGAGCAATATCTGGAGAAATGTTGTATTGCAGTCTTTGCATGCATCCTGAAATATATATAATTGCGATAATTGTATTGCGATTGCTCGAATGACCCCGCGTCAATGAACATTACCTTTGAATGCAGAGAAAGAGTCCATGAACAATTTTGCAGCGGCTGTACAACGTTCCGGGCCAAGAAAGCGATGGAATCGCTCGGGCTTCCTCGTATTATACGCGGCAACTACTAACACCGCCTGCAGTTTAGGAATTTTCGCTTTTAGCGCCATGTCCCCGTATAGCCTCATTAAAACTCATGTTACTCGACAGGAAGTAGCATACACTTCGTTTGCATCGAGTGCCAAGAGCACTGATGACGACAACGTGGCTTTCAAAGGCGTTATTTTCCAGCACTTGCGTATGTAGCAGAGTGGCACTTGCCCAGAGCCGCCAATATGGCGGCAGTCCAGAACAGTTCGGCCAGAACCGCTGGCACGCAGAGCAAGAGGCCCATCCAACGTCCGTAGTGCTGCTGGAATGGGTCCAGCATGGTGAGCGAATCGGTGTTCCGCATCTTGGACGCGAAGAATGTGCCACCTGCGTGCACATGCGGCCGCCAACGCTGGAATCAGTCTCTAATTACGACTTGAAGCACTTTAGTGAGCCAAAGTGCTCCCTGATTTTTTGTTCCGTCCATATCACTTTACAGCGATATGCAGCTGTGATTTCGAAAGGCAAATATGCGGGAGTATCATGTCGTATATGAAAATCCAGGATGCACCTTACGGATTTGAGGAAATTTTGAAAGACACAGCAACTATCTCATCTCCCGGTGGGCGCCTAAACCACATCGTGAGGGAAAAAAGGAATGTGGGATTGAAAGAAAGAAGGAAAGAAAGAAAGAGAGTGACGTAGGGGAGGGCTGTGGAATAGTTTCGACCACATGGAATGGTGGTGGCAGAAACATTTTGTTGCCATTGGAACAAATAGTGGGGCCGAAGCCCCCTGCATGACCCTTGGGTGCTTCCTTACTACGCGGGAGACACCCTTATAAGGCAAAGAAAGTCCTTCCTTGAAGAGCAATCCTTCTCATAGCACTGGAAATGATCTTCCGTTGGTCTTGACTTGAAGTGCTCTTCATGAGAGACTCCCAGTAGCACTCTGCGACGTTCGGTGATGGGGGATGAGGAAAGGTGGGACATTTAAGAAGAATGTGTAGGAAGTGTCCTGGTTTACCGCAGAGTCTACATGATGAGGAAAACTGGTCTGCGTATCGGGCATGTAGAAGTGTAGGGAATGGAGCAGTCCGAGTCTGCAAGCTTCGCCAGTGTGCGGCCTGCGCTATGGTGAGAGAGGGGGCTGGGGGTTTATATTCCCTTCGTTTGTCCCAGTAATACGAGAGAACATCACGGAAGGAGAGCAGGCGCTCCTCGGCCTGTATAGGGGGCTCCATTCCTCTAGCCCGGAAAGTAAGACCTCGGGCTAGGGAATTAACTTCCTCGTTGCAAGGGAGGCCAGCATGTGCTGCCGTCCAGATGAGGCTTATGGGGTGCCGGGGCTGCCAGAAGCGTAATATGCGAGCAGCGGTGCGGGATATATAGCCGTTGGCATAATTTAGAATCGCAGATTTGGAATCTGAGATAATTTTTGTGGCAGATGTGGAGATGAGCAAGCGCAATGGCTGCTTCCTCTGCCTCTGTGGTATAATTGGTGATTATAGAGCTGGAAGTAAGCAGCTTTGCTTACAGCCAGCCAGCTTACAGCTTGCTTACATGCTACACCCAGGACCATATGGGAGCCTGATGTATATTCCGCTGCGTCCACGTAGACAACCTCTCGGTCCTTGCTATATTGTCTGTCAAGGGCGTGAGCCCTGGCTATTCTGCGGCCCTGGTCTCGACCAGGGTGCATGTTTTTAGGGATGGGAGGTATGATGAGATTAGAGCGGAGTTTAAGAGAAAGGGGGACACCGTCAATGGGGTGTATAACTGGGCTTAGGCTGCATAGCCAACCGCCGGTCTGGCTTACGGGCGCGAAACACACTTCGCCTCACCCAGGCTTAAATTATAAGTCGTGCCGCATATGCCCTCCCATACCTCCCACTCAAACAAAAGGACAGAGACCGGGTGAACGCGCTCCTACGAAGTTGCACGAAAACAGCTCTACGACTTCCCCCCGGCACATCTAATGCCCGACTCCTTTAACTCGGTGTGCGCAACACTTTCGAGGAACTTAGAGAGGCTGCAATAACGGCACAAATATCCAGCATAACCACATGAGAACCTAGCACTCTTAAGAAAGCATTTCATATGCAGCGTTCGGAAGGGGTGTCTGCAAATGGGAAGGAGCGGGTTGTTTAGCTCACCCAGAAATAGGCTCATGGCGTAACCGATCGGAGCATGGCAGTTGACGATGCCGTACTTGTAGACTGCCTCGGCAGTGCCGCTCAGATAGCCGCCTCCAACCCAGGTTGCTGAAAAAGAGGAAGAACATGAATTATCGGGACTGTTGCTCGGTCTCCTCTATCCGAGAAAATCAAATGAAGCTCTTCTTTCGTCGTCATCTCCGATAGCTATGTATTTAAAAGGGGCCGTATTAATAATTCTCAAGAGGTCGCCAAGGGGCATTCCTCCCATGCACCGTCTAGGTGCTAGAAACAGAATGCTCTCTATAGTTACAAGTGCCCGTGCTATACAGAGTAGTCAGGCCAGAAGCCGTCAATGTGCAAACTTCTGTTGCCTGATTAACCGGTGGAGGAATATCAGTTCACCTCTCATTGCACGGTTTTCTCTTGAAGGTGAAGTAACTGTGAATGATTGAAATAGCTATTACAATGCACCCTAAATACTTGCTCTCGTTGATAGGTAAGAGTACCAGCGTACAGCACCCATACGATAGAAATGCACCGACGCAACTAACCCCATGAATGTAACACAGCACATGAATGTAACACTGAAAGAACGGTATTCTATGATAACTTAATGGCGAAAAAATCGTTGAGGAAGAGTTAGCGAGTTATATCCCTGCCCCTCACCACACGCCGTACATATCCGTCACACATAAAGCCCACCGTGCCACGTAACGCACGTTTGTGGGCGGCAGTGCTCACCAGTCATTGAGCCCACACCCATGAGCAGAGGCACATCCCTCTTGGCGACAAACAGCTTGAGCAGGAAGTCCTTCTCCTCATATTGCCTCCGCTTCGAATCGTGTATGCGGCGATGGTATTCGGCAATGTGCACCTTGCGCCCGCCCCAGACGCCCACGTACATTACGGCGAAGTAGTACAAAATGATGACCAGCACGGCCGCTATGTTCGCCGAAGCCATGGCGGCTGCCGTCGAGCGCTGACCGAACCACCTCGTGCACGCGCCTCGGGTGACACGTGCAGTGAGCACGATTGCCGCTGCGCCATCTGGTGTGCAAGAAAGAAAAAGAGAAAAACTGCGCCCTAATAAAATCGCATAACCACTTCGTTTTCTTTCGAAGCGAAAGCTTCACATACCTCACCTCGGGTCAAGGTCAGTGACAGCTCACGCCTGACCTTCAATGAGCCAGAGGACAAAGTGTGGCTATAAGCAAAGACCGTACTGACATCTAAATATTTAGATTGGAAAACGTTTATTGTCAGCACTGAACGATATGTGGGCACTACACTTAGATATGGAGTCCGTGGCTCTCGGCGACCTTATAACCCACTCTGGCCCGAACTTCCGTCAATGTATCTGAGCTGGCCAGTATATCCTCTCACCGCTCTAGAGAAGGGACTGCTATGTAGGTCACTTTTTGTTGTGATTTTAGTTATGTTTTTGATGTAGTAAACCCCCTACAATAATGCCTTTCGTGGCAATGTAGGTATGTGGAATAAATAAATAAATAACAGGAAATCATTGAGGGTGGGGAGCGATGGGATTGCATGAGAGAGGTGGGCCCTCAGAAGTCCGTGGGCTTTGGCGACCTCTGTGGTTCAAGTCACAATCCGGAGCTGAGGCTTTGGCTGTGAGGGGTGCAGCATGGCCTATCATCTCTCCTGGTCATCCAGTCCCACAAATGAGGGCACTCAGTGGCCCGAACTTCCGTCAATGGATCTGAGCTGGCCTCTCACCGCTCTAGAGAAGGGACTGCTATATAGGTCACATTTTGTTGTGTTTTTGGTTATGTTTTTGATGTAGTAAACCCCCTACAATAATGCCTCTCGTGGCGATGTAGGTATATGGAATAAATAAATAATAAATAAATAGTTAAAAGATAAATAAATAAATAAATAAATAAATAAATAAATAAATAAATAAATAAATAAATAAATAAATAAATAAATAAATAAATAAATAAATAACAGAAAGTCAATGAGGGTGGGGAGCGATGGGATTGCATGAGAGAGGTGGGCCCTCCGTGTGCTTTGGCGACCTCTGTGGCCCAAGTCACAATCCGGAGCTGAGGCTTTGGCTGTGAGGGGTGCAGCATGGCCTATCATCTCTCCTAGTCATCCAGTCTCAGAAATGAGGGCATTCGACTATGGACAAGCCCTGAGTATATATGATCGAGAGCACGGTGATCGAGAGACATCCACTTTAGTGTGTTTGCATAATTTGCAGGTGGCGTTGCCATATTGTTTACTGGACTGTCGAGTGCATCCCGTGTAAGCTCCGTGGAGGCTGTCCGACTGTCCAGAAAGGAGGAGCTTCTACAACTTCCTCGCCCGATGCAAATGTCTATAGTCGCCCGAGAGCATGATGGAGTACAGGAAGAGTTGGGGAAAAAGTGTCCGTTTTAATTAATCCGTCGCCAAACGACGTACTGTCTGCCTTACTGAGTGATTCATCTCCTGCGTAGCGCCACTGAGACACATTAAATCTTGCTCTTGATGTAGTCGCAAGCTAAAAGGGGCTCGGGCACAAAATTTTGAGAGCTGCCTCCAAGTTCCCGTCATTATCTGCGCTAAATATTTGTTTCATGGCGCAAGGATATGCCTTCTAGCAAGGTTTAATTGCAAGCCATCAATGGAATTGCGCCTGCTGTTGACAGAGCATTGAACAAAAACCAAATTAATGCAAAAAAATAAAAAAAAAATCTTCCTTCATGCAGAACCATCAAAATATCATACCAGAGAGCTTAATTGAGGCACACAATTCAATCGGTGTAATCATAAATTCCCTGTGAAACTGTCTACCCACTCAAAGCCATGAAGCAAGCAGCGGTGTTTTAATGCCGGCTGTTCTGTTTTTGGCTCCACCAAATCGCAATAAAAAGATGGCTCACTTTAGGTGTTTCAAAATTAGCACTTACCTTTAAAGGTTTTTAAATCCAAAGAGCCTCAAACACGCGTGACTGCTCACTGTGACGGCTAATTAACAAATACATTTTCATAACCACTCAATTTATTCAATTTACAGTGCATGCTTTGATTCGGTGGTATAAGGGGGAAGGGGGAGGGGAGGGGGGGGGGGGGAGGGGGGGGAGCGTTCGGATGCACAAGCTGCATTGTAAAATGAGAGCGAAATTAGGCGGCTGCTTGTTCCACATCAGAAATTATTCAAACCTCCGTAGGCGTCTCTAAACAGAAACTGGTCGGTAAAAGAGTGGCTCCGCCACGCAGTACGTCGGAGCCATCATTGGCGATGCTTTAATCGTGTGTTCCTCCCGCTTTCTATACTTTTTTTTTTTGCGCTTTCGGTCTTGGGGTCTGCAGTCGGAGCAAGCCCTGCGTAAAATTTTGTTTATCGCCCGTGGATATGGCGAAGTGTCGTGTTAAAACAAACACTGTTATAGAATCTTTTTTGGATGGCGGGATCTCCCACATTTATGCATAGGGTTTGAAAACTAGTGAATGGGCAAGAAGAAGCAGATGGCATAGGGCGCTCGGTGGAAACTACATCGGCTAGACGGCGTCCAATTAGAACTGGTTGAGATACCCTTGCTTTGCTGCTTAGTACAAGGAAAACAGCAGTTATTGTCAACAGCATGGTTCTCCTTTTTCGAGAGCGACGTGCGCAGCAAAAGGAAGTACAGGGTTTTGAATATTTGGGGGTTGGGATTTAAAACATTTCTATGCAAAATCTACTACACCATTCGAGCTGAAATAACGTTCACAAAGTAGCAAAATATCGTCTACGTTATCTGATAAGTGATTCAGCATCCGTACTTGCCTAGATTTTCCGAAATCGAGAAAAAACTGCTCTCGGCGGCGTGCACAATTTTCGCAGAAGAGAGTCGAAAAGCTATTTTAACATGGTGCGTCATCTGTCGGGCAGCGAGGCAAGCGCGCCAACGGCCGGGATGGAGCTTGTCTCACTGCTCGACAGATGGCGCATCATGTTAAAATAGCTTTTCGACTGTCTTCTGCGAAAATTGTGCACGCCACCGAGAACAGTTTTTTCTCGATTTCGAGAAATCTAGGCAAGTACCGATGTTGAATCACTTATGAGATAACGTAGACCATATTTTGCTACTTTGTGAACGTAATTTCAGCTCGAATGGGGTTGTAGATTTTGCATAGGATTTTTTTAAAACCCAGCCCCCAAATATTCAAAACCCTGTACATGACACGGCAGAGTAAATCAGGCTGTTTGAATTTGGCGCGTATCAGCCATAATCACTACGACACATCATCAGCAGACATGGTTTTCCTGTGGCTTTCGTTGCGTAATGCGCTGTTTGCATTTTGTGCAGAAAAAAAAAAAAAAAGCACCACAATTTTTCTCGCTAAAGGGCTTAGAGGATAAATTTTTGTTCGGCTAAAAGATGGATATAATCATTGATGACTTTATCACTTTATGGTGAAGCAGACTGCTGAACACGGCTTTTTCTTCCACCGAGCTAACCGTGCTGCTGAAGGCCCCTTGAGTCCTTGAGTCCCTTAAAATATTCCAAGGTGAACATAAGTTAGCACACTGGACAATTCGAAACAGGGACTGATAATGGTAACTGTGTTACAGTGAAACTAAAGCGCAGTTCATTTTTATTATGCATTTCCTCTCTATTAGAGATTTCTTGAAGGGCTGGCATCTTCGAGGTGTTGTCTACGGTATTCTGCTCTTCCAGGTCCTGCTGCGTAGCAAAGTCATGGCAAAGATTATCAGGCCTCCATAATTACTGCGCGCGCGAAAGCCGCTGGACTGGGAGCATACCCGCATCCCGCATCAGGGCGTGCCGCGTGCCGCGCTGCCGCTTCGCTATTTTTTTTTCGCCTTGCAGATAGTACGCAAGAGCCACCGCGAGGGGTCACTGCCATCGCTGCCAGTATGGAAGACTACGAGAGCATTTTGCTCGTTAAAAACGAAGTTTTCGTCTACAAAATACCACCCAGGGCAACGAACAGGGGTTACAGGTCAGTCTCACGTACGCTATATTAAGGCACCCTCTTTTCATAAAAACTTTACGCAGGAACCTGCTGGGCTACCTGATTGCGCGCGTCGCAAGCGGCTCCTATGGGGGGTGTCTTTTTCAGATGCGGGGACAGATGTTTTGCGTGCAAATTACTCGCAGAATAGAAACGGCTCATCACTATCGCTGCTTGCTTTTGCGTTCTTGTTTAGTATGACACTCTCAAATTGTTGGCTTCAGGCGAAACTTCGTCGCGAAAAGCGCAGTGACAGCCGCAGTTTTTGGCTGAGCATGGTACCTTCTTAGTTTACAAAGCAGTCGCTCACGAATTACTCTTTTCAGGAAAGGGGCCTTTGTCGGTTTATTTCCTCGTTTTTGTCTCCTCCTTTGCGCTTTCCTAACTCGGTGTCCTTGTGTTTTGATCGCGCTACAGTCGGGGCGCTCTTGAAACAAAGCAGGTCTGTGATTCATGCCGATGCTTCCTTCCGCCCACCGGATGAATATGTTGTTTATTTACAATACAGAAGGAGAATAAAGACTTATTTGTGCGAGTGTGGGTAAGGAGTATGCTCGTAGAGTTTCTCAGCGAAAAATGTGGTTTGTGAGAGCTTTGTTTACTCATACATCGTGGCAACATTTGCAAGTGCCAAAATTAATGAACACCTGTAGCGGTGCACTTTTGTAGTTGCGCTTGTCGATTTTTCTATTGGAATTTGAGCGTGCATACTCACGAGAGACTCTTTAGGGATATACGACGCCAGTAAAGTTATTGAAAATGGCGGCTTCCATAGGTGCTATCACAGTTTCATGCACCGGTACAGTCTTATACCAAAGTCCTGCTCCATGACTAAAAAATTCAGACCTTTTAGCTTCCTGGGTGCTCAAGTCGTATGCTTATGCAGCCTGTGTAGAGGCAAGCAAGCATAGAAGTTGAACCGTGTATTTTCCTTTTGAACAGGGCTGCTGACTGGAAACTTGACGCACCAGAATGGAAAGGACGCATGAGACTGGTCACAAAAGGCAAGGAATGTATCTTGAAATTAGAGGACAAGGTTTCGGGTAAGAATTTTCAGCTGTTCTTTTTTCTTTTTAGCATCTTAACATTACACATTAAAACCACAGTCCACTTGTTGGTTTTATTTCGTTATACAATCTGCTTGTTCACTTCTCTTGGCCTTGAATAGTGTCCAACGTATAGGGTCATCCACTCCTAGTTTGAACGAATGTGATGTATTGAGTAGCTTATTCCCACCAATTTGCTCTTAAAAGCTTGAAAACTTTGATTCCAGGTGAATTGTTTGCCAAGTGTCCCATAGACAAGTACCCTGGCATTGCGGTTGAGGCCGTAATGGATTCAAGTCGCTACTTCGTCATTAGACTGCAGGATGACTCTGGTATGACTACAGTTTCTGTGTGACTAGAAAAAAAAAAAACGTTTTCTGCACAATATTGATACCGCTCCTTTGCGGTTTGTCAGACATTTCTACGATTCCTTTTTGTAGCTGTGTGGTTAGCAGTTCTTGCAAATCACAAATGGTTTGTAAACCTGATTAGCCCTTTTGGCTCTAAGTTTTTGTTTGTTCATTGCTGGTTAGTTTTAGTTAGTTTTTAAACCTACTTGTGGTCTCAGTCTTCAGCAGTACTTATCAGTGTAAACTAAATTAAAACCAACAAGCAAAAACATCATAAACCTGAGAAATCACCGTGAAACTAAACATGATTGTACTGATGTCTCATCTATTGGGATCAGAATGCCGGGAGCTTGGTGAGCAATATTAATTAGGCATTTTTGTACCAAAGTTTGCCCAAACCACTGCTTAGTTTGCAAAAGCTAATTATCTCTAACATTCTTGAATAATCTGTCTTTCCCAGTAAACAATGAAAAGAATCAAGTTCTGAATTTCAGAATATGAATATATGAATATAGAAGATTAAGTAACTCAATCTTAATACTTCATAGCATTAAGCATACAGTTGAGGCATCTAGACCCCGCCGGGGTGGCGCAGTGGTTACGGCGCTCGACTACTTTTCCCAAGGACGCGGGATCGAATCCCGGCCTCGGCAGCCGCTTTTCCATGGAGGTGAAAAGCAAGGTGCCTGTGTGTTGTGCGATGTCAGTGCACATTAAAGAACCCCAGGTGGTCGAAATTTCCGGAGTCCTCCACTACGGCGTGTCTCATAGCCTGAGTCGCTTTGGGACGTTAAACCCCACAAACCAAACCAATTATATCAAAATTTTTGAGCACCATAAATCTACAATGTGATTATATAGGAAGATTAATGGCTGCATTTTACAAAAATTAGCGATTACATCCAGTAGATCGAACTTTGGACAACACCACGCAACTCAAAAGCTGGCCTTCCCCAGCATGTCTCCAGAGGTTAGCTTTGCTGCATGAACCAGCAGGTGCTGCAGTGCTATCGTAGGCACCCAATAATGGCACTTTTTTTTTTTTTTTCATTAATTTAGGCAGCCTGTGCATAGCCAGCCAATGTGCATTTTTGGCACATTGCACCTTTGGTGCCCAAATTGTCGCGCAGTATGCTCGTATGGTGCGTTGGGCTGCCACTGGGGAATTTTGAGAGGTTTTTGTCATCTCTGTGTGCGCGCGATGACCATTGCAAAATGGCAGAATTTTTTATTTTCACAGAAACTGCAACTTATCAAAGAAATTGAACGAGGAGAGAAGGATTCTGAAATCTCTGCAGTGTACAAGATGTAGCTCTATACCTGTAGCTTGTGCTACCATGCTTCACGCAACCACCTGACATTCCTGGTAAAGGGAATGCGAGGCAGCAGGTTCTGAAGCCTAAAACCTATGAAGGGCTCACTTTTATCAACCTCAGTTTTTAGCGTTACAGCGCAGCGTTAAGGGTCCCATCGTGCAAGAAAAGCTGATGTTGTCATTAGTGGCTTTGGTAGCAAAAAATCATGAGAATGCCTCTGGCGGATGAAATGGCTTGTGCACTGATTGGTTGGCGGGTTGTGAGACGTCATGAGACTGCATGACACCTAATTGGCTGGAGCTGTGTACGCGAGCAGCTCCTCTGTGATGAGAATTGAACCCGTGACCTTTGAACCCAGAGCCAGATGCACTACCCCCAGGCCATGTAGGAACGTCACGCAGCTTGGTTAAAGCAGTTCCTTATATCTGCTGGCTGGTCCTTCACATAATGTGGTAGCTTACGACTGAATGCTAATGAGCATGTGTATGATACTAGAGATGGAAAATTACGGATTTGTGATTAGGAGAGCGGCAAAGTGCGTGCGTATGCAAACAAGGATACGCAACGGTAGCTGTAGACAGGAGTCATTACTATTTTTTTCCGTGATGACTGTGAGGCTTTACCCCCAGATTGCAAGGCCACAAACATTTTTTTAAGACTAATTAACAGCTTAGCTGCAGCCACCGCAATCAACAGATTTTGCCATGTTCCTCTCCTTCTGTTCCTTTTTGGAGGTTTTTCGCTCTCCTGCCTGGCCATCTAGCCTCCGCAAGCCAAATTCCCCTTCCTCCTCTGCATCTGGTAGGAAGGTTGGTGTCTGGTAGAGTATGTTGCATGCACACGTCGTGGCCCAGCCTTTTTCTTTTTTTGTCTCATGCACGTTGGGCCATGTCCCAACATGCAGGGGTACCCCCAGGTGACCTTTTGTTCGAAAACCAAGAAGGGATCTCTCTTGCCCTCTCATTGGGCTCTCTCCAGCATTTCTTAGAAAAGCAAGCGGGTGCGCACTTATGCGTGTCTGTGTGTGCGCGCGTACGTCTGTGCTTCTGCCTTTTCTGTGTTCGGGGAGCGTATGATTGGCACAGCACACAGAGCACTCTGATGCATGCATGGACTAGGAAAATGAGCGGAAAGCCTTTTTGCATGGTCGCATGGCTGGTGCAAGAACAAAAGGCACGACAGAAAAGCATGTAGCGAGCAGCTGACACAGTTAGCGACCTACTCCCACCCTTCAGTCAGAGAGAGAGACCAATGGATGCCATCAAACTGTCTCTGGTTTGACGTTATCCCCATGGTTCGTCTGGCCAGCATAGAGAATGAGGATGTTGGCTTTGCGAACGAAAACATGAGAGAGCTTTGATTTTTGTTTTTGCTGCTTCCCGGCACGTGCATCGCTGTAGTATTATCTCAGGTATCTGATCGAAGCTTTGAATGCCATACCCTGGACAGTGCAATGGCCCTTCAAAGGTGGAGCTTAAGTGTCTCCCAAATTTCATATGCTCTTTTGTTTCTCTTGCCATGTCTCCCCATGTCCTTTGTTTGTATAAACAGCTGTACATTATTTTCTATTGCAGGCCGTGCGGCATTTATCGGAATCGGTTTTGCTGACCGAGGTGATTCTTTTGACTTGAATGTTGCACTTCAAGATCATTTCAAGTAAGTACTCTCATGATTGTTGAATCAGTTTCTGCAGTTTTGCTGAAACTCTTTGTTGCTCGCCACAAAAAAAACGCCAGGTACTTCTCTTTAGTGCAGTAGCAATGCATGACAAAAGCTTTTATTGGGATAATTTGCTGCAACTATTTGCGTGTGACGGATGCATATTCAATGAAATGTGCTTGTGATGGCACTTATTTGAGCGTGTCCTATGCACCGTCTAGGTGGCTCGAGAAAAGCGAGGAGTTGGAAAAAGGTGCCAGTGATCCCAGTCAGCCGCAGCTTGACCTAAGCTTCAAGGAAGGCCAGACCATCAAGATCAGCATGAACATTGGTGTAAGCATTTGTGACAACATGCCTTTGCTAATGGTATTCGTGGCTGCATTTCTGCGTGGATGCTTTATGTATGGCCCATCACATGATTAACAACTGGACATGGAAATTGCACGAATTTTATTAACATGACTTTTTTTATTAATTTTTATCTATTTTAATAACATGGTGGTGATGATGTGGTTAGGGCAGCACTCAACTGCTGTATGCAAGAACACTGGATTGAATCCAGGCCACGCCGGCCGTTTTTTCAAAGGAGCCGAAAAGCAAGGCACCCATCTGCTATGTGATGTCGATGCACGTTAAAGAACCCAGGTAGCCGAAATTTCCAGAGCCCTCCGCTACTGTGTCTCTCATAGCCTGAGTTGCTTTGGTATGATAAATCCCATAAACTAACCAAACCAGTGATTTTGGCTGTTTGTTGTTTGCCGAGATGAGCAAAGGTGGTCTCGGTAACCACACCATTGTTTATGCATACTCATAACGAGTGGAATGTGAACAGGATTGTGCAAATGAATGCATAGTGAAAAGATATTGTCGCATTGAGGTTAAACGGCAAGTTCACCTAAAAGGCAGACACATCCCTCATTGTCTGTGGGGAGCAACTACGCGTGTCTCGAACCCGCACCAACAAAAAAGTTTTGCTTTCTGAGCTTAGTTTTCATGTTTAATTTCTCTTTGATGGTGCACCTACTACTTTCGCACTAACTATATTATGGATGCCTTTATCATCCAAGCATGGGGATTTTTTTTTTTCTATTTCAGACAGCTTTATTCACATTGTTATGAATGTATGCCTATACTCAAGCACAACTTTTTATGGCAAAGTGGCCAAAGCTAGGCAGGAAAGGAAATAAGACGGGCCATTGTTCCCTCTCCGCGTAGCGGGAGCTAAACTCGGACCTAAAAACCTCTTTTTCCAACTTCCTCCTTTCACCCTTTCGCAACCTTACCCAGAAAAATTAACCCTTTTTCCAAGGCAGAGCAATGGCTGTCGTCTTCCCTTTATTTCCTGGCGCCGGGTATAGTTATCGATTCCACAAGTTTGAAGAAGTCAATATAGGAGCATGGACTTTGAGAAAGGCTCCATCCAGATCAAGACATTGCTTCCCAAGTGTGCTTTGTGTGTTGTCCGATGGTGCTAAACTATCGGCTTCAAATATTCCATGTTTAGACCTACTCTTGGCTGTCGTGTAAACTGGAGTCATTGTGTGCTGACAATTTTTTATGCAATAGATGTTGTCTTCTGTGTCTGTTGTTTTGTGTGTGGAGCTGTTGCTGACAGAGGCACGCGCCACCCTTGCTTTCTCAGCACAAGTCTGGCTCAGGGAAAAACAGACCGAGGGCGGCCATGTCTGGAAGCAGTGGCGGAGGAGGAATCGGCCTGCTGCCACCGCCACCCGGCGGCGTGAAGCTGCCACCACCTGCCTCCTCTCAGCTGAGCAGCGGACTCCGGCCACCTCCGTCGAGTCCGGCCACAGCCCAGACACCGGAGAGTGGTGGCGGAAACTCAACACCTTCGCCGCCCTCTGTGGCCGCGGGTGGAGGCGCGGTGGGAAATCTGCTGGACCTTAGTCCACCCAAGGAGGCTGCACCTTCGCTCCTGTCTGGCGATGGCCCTGCAGGCAATGGGGCACCGGCGGCACCGGCAGCGGCCACCTCCGCTGATCCGTGGGGTGACTTTGCCAGTGCCCCTGCCGGGTCAGTCGCCATCTCGCCCAGCTGGTTTGTTTTCCACATGTGGAATTTAATAATATGCGTGCAGGACGAGCATGACAAAACATACGAAGCGGAAATGGTTTTGTATAGTGATTGATAAATGGGCTTTATTAATGTAACTATTAATAGTACTGGGGAGATTGTGTCTCCTTGCCTAGAAAGGTGTTAGGCAAGGAGACACAATCTCCCCAGTACTATTCACAGCTTGTTTAGAGGAAGTATTCAGAGACTTGGAATGGGAGCAGTTAGGGATAAGGGTAGATGGAGAATACCTCAGTAATCTGCGATTTGCTGATGACATTGCCTTGCTAAGCAACTCGGGGGATGAACTGCAAATAATGATTGATGACCTAGACGGGAAAAGTAGAAAGGTAGGCTTGAAAATCAATGTGCAGAAGACTAAGGTAATGTTCAACAGCCTCGGGAAGGAACAGCAGTTTACATTAGGTAGCGAAATACTGGAAGTAGTAGGCAAATATGTCTACTTAGGACAGGTGGTAACCGCAGATCCGGACCATGAAAAGGAAATAACAAGAAGAATAAGATTGGGATGGAGCGCATTTGGCAAGAACTCGCAGATTATGACTAGCAGCTTACCGGTATCGCTCAAGAGGAAAGTATACAACAGTGTCATCTTGCTTGTACTCACCTATGGGGCTGAAACGTGGAGGCTAACCAAGAGAGTTCTACTTAATTTGAGGACAACCCAGAGGGCTATGGAACGAAAAGTGGTAGGGGTAACATTAAGAGATAGAAAGCGTGCAGAGTGGGTCAGAGAAATAACTCAAGTTACCGACATTCTAGTAGAAATTAAGAAGAAGAAGTGGACATGGGCAGCACATGTATAGTACGAAGAGAGGATAACCGATGGTCGCTGAGGGTAACAAACTGGATTCCAAGGGAAGGAAAGCGTAGCAGGGGGCGGCAGAAAGTTAGGTGGGCGGATGAGAAGTTCGCAGGGGTCAAGTGGATGCAGCTAGCACAGAACCGGGTTAAGTGGAGAAATATGGGAGAGGCCTTCGCCCTGCAGTGGGTATAATCAGGCTGATGATGATGATGATTAATGTAACGTGAGGTACAAGGTCATCCACTTCTAGCTTTAACACGGTCACTGCTTTCAAAGCAAAAATTGCATCTGATGCAGGCGCATATCGAAGCAAAGCGATACAAGCACAGAGGGGCTCGAAGGTGGTGCTTTGGACGGCTTACCATTTAGTTTTATTGCATGACCGGATGTGACGTAATGGCGCTTTGAACACAGTGGCCGTGTTACGGCTAGAAATGGACGACCCTGTACATACATGCGCATAAGAAAAGTTGCTGTCACCTCTGTAGTTTATTAAGGACATGACCTCATCACATTCTAGGAAAGATGTAGATATTTTAAAATGTGAGGATTCTTGCATTACCCATATGCCAGTGACTGTTGCTTCTTTTTATTGCAATAGTATTGTCTGGCTAGGTCCGGATTTGTAGTCTTTGGTTAGCATATGCTACCTTACCGAGTGGTCTATGCACTTGTCTGCCTGGACCACTCTTGTCTTGTCAGCAGGGTGCTTGCAGGTTCAAGCAGTTAGTGTATTTTTATCCTCTGTCTCCTTTATGCCTCTGTCCGGCCCCGCAAAGAATTGCTTGGCTTTGTTTTACAGTCAAACCTCGATATAACGAACACACATATAACAAATTATTGAATATAGCGAACTCTTCCGAAATATTTTTGTCAAACACATGTATTTTTAACTTCCCATAGCGAACGCGGTTCGGCATAAAACTGATATTACGAACTTCGCGACGCCAAGCACTACCTCACTTTAATAGCAGGAGGCAGGCTTCGTTGCACTACATGTGTGTTATGTGGTGCAGCAAACGTTCAGGATTACCTCGCAGGCGCTGACAGCGCCACAGATGCCACGACGGCATTGGGAGTTGACAGCCGAAGAAATCTATGGCCTCGGAGATTACCTCCGCGTGCCTGTTTGTGCGTACGGAGGTGATCTCTGAGGCCATAAGAAATCGTTTGCATCTCACAATCGCCGACAGCGCTGCTTCAGCGGCAGCGGCACGATCGAATGTTGTTTTTTGCCTTTTTGAACGGAGGAAGGAAACAACTTGCTTTTTTGGTTTCTGCGCCATTCGCGTTTTTTGGTTTTAGTATTAGCAGCGGCGTGGCCGGGCCGTCGTAGCGTTCGGCGGAGGCTGCGTCGGTCGTGTCGAGTGTGGTGCGCGGGTGTGCGTAGTGCTGTGGTGGCGGTGAACGTGAAAAAAAAAAGCAGAACTGACGTTAAAGACCAAGCTCAAGATAAAGGCAGTTTACAAGAGGAGACTGATTGACACTCTTCTCGTGAAGCTTCTTATGAAGCAGGACTTGAAGATCGACTTGTTGGGAGCATTAAAGCGGCATAGGACAGCGTTGAAGGCGAAACGATTGCCAACTGCTTTCAGCACGCAGATTTTGTTCCAGCAGAGGCCCGCGCATCAAGTGACGATGGGGACGAAGCAGAAGCAGAGCTCCGCGAGCTCGATGAGGTGACATGCCCACAACAATGACTGTAGAGGACTTTGTAGGCGGCGACGACATTGCGGCGACCACGGCTGCACTGACGGACGCCGAAATTGCTGTGGAAGTTTCTGAACATCCCGCAGACGAAGCTCAGGCTGATCGTGCAAATGATGAGAACATTCAGACTTCACAAGAAGCGCTTGCTGCATTGGATTTACTGCGCCGCCACTACAGTGCTATTGAGAGCAGTGGGTTTGCCCTTGTTGAGCGTTTGCAAACTGTGGAACAGGGCGTGATACGGAACGCGATCAACACAAAAAAGCAGGCCGCGATAACGTAGTTCTTTGCGCGTAAATAAACGGACGTGACCCAAAAAGGCACCCTCCGAGTTGCTGTGTCTTCTCTGATTGAATTTTGCTGCTCTTGCATGGATTTTCTATGAAATTTTATATTACGAATTATGGATAGAGCGAACTATTTTCAGATTTTTTACTGTTTGTTATAACGAGATTTCACTGTTGTTGCACATGTAACATATTGTTTGCTTGTTTGGCTTGGCATCTTATTGACGTGTAAGTTAAGACAGCTTGTGTGTAATACTGTTGCAATACTGAACTCTGAAAATTTTTGTGTGTTTTTTTTTCCCCCTTCTCAATAGGCCCCCAGCAAGCAACGCATCGTCAGAACAGGCTCCTAGCCAGGGAGCCTGGATTCAGTTCTGAGTCATTCCAAGCACTCCCGCAGACTCCTAGTGAATAAGGAAGAAGATGCAGTTACAAGGCACATTCCATTTTCCTCTCGCTCTTGCTCTCCATGTGTCCCTTCTCGCCCAACCTCTTCCCCCAAGTGTTCAGCTGTGAAAGGAAAAGAGAGGAGAAAAAAAAAAAAGCGAAAAGCCCCAGCACTCCATCCTCCTATGGGTGGCTGTTTTTTGTACATAAGTTATAAATATTTATAATATATACATGTGTACACACATGCGTGCTTAGATTTCACTCTTGCTTAAAACCTAGATTAGGAGTTTATTTTCTTACACATTTTGTCACGGGAAAAAAAAAGGATGTGATATGCACGGTGAGGCACACAATGGCCTCAATGGTGCAGCCTGTTGTTTTTATTATTTTTGTTCTTTTGTTTTTTTTGGGATGGGGGGGATTTTGCATGTGTAAGATTTCTGGTTCTTGTTGCCCCCTCCCCACGTGCTTACAAAAAGAAAGGTGTCTTCATACTTAGATAGGCGTGCTGCTCGTTAGAAGATGGAATTCCATGTTTGTGCCTGAATTAGGATATGTATTGATGCTGTTGATGAGGGAGGAAACCTGTTTCTTGCGCAACTGTCACACAAGTGGTGGCATGAATGCAAAAAAAGAAAGTAAAATGTTTGCAAATGAACATTCAGAGTCTTCATTTTCTACCTCTGCAGACTGCTAAAAAGCACATTGTGGGCTTTTAAGCGTGGCATGAACATAACAGCCTTTTCAATGTCTTTTTTTTTTTTTTCATAATTTTTCTTTAAGTTAGGCTTTGGGCAAAGGAAGATGCCTTATACTTTTGGGTGGACACCTGCGCCTAACCAGGTGAAGATCACGCTTTTATAGTTTTTCTTATAAATTGTACATTGGTTCATAAGAAAGGAAAGGCACAGTATCTGCCAGACATGGGAGTGGAAGCTGAGGGAGAGTTCCTGTAGTGGAAGGCCACGGAGTAATTAGGCCAACTCTGGGGCTTTTTAATGTGCATCGCACAACCCAGGGCTGCTTAGTTAGGTATTCAGGAAAGGAAGGCGTAGTATAGATTTGGGTCGGCAACAAGGAATTGAAGACATCCACACTTAATTTGGTCAAGGTGACTTGGTCAAATTTAGTGTTCTACCTAGCCTAGTGTTCACTCACTTGTAAATTGGTTTAAAGAAAGCAAGGGCGCAGTATCTGTCACGGTCACTTGAAGATCAAGCAGGGTTGCTGGACTGCTTCACCTAAGGTAGCAAAAAAGGGAGAGCTTTGCCGAGATTATGCATAAGCTGGAATACAACATCTAAACGGTCAGACCTTGTAACAAGTTTAAAGCAGTGCCGAAATTGCTTTGCAATGCTCTTCGGTACTGCATTACATTTCCTTCACCGTATACTGCAGACTTCCTTTCAGACAAACTTGATGGGACCATTTTTCTGCTATTAGGAGGGTCCTGAAAAAGGATAATGTGTACTGGCTGTGCCGAAGTATCTGTTGCATAAAATAATAAAATATAGTGGCAGTTATGAGGTAATGGCAGAGATAGTGTTATATATATATATATATATATATATATATAACATGAACTTAACATGCAAGCTCTAACCATCTTCTATTTTGTTGCTCAGAGCATACCGGAGAAAGTTCCTGCCTAACCGTTCACTTGTCCTGGCTCTGCACGCAGGTGGCATTTTTTCATGCTATGCTTGGATAGGGTAGTCGCTTGATGCAGAATTAATAATTAAATCCTTGTTGGGTGCATTGATGGCAAACCAAAACAGTGTCGCCAGCAACTTCATCTTGCGCTTGAAGAGGAATGAGTTAGCTCTTCGCAGCCTCCATGGTAGAATAGTCTTATGTCTGATGGACGCGACATAGGCTACTGGTAGCGCTGCTGCAAGAGTTAGTTGCTTTCACTGAATGCTGCATCTGTAAGATCCCTAGGTGGTCAAAATTACTCCGGAGCCCTCCACTATGGCACCCCTTTCTCTCTTTCTGCTTTCACTCCCACTTATGCCCTCCACTGAGCCCTCCACTATGGCACCCCTTTCTCTCTTTCCGCTTTCACTCCCACTTTCCTCCCTTCCCTTGCTGTGCAGTTCAGGTGTCCACATGACAAGTGTGACAGATGCTGCAACTTTTTTCTTTCCTTGAACCAATTATTATTATTATTATTATTATTATTAATGCCTCCTCTGTATATAATTTTGCTCCAAACAAGCGAAAAGTTAGGCTGGGAGAAAGTTTTTTCGGCGTACTCTGAACAATACAACAATCTTATTTCACATCCCATTCCTTCGGCAGCCTGATTGTTACCAACGGTGTGAGCAGGTGCACTTCTGTCTTTCCATCCACTGCAGGAGATGCAGACTAGATGCTGACATGAGACCCTGCCGGGTCTATGCATAAAACCTGTGCACAATGCCACATCGGTATGAAATTCGGCTACTCTAGTTGCGTGTATGCATCTTTTTTTCCCCAAAGGCAACGTGCGGCACGTGACGCCATAGTCTGGGATCGCTACACAGCACGGAGGTGCCTTCTCCCACCTACACCCGCAAAAACACTTCTTGGCACCTTTGCGCAAAGAAGTTTTCTTGCAGAGGTGAGCGAAAGGTGTGGGGTATGTTTTCTGGTGAGGAAGACGTTCTGATGTTTTTCTCTCAAGCTTTTTATGAGAGTGCCTCGCAGATGTTGCAAAAGTACCATTGTGTGGAGTCCACAGGTAGCGATCTGTGCAAAACTTTGTCTTAATTGAAGAACATGCATAACAGTTTACATTGAGTCAATGGGAAACAGACTATATTGTCTTATTATCAAGAATTCATCTTAACTAAGTCCGCCTTAAAGGGTGTCTACTGTATATTGTATATTGAGGTTTAGATGTTTTCTGCATTCCTGTATGACTTGGTCATTCCTGTCACTGTTGTCCTCTGAAAAATTAATGTTGCAAGGTTGTAACAAACAAATTACTTAATTTTTCTTCCTGCACCATACTCGATCTGTTTGGGTTTTCATTCAATACTCGATATATATGTCCCAGATAACCTATATTGCAAGATCCTGACATCCTCAGCACTCATGCAGGCATTGCAAAATCAGAGTGTAAACGAGCCGTATGTGAAAGTATTGGAAGATATTTATGTATAGTGGCTGCACAGCAGCCATAGTTCTGCGCAAAGAAAGTAACAAAATTCCCATAAAGAAAGGTGTTAGGCAAGGAGACACGATCTCCTTAGTACTATTCACAGCTTGCTTAGAGGAAATATTCAGAGACTTGGAATGGGAGCAGTTAGGGATAAGGGTAGATGGAGAATACCTCAGTAATCTGTGATTCGCTGATGACATTGTCTTCTTCAGTAACTCAGGTGATGGACTGCAAAGAATGACTGATGACCTAGACAGGAAAAGTAGAAAGGTAGGCTTGAAAATCAGTGTGCAGAAGACTAAGGTAATGTTCAACAGCCTTGGGAAGGAACAGCAGTTCATTATAGATAGCGAAGTGCTGGAAGTGGTAGGTGAATATATCTACTTAGGACAGGTGGTAACCGCTGATCCAGACCATGAAAGGGAAAAAACTAGGAGAATAAGATTGAGATAGAGCACATTTGGCAAGTATTCGCAGATTATGACTAGCAACTTATCGTTATTGCTCAAGAGGAAAGTAAACAACAGTTGCATATTAGCTGTACTCACCTATGGGGCTGAAACGTGGAGGCTAACGAAAAGGGTTCTACATAAGTTGAGGATAATGCAGAGGGCTATGGAAAGAAAAATGGTAGGTGTAACGTTAAGAGATAAGAAGCGTGCAGAGTGCGTCAGAGAAATAACTCGAGTGAATGACATTCTAGTGGAAATCATGAAGAAGAAATGGACATGCAGTGCGTAGAGAGGACAACCGATGTTCGCTTAGGGTAACAAATTGGATTCCAAGGGAAGAAAGTGTAGCAGGAGGTGGCAGAAAGTTATGTGGGCATATGAGGTTAATAAGTTCGCAGGGGTCAAGTGGATGTAGCTAGCACAGGACCGGATTAATTGGAAGAATACAGGAGAGGCCTTCGCCCTGCAGTGGGTGTAGCCCGGTTGTTGATGATGATGACGTGGCTTAGCTCAAATTCAAGCGTATATTGGTGATGTGAATTACACAGTTCTCGTGGGCAATGGATTGCCATTTTTATTTTCTTGCTGTAGCTACAGATTGATGGTAATCTCTCCATGAATGCTGTTACAGGAGCTTCCCTTTTGTTTTATGCTCTTAACTACAGTACTGATTCGAGTGCATGGTTAATGGACCAAGGCTCAATAAAAAAAGGTTCAGAAATTAATTTTCATCAGTTCCTTTTCAGTAGCTCAGTAGAGTAAACAAGCACCATGTTAGGATCATTTTTGCTTTTACTTCTAATAGCTTCCAATTCTATTGAAGGATCTTGAATGGGGTTACATAGCAATAACAAACGGAACCAGAGAGAAAGTTAGAGAATAATGGAGTATGACCTTTACTCACAATAACAGGAACAGAAGTGGTGTAAGTTACATGTTTCAAGATTAGGCAGATACGACACACAAGATCACTGCAGTGTGTGACTTCACAGTAAATATGAACCCTGAAGTTATTGTGGGGGCAGCATTACGTACACAGCAGCTTGAAGCAATCTAATGGTGAGAACACAACTACAGACCAACAAAAAAAACATTGTTTAAATAATTCACAGACTGGCAAGGAGAGAAGGAAGCCTGCAGAAACACTTAGATTGCCACATTCAACCAAAGAAAGTTTGAAAGATGTGATCATGACTATTGAGAATGTGCATTCAGTAAGACCAAAAATAGAACTGCATTAAGTAGGACTTTAAGTGGTCACCAAGTACCCTCTGGTTGAAAAATTTGCTAGGCTTTGTTACGAGGTATTATCCAAGAAATGTACCCCCACAAATATCTCCTGCAAAGAATGATAACAGTTACGGCCTCTGCACTTAAGGAGTTTCGCCAAACTTCTCCTGAATGCTTTTTTTTTTTTTTTTTATTGCACATAGTAAGAACTAGCCTCTAGAACTCTTTCTCACTATGGGGAAGCATAATGCTAAGTAAAAATAAATTGTGTCCTATCTGCATTGTCATGGGTACATCGACAACTGAACACAGCAAGTCGCAATAGTGCACTTGGCTATATATGCTTGAGCATGAATACATCTCAAAAGAGCTTTAGACTATGGCAATACTATAGACCAGTGTAATTATAATGCGAGTATCATCACAACTATGTAACATCAACATATATAACGCTGCAAGCAACGCGCTCAGGCACACATGATGAGGCCCCAACAGAAAACAGACACAAGCGAATAAAGTTAATAAAAATATGATATTTAAACAAAAAAAAACAAAGGCCTTAGACACAAAATCAAAGCGGAATTGTGCACTTATTCAGATTCGGACATAACAGTGAAAAAGTAACATGATGCCAGGGAAACATACCACTCATCACTCAGCAGGGCTTGAAGTCAGGGGTGTCTCCTGGGGTCTGAGACCCTACACCAGCATTTAAGAGAGGTCTGAGACCCCTCCGCACTCAAATATTGTATAAGGACTGCATGAATACGAAGGAGGCTGCCATCTTTTTCTCTTGTCAGTGGTTGTCAGAACATTCCTTCTCTGTTGCTCCGGCAATTTCTCAGTAAGCTTGATAAGAAGAACATATTTTCTAGAACTCAAGAAGGAGAAATATTATTTCTCTCCTTAAATTTGTATAACAAGTTGAGCAAGGCAGGCCATCAGCCGCTTTCTCTCTCCCTCTGTATTTCCTTTTCCACCACTGGTCAAACTACCAGAGGCCCCCCTCCGATGGAGTCAGACTTTAAGCACTGTCACTCAGGGAGGTGTTAAGTGATGAGATTATTTGGGTACCATAAAAAAAAAAAGAGAGACACTGGCTTTCCCTATAGGGAGTATGTGCAGGTCTAATATTTGGAAAAGACAATTGTAACTGCCAAAACTAAAACAAGAATTAAGCCTGTTTGTCTAATATTTCTTAATGTGATTAGGGACTTTTTGATGAATACAGGCAGAACTGGTTGGTGATGAAATGATGAATTCTTAAAAAAACTGGCTACAAAGGTAATGCATTTTGACAGAAGCATAACTAAACTTAAAAACTGGACAAAGATTGGCACTTGACAGCTTTCCGGAATTCAAGTAATAACAGGCATAAAAAATGAAGAAAGCGTACAAACGTGGCTTTTTGATTGCCGATACATGTGCTGTCTTCACAGTACAGTCAATAAGTGCTCACTTCCTAGCTTTTACAGTGTTGTCATCATTACCTGTTAGAAGAGGAGGCATGGAGAAACAGAAAGCACTCTGAGGCAAGAGGAGGTCAGAGCCTTCCGGGCATGTCTGAGGGCGCAATCCACTCTTAGATCACACAATTGCTCGACGCATCTGATTTCCTGAACTTATGCCCAAGTTGGCAGCGCTGATGAAAGAAAAGGTCAGAATAAGTGTAAAGTGGTTCATGTTGTGCAACGGACACAAAAATGCGTTAGTAAGAAGGAATAACTGCAAAGATATTTTTGTAGCTGTGGTATCAGAGCTGACCGACATAGCATGATACAAAGGACTATAGACACCAAAATTTGGTGGAAATTTCCTTCTTGTTAATGATGCGTAAGTCATTCCTGTATATCGATCCGCACGCAGTTTTCGCTTACGACCACTAAATAATTTATAATTGAATTTTATTTTCTCACCAGTTTCTGTTTCAATATCCGAGAGACGGCTGTGACATCACAATCATGTCTTGATGCGCAGCATGAAAGAACAGCAATATAATCTCTCATTCTTCACTTGTAATGATTTCTGTTCTTGAGGTAGGCTGGCTTTATCATTGCAGTGAATTTAAATGACACAGCAATGATTATATCGCTGTATTTTCATCCCTCGCATGACCTAGACTTGACTGTGACGTCACAGCCATCGCTCGGCTCTTGAAACCGAAACAGGTGAGAAAAGAAGATTGATTATATATTATTCAGCAGTCGTAGGCGAATGTGACGTGGTGACCCGTGTACAGTAATGTCCTAGGCATCATTACAAATGATAGTACACAAACCCAAAAATGAATTGTCTATAGCCCTTCAAGTAGAGTATCAAAGTGTCTAAGCTAAGTGAGATGTTTCGACTTCAGGACAAGACAGAACTTTGTCAAACTGATGCGATATGAATGATGATCTAAGAATCAACTAGTTAGTTTATGGAGTTTAACATCCCAAAGCGACTCAGGCTATGAGAGAAGCTGTAATGGAGGGTTCTGGAAATTTCGATTACCTGGGGTTCTTTAAAGGGCCACTGTCCAGGGAAGGCCATTTTAAGAAAAGGAGCCCAGTGTTTCGATCAGGTACCGGAGATAGTCTGTGCAAAATTCTACAGCGACACGCGCGCCGCAAAGCATCGAAAATACAATTCAAAGCTCCCTCATGCTCTCCTTTGAGAAGCCAGCTTCACCGCTTCCTGCGCTGGCCCGACGGGCCCCGATAATGACGTACGTACCGGGAACGACGTCCATTGGTCCGTCTCGCTGACTGACGGAAGAAGGATGGGTGTCTACCGCTCGCAGCGCGCTTTTCCCTCGCCACGGCCAGACTGAATCCAGCGGCGCGCACTCCCTCGACCGCTTTTTTTTTTTTTTTTCGCGCTCGCGGAGAGCCACGCCCCACCTCCCGCCAAACGCGGAGGAGGAAGGGGAATTTGTATTGCGGAGGCTAAACGACCTCGGGCAGGAGAGTGAAAAACCTTTGCGAGGGAACGGAAGGAGAGAGGCATGACAGAATCGGGTGATTGCGGTGGCTGTAACTGCGTTATTAGTTACTCTTTTCAAAAACATTTTGCGGCCTTGCGTTCCAGGGGCGAAGCCTCACAGTCACCGGGGAAGAAAATATTTTCGACTGGAGGGTGGACAGTGGGCCTTTAACGTGCACCGACATCGGCAGCACAAGGGTGCCTAGCTTTTTGCCTCCACCAAAAAGTGGCCGCCATGGCTGGGATTCGATCTCGCGCCACTGGGCACAGTAGTCGAGTGCCCTAATCACTAACACCTCGGTGGGACTCACAATCAATTAGAGTACTATTTAAGTGTAAATAAAATACAAAGAAACCAAACAGATATATGTAGTGCCGCCAAATGAAAATCATCCATGTAGGTGCACTGGTTTTTGATGGAATCTAGGCATGAGCATAATTTCAGCATGCATTTTTTGGCTTTGGCTACAGTAGACAGAGTACAAGCATGCTGAAGCACCCCTTTTAGTGGCAGCCTTCTTTTCCTTCTTTTTGCATTGAGAACTGAATATTTTCTTATCCAGTAGTAACCTTTTTTTATTTCCTAGCGCTGAAAACCAGAAATTTTCTTTTCCATGCATGGCTACATATATGTGACAGGCTTTTCCATTTAAAGGAACATTCAGGACAAAGTCGAATTATTGCTCTTGGAAAAATTGATAATCTGCTTCTTCTGGCGAGCTTTACCACGATGGTGCATGGTTGAGATGCCCAACTATTGTACCGGAGTACTCGGGTTCGAACCCGATCGCCGGCGTCCGTGTGCTGTGTGATGTCAGTGCACGCTAAAGATCCCCAGGTGGTTGAAATTACACCGTAGCCCTCCAATATGGCTCCTCTTTCTCTCTTTCCACTTTCACTCTCACCTTCCTCCCTTCCCTCACGACATGGTTCAGGTGTCCACAGAAACAAGTGTGACAAACACTGTGCCTTTCCCTTCCTGTGAACCAATTATATATATTTATTATTTCTGGAAATGGTTACACCTATCTTTCTGCAAAAGATGCTTTTATCCCCAGAAAATTGGATCTAAAAATCTTCCCGGAGTCTATACGAAATTGTACATCTTACAGTAAGAGACGGATTGTCATCATTTCAAAGTAAATGGCAGTTTAATGTGACCTGCGAGATCATCACCAAAAACCAAACAACTGATGTGTACACATGCATTTTTACCTGCGAAATTGGCTGATGATGACAATACCTGTCGTTCATTTTTATTTTTCAAGTTTATAAAAGCTTCGTTTTTGGAGACAGTGGTCATTGCTATTAGATTGCAGTACCCTACTGATCTAGGCCAACTTTTATATGCTATCAGTGATCGTCCAAGATAACATATAAAGCATCTTATTCAAAATAATATAATGTTCAAGGTGTTTTTTAATTTCAAAAATTTTCAAGCTAAGGTACTGGTACAAATGAACCTAAAAAGTTTCCATGGGTCAGCTGAAAAAGTATGAACACTTGCCTAAAGCCAAAATAAATTATTTTTTCGTTGAAATATGGTTTTGTTCTTGAATTCTGAGTTAAAGGCATTTTCAAGAGTTTAATACGATTATCAGCATAGGGTTCACTTCTCAAATCACACACTAATGACGCAACAAGCACAGAGTAGCTCAAGGCTCACATAAAGGAACAAAAATGTTGGCACCCGGTAATCATAAGCAAAGGTGTTGTGCACAACAAAAAGTACTGCTACAAGAGAATTATTTGGCGCACATTATAAACTGCTGTCATTACCAATCATTACTGAAAAGAAGAATAAGCGGTTTTGTGAGGCTTTTTCTTCCCATGCATGGCAGCACATCTTGGAAGAGCCCCCCCCAGCTCATTTTAACAATAAAATCAGCAAGGTTGAACTTGCCTTCAAAAACAAACAAACAAGGTCACAAGTAGCACTGTAACAGAAAAAAAAAAAAAAAAAGAATATGAAGTGCCATTTGATTTTTCTTCTTTCTTGCCTATATAATACTGAGACTTTGTTCAAGACTAGTGACACTTGTGGTTTAAAACCTGCAGGCAGTAGCCTAAGATCATGCATCTAGGCATTCACAATTTCTGTACCAAATATGTTGGACTGTCCTGACAGCTGTCATACTTTTTTATGCAGAACTATTGAATTTTAAATGACATACAAATAATTACAGGGTATGGGCAATGGTTAGGACAACAGTTCTACTAACCCTGTTGAAAATGAACATAACTGTATGCATTCACAGAGAACTCACAAATCTTTTAATACATCTTTTAACTTGTATGCCAGCTGATTTGAATTTTGCATTTCCAGAAGATATTTGGTCCACAGATGTTGACAGAATGGTGACCTGTTGCAAGTTTTTTCACTTCTGCATACTTATGTAAACCCAAAACTTAGGGGTGCACAGGATGAATATGATGTGGTTTACTTAAAGCAGCCCTTGCAAAGCACTTGTTCTTTAGCGACATTGATACATTTAACTTGCAGCAATGTTTAGTTATCGTAAGGCAAGGCGACTGCCATACAGCCACATTTTTAGTAACTTCTGCTACCACACTCCCTTAGACACTCGTGACAGCTATAGCATGTTATATGTATGCCATTGACACCGTGGTACCGGTTGTTGGCAAAGAGGAGAATTAGTGGTTTTTAAGGACCAGCACAGAACGCCCATCCAGGTCCTATCATAGGGTGTGTTGCCAATGTTTGGTCTTCCGTCCTAGGGATGCATCTGTCATGTTGCGGATGCAGCATGCGGATGGCAGGACGTTCCAGTTGTACTCATAGGTCAGCCTTGAGCGCACTTCCCTTTCACACAACACACCATAACGCATGAGGGTTTCATACTTCGTGAGCATCATTGAAGCCGTCTGCTTGTGAGTGACGAGGTACGAGTTAAAGCAGCCACGAGAGCGGTATTCAGTGTCAAAGCGTCGATCATGCCTGCGGTCCAACTTCAGTGGTGCCATCCACACGCCTACCGAAACGTCTTCGCTGAAATATTTGTCAAAGCGAAACCTAAACATTCGTATAAAATTTACTGCCCCATAAGACAACACATAGCCGCCGCCGCGGGCATAAGGCAAGTAATACCCGTCTCGTAGATACCACACAGGTTCGGCCCATTTCCCAGACTTGAAGACTGGCGCGTTGCCAGAGAAGAAACCCCAGTAAAGTTCCCTGCCCGGCCTGTCTCTCTTCCAAGCCGCCAGGTCGTCGGCAATGGCATCAAGTCTGGCGAACGAATCGTCGTCGAGCTTTAGCAAGAAATCGAAAGAGAGGTCGTCGTCGATGAGCCAATCGATGGTGTCAAGTAGCTTTTCCGTCAACCCATCGTACGAGTCAACCGCGTATTTATGCAGAACCATGTCGTTAAATTCACGCGATTCTTCCTCAAGGGCTTCACACCACGGCTCCGGCAAGGTAAGCAAGCCTACGAAAAATCTGTAAACAATGCGGTGGTTTGTCTTAGCTGCCAGCTTCAACCATGTCTGGCGCGCTGCATTGCGCAGATGCTTAGTCTTGTGGGAAGACAATACTGCCACAAACAGGAATGTTTTGTCACCCCTGCTGTTTTCTTCGTTGAGATTACTGCGGCTATCAGTGCCGTAGATTACTGAAATGAAGTAGTTAAACCAAATAGCGAAAACTAAACCAAGCATGAACCACATCCCTGCCAGCATGCAGTCACGAATGTTCGGCTCAAAATCGTCAAAATTGCGCGTCCGATTTCGGCTCATGGCGATTCTGAAATTCGCACGGTGACAGTCGCAACACTATGAGTGGTGGGACAGACCACCACAAACTTGTCTCTCGCGCCACTTGCTTGTCACGCAGACACTTTCACTATGAAGCATGTGCAGCATGCGTAGTACGGTTCCACTCCGCACTCTTGCAGACCACAGTACATCGCTGGCATCGCCACCAACTTCACGTGCACCCACATACACATAGCGTAGATCCGCTACCCATTGCTGCTTCCATACATCCGTAAACGTACGACACACGGAACAGTCGTTTTTGAAGATGACCATCCACAAATGGCAGAAAAGTCAATTTATCGACAGCATTGGCATCCGTACGGACTATGTACGGACGGACAACTGTCAGACGATGGGCAAGGCCTTGCGAGGGACGTTTTTACGCCTCGCGGCTTCTTTCAAGTTCTTGCCTACTACAGGACTTCGGCCATTCGGCTGCTTCGCGCCGGGTCGAGACAAGACACGCAAAATAGAAGAAAAGAAATACGGTTGTTTATACCAAACGCTGTAAACTACATTTCTCATTATAAAACCCAGGGTCCGTAGAAAACTCGCATAAAACTATTAAGCACTCAAAATGACGTCAAGGAACTAAAGGCGCGAAAATTCGATTCGTGCGTTAATCGGCATCGCACAGAACACTGAGAGTCAGTACCATTAGGATCCTGGGGTATTTCCTACAGCAGAATAGGAAAAACACCACCATCCTGAAAAAGCTGCAGACGTATGTCGAGGCCAGGTAACGGGGATATTCAGGCGAATCTCTATCAGGAACAAAGGCCTCAGAGAACACTTGTAATCAGCAGGATAGCTTATGCCACCCCCTGGTGAAATAGGGAAGTTAGAAAAAATGATCAGAACGTCATTCAAAAGGGCTTTAGGCATCCCTCCCCCCTCCCCCCCAACTCGTCGACAGAGAAGCTTCTAGCTATGGGAATGCATAATACCTGGGAAGAGTTTGCTAAAGCGGCCAGGGAGGCCCATATTTGGCGGCTCAACTCCACTGTTGTGGGCCGAAAAATACTGCAAGAACTACAGCTTCAGTCAAGTGAGCCACCCTATGTCGCTAAACTCCTGGAGCTTGAGACGCGGAAACTCAAAATTGCACCTATCCCTAAGAATATGCACCCGATTCATGACACGGAACGAAGACAGCATAGAGCAAAATTCATTCAAAGCAAACTAATAAACGACTCTGCTGAGGAATCAGCCTATTGCGATGCTGCCTGCGGGCTAGAAGGGGCCGCGGTCATAGCAGTGGTAGATGGGAACCACTCCCAGAAAGTAATTGGATCTATTAATACGCGTAACGCTTTAATAGCTAAAGAGGCTGCGATAGCTAGCGCTAGCATGTACAGGCACTAAAGCCAGAACTATCCTTTCAGATAATAAGGCGGCTGTTAGGAACTTCGGCAAAGGCCTAATTTCTAAGCAGGCGGCCAGTCTACTGAGAAAGCAACCGCTAAACCGGGAGGTTTCAGTCATCTGGGTTCCAGCTCACGAGGGTCTACCAGGCAATGAGACTGCTCATCGCCTCGCTCGAGATGTATACACCCGAGGGGCCATAGAGACCCCGCTACCCGGAGACAAAGACCCCCTCATCACCTACAAGGAGCTCGCTGAGACTCCCAGACTAAACAAAAGGATCTATCCACCACCAGGTAGGTCCCTAATACCCTCAGAATGCAGGGCCTGGCGAAAACTTCAGGTCAATCGCTTGTTTCCTCATGTTACTCTGCATAATGAGTTGACAGGGGACCCAGAGGCTTGCAATCTCTGCAACGTACCTCTGAGTCAATATCACCTAATCTGGCAATGCCCCGATTCTCCGGGAGCTAAAGAAACTGATCCCCTTGATCAAATTACCTGGGAGTCCTACATCGGCAGCCCAAATGTGGATGAACAAAAGATCGCCCTGTGCCAGGCGGAGGAGGCTTACTCCAAGACCTTCTCTGCGGCCACGGCGCAGGAGAGCCGGCAAGGAGACTTCCCCCTGGCTGAGTCCCTGGCCCGAGGTCCATGTCGGTGTAAATAGTCTTCTCACTCACTCACAGAACACAGACTACTGTGACACAGACGATACAGACGTCTTTTAAATGCACTTCGTTTCTATCTAAAAGCAACCTTCCACCTCTAATAGCCTGGTCGGCCTAGCGCAGAAAGTATTAATACATTCCTGCTAGTCTCATAGCAGCAGGGCAGAATGTACCCGAATTTTTGTGTTGTGTTTACTTTCGTGAACTTGTGTTGAACCAATTTAAAAGAAGTTTATTTAGAATGCATCCAGGAGTTAGTTGCAATGATCTATTTACCCACAGCTATACTTGATGCTTGTTTTGGAATTTACCCCAGTAAAAGCAAAGTTTTCATAGCTCGCCAAACTCGAGCTTCCTCAAACATTGCTTATCGCCCACATTATAGAGGGAAATAGATGTAGCTAGTATATGAAGTACTTACTCAAACTGCAAATACCACCAGAATTTATTCCAACATCTGGGCCATTTCTGTTTGACGTTTCTTTTTAAATGGCCGCTTTTCACAACAAAGCTTCACTGGAGCGAATTTTCAAAAAGCCTGTCAGAAGTGCACTGTGCATAAAGGCAGCATCCAGAATGTCATTGCCTTAACTGTTCATTATCAAAATGATTTTCCCACAATCGTCTAGCTGTAGTAGTGCAAAGTGATCTCAAAATTCCTGCACAGTTCTTGGCTTGAAAGCCAAGTATAATAGGCTGTGCATAATCATGAAGAGTACTGTACAGAGAACATGAAATTTCCTTTTATTTTGTTGCTTCAACATCATGCTACAATGCACCAGTCATAAGGTGCATTCAAATATTGGTGATCATGGCACTGTCTGCAACCATTACTGCAAATACCACTCCTAAAATAGCCACAAGGCCAACAAGAAGAAAGTTCAGTACAGTGAGCACCATAGAGGGTATGCAGATGGATTTGCAAACCAGCATACAAACTGTAACATACGTGTGCGTGATCCTACTGTTGTTTTTCCCCAATCCAGGAATAGAAGAAAACCACAGACAAAAAGATACATGTAGCATATATGCGCAAGTGTATGTTACTTTTCTATAGCATGCTATACGATTACATTATCGCCTATGCAGAGAAATGACAGCGACATCAAATGCTAATTTCTGAACAATTTATACTGTCGTAGCAATATCAATGTAGTCGACGCCGATGCTGCCGGACAATTCTTCCAATGTAGGGGTACTAATGCTCTGGCGTTAAAGACTAGTCAAGGCAAAAGACACAGCCATAAAAATAATGAGAGGCCACAGTGAATTAGGTCGGCATAGCCGTTACTGTAATGTATAGGTTCAGAGACCTCAGCAGGACGCAGGAAGTTGCTGGCCACACCAAGCAATGTTCAGGAAACAGCACTGTACTTTGGAGCATCCATGTTGTATTTTATTCGCTAATTACACCCACAAGGCACGTCCAAGTATTTGGGCAAGGCCACAAGTCAACATGCAGAGCACTATGCACGGCATGGTAGCAACAATAGGCCTTGGAGGCATGAGTCTTCTGACATTAGGAAGAGACCAAACACTCACACAGTCTACTATAACTGCTGCCTCTGTAGTATTGCGAGACAGATAAACTTTAGCCGATTTAGTCCATTCCAGCTCTTCAAAATCTTACACAGGCTAGCAAAAGGATTTTGCACAGCACCTCATGCAGCTTGATGCATGGGATAGCAATCACTTTCACAGGTCAAACCACATATGATTGAATGGTACAACATAATGGGCACACAAATGGTTCATAGCCTGGTGCCAAATGAGGCACTGATGTTAGAGTGCATATGGCTCTATCAACATTTTAACAACAGTTCTAAATGTTCTTCAGCCAAAGCACCTTCTTTGTCTCCCCTTTGAGGGACCTAAATCAAGTATAACCAGGCGCCTTTAGCAGGGTTTGCAATGAACTGAGCATATTGAACAGCTTTGTAATTATCACTAGACACAACAGATTATGGTATCATAGTAAGCATTCTCATAAGCACGTACATATATGCCTAGCAGTTGAGAGTGTTTGAAGAGGAAGCAGTGGGAAGTCCGCAGCAAAATGGTAGGAAGAGTACTTGATCATGTGATTAGGTCGCAACTTTCTGAAGATGATGTAGTAGGCAGCTGCGATGATGTAGCTTTATGTTCCAAGCAATGACAATGACAACGAACCATGAAATGTATCAAGTGATGCTGCATCGATATCGTGGTTCGCATTCATTGAATGGTACACCTGCCTGCTGATTCGGCCATGAAAAAGGCACACCACACACATACTGCAGGAAGAGGAGCAGCAATGAAAAAGAATATCAAGCAGGAAACAAAGGATTTTGAAGCGAAAAGCTTCACGAGGCTAGTCAACTCAGAGTCTCGCGTGTGCTCCGTCATTAGAAACACATAAAGCCCTGCTTTAACCAAGCCGTATGAACATGCCTTAGTGGCCTATAGGGGTAACGTGAATTCAAGGGTCCTGACAGGCTGAGTCTGACATAACCATCCCATGTGAAACGAGAGACCCAAGTTGGCAGCTTCTGCCAGGGGACCAATAAAAGCCACAGCTGCGCATGCGCAAACCACGTGACAACACAGGAGAGCCGTTGCTGCCGCCGCAACCTTTACGGAATAAAGTTTAATCTTATGTGATGTACGCCTGTAATCAGTGTAATCAGTGTTTCACCACGATGATAATCCATGGAATATCTATAAGGTGCAACCGTGAACAACAAGGTAAGCCACAACTACGCCAAGGAACCACAAGCTAAGCCATGGCGTCGCCGAAGCTTTTTGCTTCTGATATCCAGGTTTAACCAAGCTAAGCCACCACCAATTTTTTTGCGGGTGGTGTAGAAATGCCACATACACAGCGCCGTATTTGGAACGCTACAAGGCACTCAAGGCTTGAGATGGCATGCAAATAGTCCAAGCTTAATCATCATGGCATATATATATATAAGCTTGATATATGGGTTACATTAGGAAGGTTCGAATATGCAGTTTGTACGGCAACAGGGATACTAGAACCTACGACGACGAAAAAAAAACGCTTGAGCTTGAATGGGCCTGTTTCTCTTTAAGATGAGGGCTTTATGTATGATGTTCATTACAGCTGCGACACCAAAACAAGCTGCACTTGTTCAATAAGCTAGAGCATTCACAGCAGTGAGTACATGACTAGTATAAAACGCACAGTGAACAGATGATTCCATCAGAAGCACTTGGCAAAATCAACAAGTCATTTTGTGAGGACATTTCAGATAAGTGATGCCTAATTGAAATAACTTAAGCATACAGGGTAAATGCAATACATGCTGAATCACAACATGCAAGAGGCACCTGCAGTTGAGCAAATTACTCTGTCTGCCCTTCCATTCCATACGCACCACAGCTGAGTAGACCTCTGGTGACAAGTAGTCATGCCAGTTAATACTCGTCTTGTGGTACCTTTGGCCACTATGATTTAAGTGCTAGCTCACGTGGTGCCCCACACATCACAGTAGTCTGGACTGAAGACTTGTGGACATACATCCTTCGAGACTCATGCCGAGAAAGCACGGGCCTTCAAGTAAGGTCTCATAAGCCACGGCCATTGCTTTGCCTAAGCTGCGATATGTCACTAATATTGCGAATGCAGCACTGGGATGGACGAGCTTCGTGGTCATACACGTACGACATCCTGAGCTGCACCTCCTTGCGGCAGAGGACGCCGTCTTTCTCCAGGCTCTGGTACTTGTCTTCCATCGTGGTCTTGGTCTCCTTATGCGTGACCAGGTACAAATTAAAACAGCCCCGGGACTCGTTTTCGGTGTTAAATTGCCTGTGCCCTACACATCACAGTGGTCTGGACTGAAGACTTGTGGACATACATCCTTCGAGACTCATGCCGAGAAAGCACGAGCCTTCAAGTAAGGTCTCATAAGCCACGGCCATTGCTTTGCCTAGGTTGCGATATGTCACTGATATTGCGAATGCAGCACTGGGATGGACGAGCTTCGTGGTCATACACGTACGACATCCTGAGCTGCACCTCCTTGCGGCAGAGGACGCAGTCTTTCTCCAGGCTCTGGTACTTGTCTTCCATCGTGGTCTTGGTCTCCTTATGCGTGACCAGGTACGAATTAAAACAGCCCCGGGACTCGTTTTCGGTGTTAAATCGCCTGTGCCCTACACATCACAGTAGTCTGGACTGAAGACTTGTGGACATACATCCTTCGAGACTCATGCCGAGAAAGCACGGGCCTTCAAGTAAGGTCTCATAAGCCACGGCCATTGCTTTGCCTAGGCTGCGATATGTCACTGATATTGCGAATGCAGCACTGGGATGGACGAGCTTCGTGGTCATACACGTACGACATCCTGAGCTGCACCTCCTTGCGGCAGAGGACGCCGTCTTTCTCCAAGCTCTGGTACTTGTCTTCCATCGTGGTCTTGGTCTCCTTATGCGTGACCAGGTACGAATTAAAACAGCCCCGGGACTCGTTTTCGGTGTTAAATCGCCTGTCGTGGGTTCTGTTCAGGCGCCATGGAGCCAGCCAGACGCCCACCGAGACATCGTCATTGGCGTACAACTCCAGGCGCTCCCAGCTGTAATGCAAGTATTGAACTGGCGGATACGAGAGGACGTAACCACCGCCGCACGCATAGGGCAGGTGCTGGTCGCTAAGGTACCACGTTGGCTCAGCCCATGGGCCGGTACGCACCACTGGTGCGTGACCCGCGAAGAAACCCCAGTGGAGAAACGGCTCGTTTCGATACCAGGCCATCAAGGGTTTCCCGATGAGCATCAGCTCGGAGACAATGACGTCCAATCTCGCGAAAGAGTCGTCGTTAAGTTTCAGCACGTACTCAAACCAGAAATTGTCCACCAGCCAGACGAACGCCTGCAAGACTTTGTACGTCCTATTGCTGTAAGCATCGGGGACGTTCTCCAGGAGCACTAAATCGCGATTCAAAGAGGCTTCTTGTTCTAAGGCAGCCCGCCGGTCGCCCGAAACGTTGAGGGAGCCCACAAAGAAGCGGTGGACTACCGGTTTACCAGATCTGCGACCCAGTTTGAGCCATGTGCGACGTGCAGCGTAGCGTAGCGCTTCATTTCCTTGCGACGACATCACAGCCACGAAAAGGAACGCGCTCTGCGATAGTGCTTTTTTGCCAATTAAGAGATCGGCTATGAACATCTCACCTGGCGCAGTGTTCGCTATCATTCCCAGCTGTGCAGGGAGGCCAAACCAGGGGCCGAACCATATGAGCCAACCGCAGGCGAACCCAAAGATAAAGTAAAGTGCTCTAGACAGCCTGAGGCACTGACCGGCACGCTTTTTTGGGCGTGTGATCATGATCGTATGCTGCGACAACAGACCGTGGCAGTGCTCCGTTAAGAGGAGTTCGCATTAAATACTGTGGTCATGCCAGAATGACGCAGCTTAACAGCGTTGATATCCACAAAATTGATTCAACCGCTGCAGCTTTGCAGAAAGGCAAGTAGCTTGTTGTAAGCACAGTGCTTGAAAGCGTTTTCGTGCGCCGATTCGAATCTCCTTGCCTCCTCTTCGGCTGATGAAGCTTCTTTTTAGAACTGAAGAAATAAAAAAATGTTTTACTAAGTGAATAACTAAATAAAATGTACTATATTTATGTATTAAGAAGTTTGTTTACTATTCAATTCTGCATAGTATTCATTTTTGCGGACTTGCTGGCCTTGCCACATCACCTTTTGATAACTTGCTACAGAACATGGCGTACGGTGTGCTGTGTAGCTGTTACTGTGCATTTGTCAAACTTCATGACGTGTAAATCGTTTGTTCTCGGCTCTACGGCAGCGCGGAAACATCTTCGATGTGTAGGCTTGCGCAGCACGCTAAGGCTGGATACTGCGTTCAGTGACACCTGCTCTCGCCTAAGGTTCTGCTCCGTACAAACCGCAAGGTATGGCAGTGCATTTTTGCTGGCCCCGTTTAGCCTTCGCGTGGATGGCGAGCAGCTTGTTTTCTTGTTTATTGCGACATCGCACGTTCTGCAACGGCATAGTGGAATGCTCAAGGCAGGGAGACACTTTCAAAGACCTCGATTCAACGTTCTTGAGGACCGTGGAGAGTACCGTGTGTCGACCCATCGCTGGCCTCTCTCCTAGATCGTGCTCTCGAAGCAGCAGTAAGGACAAATAGCTTAACTGGTACCATACAGATATCTGTAATGCTTGAGCCGAACGAGAAACTTATTGCTCACATTTTTTACTCAACCCTAGCGCACTAGGGTGTCGTCTACTGCAAGCGCGAACATACTTCTTTTATTGTTGCAATGAAGAAAAAAAAAAATAGAGCACGGAGATCGCATCATTCTTGTTTATAGCAGAAACAAAATGTGCGTCATCGCGCTGCCATTCTGTTACATTTCAGCCGTCGCTGATTGGGTCACGCAGGTCGCGACAGCTGGGATGAATAAGAAGTACAACACGGCCGCCCAAAGACTTCGTCAAGATTACCTGCGGCTCGTCAGAGACCCGGTACCCTACATCATAGCTCACCCGCTGCCTTCCAACATTCTCGAGTGGTAAGCTCTGAGCTAGAAGTTATTTCATGGTGCTAAATGCCTTCGTTGCAAGTGTTCGACACGTCATGGTGCTATCAAATAAGCCCAAACGGCTTGCTAGCTGTCAAAGTAACGCGCTCTGTCAATTGCAGTGCATGCTTGGTGCCACTGTCAGATTGCTTGAATAGCTTTTTTTTTATCTCGTACATTTTTAAACTATACCTCAATTTAATCTCTAATTGAGGCTTTGTTAGTGAAACGCGCACTCATTACAAACAGTACCCTCATTAATGCCAGTATTCAGTCAGCAGGGCGCACACATGATTGGTAAGTGCTTGATTACAAACAGCACCCTCATTAATGTCAGTATTCAGTCAGCAGGGCGCACACATGATTGGTAAGTTTTTGTTTTATAAATGACCTCTTATATTTCCTTGCTGAGTGCATAATACTGTGTTTGAGTGACCCTGAAGGTGCTGCCATTGGTTTTTTAACTTCGTATCTTTTGTTGTAGGCATTATGTTGTACGAGGGCCAGAGAATACACCCTATGAAGGTATGCTCATTTCACACCATTTGAATGCGCTTCATAAATTTCTGCATGTGCTCACAGTAGCATTGTAGCTGCATTGTCCAGTTTCTAAAATGTTTGTGGGTTTATTTAGCCCATTCTGAAGGGTGATTTGAATAAGAACAAAATGCTATTTCCTCTCCAGTGCGTGATCCTTCCCGGTGCTTGCAGTGGTGTAGAAGTAGTAGAAAAAATGCTTTTACTTTTTTTTTTTTCTGTGTTAAGGTGAATTACCGTTGACTTTATTGTTTGACATATAAAGTTAAACTATAATTCACCCCCACCTTTGCCTCTGCTAACAGTGATAGTTACTTCAGTTGGCAGACCAACTGGACTGATATTGCAGAGGTCCTTGGATCGATTCCCATTACCAGGAAAGTTGTCCTCTTAAATCTTGGAGAAGGCTGCAGCAGTTTCCTTTATATGCTTATCACTGAGCTTTGGGGATGTTGGCAATCATTACTTGGATTGATCATTACTTTCTCATTTGAGAATCATTCCTCCCTGGGAAAACTCTCGTAGTAGACACATGTAAATATAAATGTAAAGCACCGAAATTAATGCTTTGTTGGTGGTATTCTCTGCTACAGATGGCATCTACCATGGGAAGCTCATGTTTCCGGCCGAGTTCCCATTCAAGCCACCCAGCATTCTAATGATCACGCCCAGCGGCCGCTTCAAATGCAACACAAGACTTTGTCTCAGCATCTCGGACTTTCATCCTGACAGCTGGAACCCGGCATGGTCTGTCGCCACCATACTGACAGGCTTGCTGAGCTTCATGGTAAAAGCAACTTTGAATGCAGATTCTGCTTTTTTCCTAGCGGCATGCTAGAAAAAGACAAAAAAAAATGCTTGAATGAATGGAGATGCTAAAAACACACTTGGCACAAATTGAAATTGACCCGTGTTGGTTAGTACTAAATTTAAATGACAAAGTGAAGAGAGACTGAAGAACAAAAATTTGCAAGAACATCCTTGGAGTTCCAAATACAAAAATTGGCCGGAATAGTCCCCAACATCCTTTCTAAACAGTTCGAAGGCTTGGCATGACAGCCCACAGTATTTTTTAGATCCTGTAATTTGAAGGACCACGCCTAGCCAATTGTACACCACAGCAGATTAACTTCTCAGTACAGTTTGTGGGTTTGCTCCAGAATCTATCTCTGAGAAGAAAATAATTTTGTAAATTGTACTCCGTAAGGTGAAGTCTATTGAAGCTTTCTCAATGCGCCAAACTTACCCAATTTTATGTGAAAAAAATGCTAAAACATTCGTTTACTAATTTTGAAACCCTGCACAAAAGTTGCATATTGGCTGATTGGAAGAACATCTAAAGCCTGGTTCACATGCAAGCGAAAACGCTAGCGATTTCTGCCACGGCGACGCAAAAACCTGTTCTGAGCTGTCACAGCGGCGAGAGCGACGTGTTTCCAACTCGTTGGAAATTTTTCGCTCTTGTCGCAGCCGCTCGCCGCTCAGTTCGCTCAATCGCTTGCATGTGAACCAGCCTTAAGAAGGCAGCCATAGATCGATCTCAAATTTAGCAGACCCTCAAATTTTTTTTCGTTGTCACATTCTTCTTCCAAGATTTACAGCTCCTTGGGGATAATCTTTAAAATGCATGCTTATAGTACTCCCGAAAAATGCAGCATGCTTGTATATGCATGTGTATATTTTTAATGTGGCCTGAGTTATATTCACTTGATTAACTCTACGAGGATGCTTCCTATTGCGGATGCTGGTGATGGAGAGGTAGGGAGAAGTGTTGCCTGTATTCTCTTCTGTTGCAGCGAGCTGCACTTGCTATGGTCTAGTGTGCGTCAGGAGAATAAAATCTGCTACTTCCATTCAGTGCACATCAGTGTAGGTCGGAAAACAATGCATGTTAGGTGCGCCCCGTGGCACTTGTTGGTGGAAGACGAATGCCTCCGTACGTGGATGTCTTAGCGTGCTTTGAAGTCATTGCCTGTGTTTTATATTAAATACTTTCGCTGAGGTCCAAGTCTGCTGTTTTGAATGTTACTTTTAAAAATTTGTGTTTTTGTTAGTTGCTCAAATTCTGTTTGAGAAGGCGCAAAGAAAATGAAGCCTGTGATATTAGCCCTATTGTGCTCATTGGTAAATGGCTCCTGGTGAAGTTTTGTTAGCGTGTTAAACTCCACAAATCAGCACATGGTGAACCCTCAGTGACGGCTTTGTTGCTTGCAGGTGGAAAAGAACCCAACATTGGGAAGTATTGACACAACTGACAGGGAGGTGAGCTTGGCAACCTGCCTTTATCCATTGTGTGATTCAAGGAAGCCACCTACAGTCATGCTCAGTATGACTTGTAGCACTCTGGTGGCCACCTTCTGGATAGCGAGCGAATGCATGACGTGAGCCTCTACCGTAATCTGGCGTGCACTGCAGGTCATAGTGAGTGCGATAGTACCTGCGTGTGGATGCCTTCTGAATGCGGCTGTGTGTAAGTTTATCTCTTCCCTTTTTGTTTCAGAAAAGGCAGCTTGCAAGGGAAAGCCTAGAGTTCAACCTGAAGGATGAAGTGTTCTGTGAACTCTTTCCAGACCTGGTTGAGGTGAGAATTAAAGGGCTGCTACGAGTGGTTCACTCGCATATTACAGAGTTTTTGAGTGCCAATGTAGAAGGCCTAGAACGAAATCGTGGACAGTGCAGCAAGTTATGAGGAGGAAAATGATGGAGGTCATGTTAAGAGACAGGTAGGGAGGAAAGGAGCATTCGTAAGGTCATTATTTGACCTAGAATGACACCTTCTTTGTTCTCTCCCCCTAGGTTAATGACATCATAGCTGAAAAATAAAATAAAAAAAGAGGACATAAAATACACAGCAGAGGAGGGCAATGGAGCGAATTCTAAAGGAGGCAAACATTGCTGGAGTTTGCTCAGAGTCATATAGGCATGTGAAACTGGGAAGTTTGTTGCAGTATGCTCGCTGCTGCTGCAGAACAATTGACTGGAGTTAAGTAGAAGAGTGCTTCGTTCTGCTCTGGATATATTTTGCCTGGTGGTGACTAGATGGTTTTTCTAGTCACTGGCATCGTACCATGTGAAATCTCTCTTATTTCATGTTTATGTTTAGAGTATCTTCCAGTGTATAAAGCATTTTTTTTTCTGAAGGGTTTGTGTGTACGTCTCATGCACAACGCAACTTGTATGCACCATAAAGTGATGTGCATCAGTGCATTAACGTTTCCTCTACTCGATAACCATGTTTGAAAAGAAGATCTAGGAGTAAAAGTTTTTGTATGGGTAGAATCATGTGTTTTGGGGAAATTTAAACCTCTGCATCTGCTTCTTTGGCGTCACCTCTGTTCGCCTCATTGTCCTTCGGCGCAGTTGCTGCCGCATGTTGTGACGCTGCTTACGAGGAGAATGAGGTATGACGCAAAATTCGAGCTACGTGCCATTGAACATGTGCTGGAGGATGGGAACTGGGCAACAGGCAGGCACTTAGGTGCACGAAAGGTTGTTCATAAATTAGTGCAAAGGCACAAGTATGCTCCAGTCAGTAAAGCCATGAGTATGGGCAGATTGCGGGATAAAGGTGCATAGACCAAAGCTCGAGGATTGCGTACTGTGGCCACTGCAAGCATGTATTTTAATTACATTGTCTACCAACACGATAAATGTGATTTCATAATGCTGACCGACAAAACAGGTATGTCTTGTACACTGTTGCATTGTACAGAGGGCAAGGTACAGTACGGTTTACTGTTAAAGGGAACATAAGACGGCATGGCTGTCGCGCTTCGCAAAGTCCTCCTGAGAAAGCTGGTGACCAATGATCACGCAAGGTGCATATGCTGTAAGCACGGCGGGCTGTTTATATGAGCATGCGGCGCATGGTGCTGCTCATTCTTGCCATTTGTCAGTGGCAGCACTTTGGAAAGTATATAGGCCACGCGATCGCACATTCTCTCTAACAGTGGTCTGTTGTATACAGTACTGCTGGCAGTGAGGTAGCTTCATCTTTTACTGAGTTAGTGCATTACACCATCACATGGGTGTTACAGTTGCGATGCAGATGTGCCATTTCCTTGCTGCTGTGGTGCAGGAGATCAAAGAGCAGATCCAGAAGAGGAAAACGGAAGTGGAGGCACAGAACGCCTACCTTGCCGAGCGCAGTATCTCGGGCACGAGCCTGGGCGACCAAGGGTACGGCCTGCTGGGAAGCACACTGACCAACATCTTTGTTATCGTCGGCTTTGCTGCGTTCGCCTACACGGTGAAGTACGTGCTGACGTTCAGCGCCAAGTGACTGCGGGCCGCCACCGCGCGCACAAGGAGACTCCAGGACGTTACGCGTGCGGAATATATAGTACGGGACTCAAAACAACTGGAGGAGGAGGAAAGGGGCAGTGCGTGTCGTCACTGCTACCGCCGCCACCGACTAGCATTGTGTACATAGCCGCGTGCGCATTTCTACTGAAACGACGACTTCCTTCAACGGCGAGTGCTGGTCCGGTTTGGCACCTTTCGATAAAACTGAGGGAACACATTCTTCCAGGGAATAAGTGGGGAGATGTGTGCAGATTGCAGCCTAAGGCAAGGGAGGGAAGGGGGGCTGGTTCAGAATTCCGGCAGTTGGTGTTCAGCAATTAAATTGTGCTCATTGAGGTGGCTTAGAGGGCAGAGTGGTTTTGAACTATTGTAGCGGAGCTCGCAGAGCAGGGTTTCACCGACAGATGCCTGCAAACCTGTTGTTGGAAACACTTCATCAATGTTAATGTAATTTTGTGTTCAACAAGTGATTGTTAAAGTTTTTTTTTTTTTTCATCGCTTCTTGTTACTTGCTTTGGAAGTTTTGTTCTACCAGAATCATGTTTACAGAGCTCAAGGGTGCTTTCAAGAACAAGAAGACTGTGCAATTTGTTTTTGTTTTTTTGTGTGTTTTTTTTTTTTTTTTTTTGTAATGATACCAGAGCCAATAGCATTTCGATAGGTGCGCGCTGAAAATTTTTTAAAAGTTTAAGTAGTCCTGTGTGTTGGTTCGAAATGTGTGATTCATTGCAAAAGAAATGTGAATCATATGTGGTTATGCTGTTGTGAGGTTGGGGTAGGGGAGCGTATTGCATACAGTAACCAGTTGCTTAATGAGCAAAGGCTTGCTGTGTTGTGACAAAGAGGTCCATGTTTTGCAGATGAAAGAAGCCGGATCCGGGATGTCAAAAGGCTCATTCCTGCATCTTGTTGAATGCATGTACCATATTAAAATTGTGCAGACAAAGCGTCAAGAAGTTTCCTATGAGTGCATAAATTGACTGCTGCCTTTGTGTCTTGAAGTAAACTTCCAGGATCAAGTTTTCACGTGCTCAGTAGTTTAGGTGTGGTGGAAAGCTGCTCTTCACCATGAAACCCTTCACTACAGCTTTTTCGTTTTGTGTCATTCAGTGATTAGAAACGTTTGCTGTATGCAGTGAAATCATCAGCTGTTGCATCTACTTGTTGGGAATATCGTGGGAAATACGTTTTGGGGACATCACTCGAATATTGCACATGAAGAGGCCTCTGCTTTTTCTTTGCAATACTATTGCTGCATTCTGTATAAATGCAGTGAAAGTTTGTTCATTTGAATTTCAAGGGACCGACGTATCTGTTTGAGTGATGCCTAAGGTAGAGTTATCAAATTGCCGTATCTGTTTGAGTGATGCCTAAGGTAGTTATCAAATTACCACCGCTAAAACTGACGATGGCTTGTGCAACAGTAAATATATCTTAATGTCGCTAAGGTCGGATCAAAGTACCCCCTGAAAACTGAGAAGGGTCACTTGTTTCACAGTAAATTTATTTGGTGAAAAACTAGGCAGCGAGTGGCCCCTGCTTTTCGAGATGAGAACTGTGCGACAGCAGCTATTTTGTTATAGTCTGTGCTGTGCACAGTTGGGAGAGTCCAAGCATATTTGCTGTAAATGGCGAGTTCCTTCTCTACGGTTAAGTGTATGAGGGTGGTTTACCATACATACAAATGCAAACAACGTGAGTGCGTAGGTTTTGCTAAGTAGAAGTAACATGGACTAAAGCGAGGGGGAGAAGTGGTGAGAGAAAAAAGATGGCACGCTAGTCAGCATTCAAAACTGCGTGCAGCTGGTCTTGGTTGGCCGAAATCTGAAACCGAAACTATGTAGTTGGGCTTAAAAAAGTCTTCTAGTTCTCGACTACAGGGTCTCTGTTGCATGCACATGCAAGGTGCATTGGCTACTCTGCAGTGTACATTTCAAGTTTGAGTAGGACTCTTATGATTGAACCCTGATCATGCTAGCAATTTGTAGCACCTTTCTGGAACCCATTTAAACTAACTGGTACTAGGCCCATAGCATCCGAGTGTCCGATGCCATAGGCTTTTTCCAGGATCGCATTGCCAGTTGATTTAACCATATTTTGAAATTAAAGCTCTTGTTGCATAGTAATGACGGCAACAGAGCTGTGCTGCTTATTACAAATACGAAGGAAGTATTGTTCCAAATATAGTGCACATTGGCTGTGTCGGCAGTTACGTCTTGACATTGACGGGTTATTACCAGCGTCTTGCACCTGTTCCTTTGATGTGCATTACACTGTCATAAGCCTGCTAGTCTGTGCAAATTGGTAGTCGTAACAATAGAATTGTTCTATCCAGTCACTGAGAGTCAACAGCCATGAAAGGAGCTGGCTTGTTCAAGTTCAAAGGTCACCTAGGGTCAAATTACGCAACGGTCACATCACAAAAACTGTCACCAATCTGTCGGTTCAACCATGTTTCTATTGATATGCCGGTCACAAGTGACCTCTAGGAGCGGGGCTAACTGATCTAGTTGCGACTCATTTGACTAACTGAAAAACACCATTGGGGGATGTGTGGGTAGGACATTTGGTTGCATAATACGGCCTCTGGTCAAAGAAATAGAAAAAAAATGTGTTTGCACCACAAGCATGCCTGGGAGACAAAGGGATGCATATAATTTCTCATTTATTTCTTATGTATCCTGCTACAGTTTGTCTTTTTGATTGCTAGCTGTGCCAGAGGTATAAATCTCTACATCATTAAAACATGCAGCTGTCAGATGATGTTTCGAACCTGAAGGGTTGAAATGAATGAACACTGTCATGGCCACTCAATGGAGACTCGCCAGGTACAAGCGCGTCTCCACTGAGCAGCCAAGACACCGTGATTGCGAAGCTTTCATTGGTTCTTGAAGTGAAAAGCCAATGTAGACAGCTCACCCAAAGGCACAACAGTGGGAGCTCTAAAAACTAAACGTCGAAGTGTTGCAACCTGTTACACTATCTTGTTAATAAGAACAGTGTAGTATATGAGGCCAGCATAATGTGGCTGAGTTATTCTATAAGCGTTTTCTTGCATATTGTGCCATTGCTTCTTTCCTCCATCTGCGCATTAAATTGTTGCAATTGGCAAGGCAATATTTTGCGTAGGTTGGCTGTTCTTCTACTTTTTGTAATAAGTATTCTTACAAACGTTCCCAGATTTCTGCGTTGAGGTGTTCTTACTCTCATTCAATGTGCCACGAAACCACGCATTTGTTATCAGCAGTCCTATATGAACTGGATGTGGACAGGGCATATGTAATGTGGAGCGGAGAGAGATTAGGGCATTGGAGCATATCTGAAAAGGTGGAAAAAGTAGCTGTTTGTAGGCAGGGAATTTGGTAAGGGTTAAGAAATTTGATCAGTGCCAGAAGCAACTCGCATGCAACTTTTTCTTTTTTTTTTTTAGCTCTTTTTTAAGACCTAAGGAGCATGGCAAGGCCATGTAGTCCATTCGAATGAGCAAACTTTCGCTGCAAGAGCATGGCACATATGAGCAACCAAATCAGTTGATCACTTTAGTATCTGTTGCAAGTGGATTCAACAAATGAACACGCCTGTATTCTAGGACACCCAAAAATCATGACACTTCCAAATAAAGTTTCAGGCAGTCACAAAACCATTTTATTTCACAAAAAAAAAAAAAAAAAAAGTAAAAGCTCCATAGCCATAAAAAGTGCCATTATAAATTCTATACGAATAAATATACAATGTCGCACAATGTAACTCATCACCACAAAGACAGAAAAAAATATTAAAAACATTTTCAAAAAACATTTTCAAGTTAATGTAAAAAATTATCAAATTAAAGAAATATCTCTGTTGAGCTTTGTGGCATGCAGTCTTATAGCACTGCAGGACTGCACATGAAGTCGTTCATTTGCATGTAGAGTACAAAAACAATACGAAAACCCACTACACTGGGACCCTAGCCAGCTTTCATTCTTTTGGGTGCAACAACTGGCAATTCATCTGTAAAAGCTATAACCATGTTCTTGGCATCTTCTGGGCAAAGTACTAGGCAAATAACTAGTTCAATGCCATTAACTGGATTCTTGACATTACCGGTTCAGCACTATGTGATTAACGTGGCTTCAGTGAAGGAAGCACTGTTTCATCGCACCGCATAACACACATTCCACGATTCATTTTAGGGCAAAGTTAACAGTCGCACTCCCCCGAACAATGACGGCGCCAGGGGCGGCGGTGGCCACTACCGCAAAAATTGGTCCACCCCCAAAAATTGGCCATCTGCACCGGCCATGAAGCATCTTGCCTACCTAAGGCCCCCACAAAAGAAAACAATTACCTCTGCTTGGAATGCTTTGTGGCAGAGCTTTCTAGCCTGTTCCTTATACATTTGATATAGAAGAAATGACGAACAATACCCGTTTTTCACGCAGCAACCTTCGTCTAGACTACATGGTCAAAAAGCTCAACATGTATGCCTTGCGTGAACAAAAACAAACAAAAAAAAAAAGCTCTCAATATTTCCAGACATTAAAAGTTGATATAACAAGTCTCTTAGCTGGCATGCATTCTTCCGACACAGCATATCCTTAAGCAGCAAAACCTGCTTATAAATGCTTTCAACAGTGCAAAAAGTGCGCATAAAACAAAAAGAGAAGGTATTTCACAGATGGCTCAAAACTGGCAAATGGTAAAACGGCTGCTCTAAAATATCAGCACTTTCATGAAATGCCCAAATGTCTGCAGGACCTCGCCTTGTACGGTGTTGACCACTTTCATGTACGTGTCTTGCCAAAGCTGGGCTCCATTTTTTTGGACGGTCCTAGAAAAGCAGAAGCCACGCAAATGGAGAAACATTAGGTTCTAAGTTCGAGCAAATCGGATGGTATCAACCGCTTCAAAGCATTAGTTTAAGTGTTTAAGACATAAAGTTTGGAAGCTCGGGGGCCGAATTACGCTACGATCGCATTACAAAAACTGTCGCAAATCCATCGCAAATCGATTGGCTATCCCCGCTTCTATTAGTTGATTCCGAACAGCGGACCTGTTGACTAATAGGAGGAGGGCTGACTGACAGGTTGGTAACAGGTTTCGTGCTGTGATCATAGCGTAATTCAGCTCCAGGGCAGTTTTAGGGGTGCTAATTCTACATTATACATGTTGCCACTCAATACAACCAGCACAGTGCACTTTTGCTGCATGCACGCACCAAGTTCAAACTCTAAAATTGGTTCTGGATGCTGCAACAGGGTGCGAAGGTCAACTTAACCAAGGCCGAATTTCGAGCTTACGGAAAGGGCAATGTCGGAGTGCTGCTGCTGCTGCAAAAAAAATGCTGATGGTTTAGCTTGAATAAACCTAGTGTGTAAGCGAAAGCTTCATTTATGATGGTTACATGAGGTAAAGCTGTTTATGTACAGAAGAAGAAGCCAGTCAGATGCAGCATGAAGATTCGGAAGACGGTGAGAAGAGAAGCAAGAAGATCGGGCGCATGCTCAGTTGCCTGTGCCCTGCACTGAGCTCGAAAGGTGAGGCCAAATCCACAACAAAGAGATCTGCCTGCCTACAAATTTATTCCATCCAACCTAATAGTGCTGCTTCAGCCAAAAAGTGCACCTACGTAAATATCACCACAAATAGCTCAAATGAGATGGGGTTTTTCGGGCAGAAAAATTGCAAAAACAAGAAATGAGAACAGTGTATTGGAATTAATGTTTTCAAAATCTACTGCCCGTCTTCTACCTATCCATGAAGCTTCATTTTTTTGGATCAAAATTTGAAAATCCCAAGTTGTACCTTGTCTCCATTCACTTATTGCTCATTTTCTCACAACATGAATTCCCAACTATTTCAAGTGTACAAGGACAACAGCTTGGCAACTAATGCGGATAGTCAGTGCACATTAAGAACCCCAGGTGGTCAAAATTTCCGGAGTCCATCACTGTGGCGTCTCATAGCCTGAGCCGCTTTGGGACATTAAACCCCACAAACCAAACCAGCAATTATTTTCATTGCAGTATGCTCTTAAGTGATCAAAGCATGCAAAGTTGTGAGCAGATTTTGCAATTTATGCATACAAACTGATTTTGCACACTCTAATTAAGACTTCTCATTAACCAATCCCATCAACACTGGCTTCGATGTGCTGTAAAATAAGATTAATCATAAAAGTACTTCCAGTATTGTATAGTATGTTCTATTTTTTATTACCTAACCACATCAATAATGATTTCCTGATGAGTGTTGTTCTTTACATGTTTTAACATAAGTGTTTTTTATATACAGTGTTTGCAAGCAATACAAAATGCAACAGGTTTATTACGTTTATAACCTATAATCCACCCCCACTTCACGGTTCCAAAAGGAATGGCATTCCCTTTTTTGACCCAGCATTCCGTTTGGAATGCTTCACCACAGAGAGGTTTAAATGTACACACATAAGAGTCTCTCCTCTGCTGATTAGTAAAACTACTGTTATACTACTATAACATTAATTACATCACTTTTCAGAGAGCTCACCTGTGAAAAAATTTGAGAAGAACGTCGAGCATTTCCAGGTTTCTTTCATGGACAATGCTGCACAGGACATTAGTCCACGCTACCACATCCGAATTCAAAACAGTATCTGCAAAGAATGCAAATGGAACGATGAAAAGAACTTCTATGATGCTACCGTTAAACATTTTTACAGGGTTTGACTCATTTACAACAGAACCTAGCTAAGCACGGTGGGGATTTGAAATGTGGCACTAATAATGCTAAGAGTTTCAAACTGTGCTAGTTGGTTACATTTAGGAGTGTGCGAATATTAAAAAAAATTTGAGTAGCGAATCAAATATGCTCCTAGTTGATTATATGAATGAATCAAACTGTTTTGATAAGGGCCCTTGGTTCATTCTGTTCTGTTGTCAGTAGGAAAAGGTAATTTTCCCACATCCATAGCTGGATAATGACAGAGTTAATCCCACATCCATAGCTGGATAATGATAGACTTAATACTATATTGACTTTGTGTCGTCGCCCCATGATGGAGGTTTGCGTTTCTTACCTCAACAGCTATCGCTTTTAACTCCGTAAGTTACAGCACTTTACTGCAACGATACCATTGGTGCTTCAATGTTTCGCACGATTGTTCATCTTGGATGAATAATTGGACGAGAAGCAAATACAGTTGAACCTTGAACGAAGTCCTATTTGCAGCCGAAAATTTCGTTAAATCGCGAGTTTCCTTACGTCGAGGTTCCTATGTTCTAGCTGGCCCCGAATGCCTGGGTGCAGTTTTCCGACAATTTTTGCGGGCACCTGTACATTCTGTACGTTTTGATATAGTATGCAGATCTTGAAATGAGAGTAGTGCCTATTCTGCACGAAACTTCTCAAGCGCACGAGTATAAATTTAGGCGGAGAAAGCTGCCGAGTTTATCCCCAACAGCAAAATATATAAATTAATTGCATTCACATATTCAAAAGAGCATCTGCATATTTCCGCTAACATTCAAGGCACAATATTTCTAACAGTAATCAGGACACGCAAGGAATACTTGATGAAAATACAGAACCACATACCACTGGTTGCATTCACCCACTGCTGCAACAAAGCTTTCACTTGCTCCATCTTCTTCTCGGAATCGATTACGGACTCAAACGTCTCCACAGCTGTCTGGACAGGTTTGGTCTACAGTAGTGGAAAAGCTTTGTCAAGGAACAGTTTCTATCTTCTCTAGCTACTGTGACAAACAGCCACAACCATTTGTAGAACCTCTTTTTCACTCAAGTTTTCGCAAAGCAAGGTAAAAGGTAAAAAACGCGTGCAATAAATGCACTTCGGTACGCACATACCTAAACAATAGCCCCCAAATTTCTGCCCCTATTATCTCACATTTACTCATAAGGACACAGTTGTAAGCTATCACATTATGTGCAAGAGCACTGAACAAAAACATAAAGCTCCACGGTTTAATCTAGTTTCTGTAATACATGCATTACTTTTGTCAAGTTACATGAGAGCAGAATGGAATAATAAAGAGTGCCCTAATGAAGCACAAAACAAAAAGAATACTGAAAAGATCCCACACCTTATGAATTTCTCAAGGATGTTGCTCACCATATACTCCTTGAGCGAATGGCATGCCATGAGCCGTGCTTTCTGGGGGCTGATGGCACTCTTTGGCGGGCGACCTCTTCTCCTCCCCGTGGGCTGCAGTTTGGGCTTTGCACCAGCCGCCGCCAAGGCTCGGTGGTTGCTACTTGAACTCTTAATGCCACCTACACCACTCGTACTAGCTGCTACATCCCTGCGCAAATGAAAGAAAAATATCACTGAGAAGCAAATCCAAACCTGTCTCGCAAGCAAACTTGACTTCTCTACCGGTCAAGTTGGTTTGCAGCTTACCCTTACTGCTTGGTGACATGCTTGCAAAACTTGGCGACAGCTGTGCCAGTATTAAAGACTGCTAAGTAGGAATGCTGATTTCCAGAATGGTCACAATGTAACTGTGAGTGGAGCCTGTGGCAGACTCAATACATGCTCTTCAATGCCACCATGGCTTGCCGTAATGCAGTCACTGGCAGTATGAGAGTATAGATAGACTTAAATGTTGTGCTGGGTGTTATAGTGCATAAGTGACTAAGGCTATCATGAACTACACACAAGGTACATTGTGTCTTCATGGAGAATTAAATATCATGTCGGAGCTTGTTCAATAACATTATTTCATATAAGCAATTAAAAACAGGAAATATCAACAATTGCGTTATCTCCTAGGAGAAGTGAGGGATGGAATGGTAGTATCTGTTCGACGTAAAACTGGGTAAAATGTCTTACTTGCTTGTTCAAGCCTTTTACATGACAATGAAATGTAGTTTACCCTGAGCTTATCTCCGCACCCTTCACATATTGGTTTATCTTCTTTCTTGAGGATGAAGTTGTATGTCGGATGTGTGGGTCCAACGTGCCAATGCGAAGATGACATAAAATTACCTTGATGAAAAGTTTTTGATAACTGCATGACCTTCGTTCCTCAGCGAAAGTTTGACACAGTTGTTTACTTCGGTGTTTCATGAAGCCTGCCATTTTGCTCCCAATTTCCTTTGTATTTTTTGTGTGGTATATTCATGTGTTCATATTTTGTACTTTAACCTTGCGAATGACTGCGGCACATGCATCACATGCATGCAACTTGTTCATCACCTCTGACGTCTCCGTGGCTAGGTGCCCAGCAAAACTTGATTACACGCTGCCATCTTCATCAGCTATTACTACACTAGGCATTCATCTTCTACTAACGGTTCAGTTGCATTTCTATATGCCTAGATTTAGAATGTGATTGAGATACACTTGAATTCAGCAAATTTGCAGACTTTTTGCCTCGTTCCAGTACAAAGGCAAATTAGTAGAACCAAGAACTGGGCAAGATGCTACTGGTTAAGCATATTGCAAGGGCATGAAATGGACCACCACAGAACAGTCAGAAAACAAAAAAACATGCTACCGCTGCACTGGCCAGCTTATTTTTATTGAAGAATGACATTTATACACAGAGTCCTTTGTTTTCCACCCGATTTTTTGCACCCCAAACAAGACCGGCAAATGTAAATACAGTCGAACCCGGTTATATCGAACCCGGATATATCGAATTTTGGTTATATCGAACTCACGAAATATCCCCTTGAAAATCCCATGTAAAAGTATAGGAAAGCTGCGTCCTATATCGAACTCAATTTCACCGGTCGTTCGATATATCGAACTGCGCACCACGCACTGGAAAGTGTGCCTTCCCTAAAGACGATCGCATCACCCTTGGCCATTTGCCGCGTGACGTTTTCAAGCCACGCGCGGAAGGAATGAGAGGGGACAGTTCGGCGACGGCCGGTCTGGGCAGCGCCGCGCCCATTCCCCAAAGGCGCGCGCATCTGCAGTTGTTTCCCGCGCGCCAACACATGACGTTTGCAAGCCATGTGCGTGGGTGTGCCCATTCTTTTGCTGAGCTATCTCTCTCCTTCAGCACGCGCAACGCATGCGCCAAGCCAGCTCAGCCTGTTTTCAGACAGACGTCGGACGCTTTCCCCAGAGTGTGTTGCGAACCCTCTGCGTGCGGCGCGGCGGCGGACGTGGCTATGGCGCCTGCGGATGTTAAGAAGCGGCAGCTCTCTCTCTCTCTTTTTTTTTTTTTTTGCGAGTCATCCTTTTTTATCGTTGTGCTGTACGCGCGACGTAGCGTAAGATATGGCGGCTGCGGACGTTAAGAAGCGGCAGGTGTTTTTTTTTTTTTGGTTTTTGCGGGGATGTTTACTTTTTTTTTTTATCGTTTATCCTTGCATGTATGAATCGGCGAAAGCACGCGATCAGCTGCTGCGATTATGACGCCCGCCCCAAGCGCGGCGTGATAAATCGAACCAGGCTTGTGCAATCGAGCCATCACGGGCACTCTGCCAAGTTCGCTCCCCGCCACCGCAGGAGCTATCAAGATAAACGCGCCCCGACGTTATCGCTGCGCAGCATCTTGGCACGCTGCCAATGAGCTGTGGATGAGACGACCGAAACGGACTGACGCGCGCCATCGACATGCAAGCGAAAATGCTTGCGATTCTGCCGCCGCGGCCACACAGAAACCTTGTTTTGAGCTGCCGCGGTGGCTCGAGCGGCGAGAGGGACGCAGTTGCAACAAGTTTGAAAATTTTCGCTCTGTCGCTGCCGCTCGTCGCTGAGATCGCTCAGTCGCTTGCATATGAGCGAGCTGGCCTTAACGCAATTTTATTTTTTTTTTTTTTTCAAATTCTCGGGTGCAAAAGTGGAGGGTGCGTTCATTATGCGAGTGGGTCGATTACGCAACAAATACGGTATCGTTTTTTCGCATCGTAAGTGCCGTCACAAGCCGATTTTTGTATATCGAATTATCGATATATCGAACTATTTCGCGATCCCCTTCGAGTTCGATATATCCGGGTTCGACTGTACTAATGTGTTCGTAGCACGAGGGGAGGAAGAGGAAAGAGAAGTGCGGCAGGAAGATGTAAAAAGAGCGTTTTCACTTGCGCTCCATGTCTACCTCGCTTGGAGGTTTTCGTTCATGCTAGCCATCTTCAGGTCCCAAGCATAGAAGCATGCAAGAAAAGGAGAATGACTTCGCGTCTCCGCACTGCGCCTACAGCCGCATCTCCGCAGCGTCCATCATGACACTGGATTCGGCGACATGAACCGACCGGTGAGAGAACGATCTTGGATTCATCCTAATCTCCACCACAAAGACCTTTTAACGATCAGGTTAAGCACGATTTCTACCCGAGAATCTGACTTCTGGGATCTGGACAATGCCCCTTATCTGAAGCACAAAGCTGGAGTCCTCACAAAATATAGCGAATATCTAGTGCCAACTCCAAAAGGGTGGTCTCGGTTAAACGATGCTTTTAAAACTGCTTTAATGCTGTTTATTCGATGCATAGCTTTATTTGGGAATAACAGAGAGAGGCCAAAACACGACTATTGAAATGATGTCTTGTTACTCATACTGCTACTCGTGTTAACGTCAGCTTCAAGGCTCCTACGTGTTTAGAATGACAGTTGCAACAGTGACAAAATATTTTAGCACGGCTCAAACAAAAGTAGGCATGTCTTGCACAGATATGAAAGTGCTATGTAAAAGATGATAAGTGAGGAAGGCAGAAAAAATTAATGCCACTTTACAATATTTTAGTGCGACTCACCATTTTCGAGTTGTCAAAAAATGAGCATGAAAAATAATGCATCTCCTTCCTACCTGGCACGAAAATGAGCATGCATAGAAAATTGTCTGGATTAAAAAATTACCTGGAAACAGCAATATTATAAAACATTTTTTGTTGAATAAATTGATTGCGTGCAAAGAAAAGAAAGGAACGTTGCACAATTTTTCCTCCCAGAGTTTCAGAACAAAATAAAAACTGAAAACAAACACAAAACTTGCACACACGAAAGGATGCGTGCGCACGTAATCCAAGCATGTGAAATGGAGGAGTGCCAAGACTGTATCGCCAAGATATGCGACAAATGTTTGGGAAGGCTATCTGTCACTTTGCAGCCAAAAGAAATTGTCTTCCACCTTTCAAATAATTACTCGCAATAAATTGAAATCTGCAATTACTTGCTATTTCTGCGGGCAACAAGCACGTTAGGCTTAACATCAAGCAAGGAGAGGCTTTTTTGTGCCTCTGTACAAAGTGTCACAGCTGCTTTAGTGGGACCTTGCTTACAGGGCTATAATGTATCGGCTAAAATGGTTTGGTTTGGTTCATGGCGTTTCTCGTCCCAAACCAACTCGGGGTATGAGAGACGCCATAGTGGAAGGCTACGGAAACTTCGATCACGTGGGTTCTTTAACGTGCATTGACATCGCACAGCACACCGTGGGCGCCTTGCTTTTTCGCCTCCATTGAAAAGCGCCTGCCGCGTCCGGGATTCGATCCTGCATCGTTGGGCACAGGAGCTGAGCGCCCTTGTTCAGTTGTTCCTTTTTTATTTTTCAAAATTCCTTTTCGAAAAGGAATACTGCCTTGGAGCTTGCTAAGCGCTGTCTTGCCTGCCTTATCATCTATATTTGCCAGAACCAATATGTACAAATTCTCGTTTTTCAACGGACAATCGCAGGCTGGAACATCACATCGATTAACTGGCTGTTTTTATCGCCTCGCAATTTAGGTGTAATATGTTCTATTGTGCGCAGACTTCCCCGTGTTATCAGTTCAGCGCTGTGTGACATTCCTTATTATTTTTGAGCCAGCATAACAGTGATTGTATTTGATCTCTCCTGCTTGGGCCTGGTATACCTGCCGTATTTCTTAAATAAACAAATAAATAAATAAAGGATTTGCACGCGTGCCACAAGGCCACGGCAGTGAATGAACGGCTACGTCTAGCACCAACTTCTCACCTTGGTCGCAGAGGATTCCTCCGGCTTTCCCTGTACATAGTGAGCACCTCGTTCTTGATGTCGGGAGGTAAGCTGTCTAGCACAGCTGGATCAATCTGAAAAGTGCAGGCACAAAGGTTTGTGGAGAATAAGCATCAGAGCATCCACATTAACAGCTTCACATGTATGAAGCAGCCGCAAGAAATAGAAATATTTTGGTCATTTCTTGGCATCAATAAAACTCGTACGAGTGACAAATAAGCAAGTTTGTACAGTCAAACCTCGATATACCGAACACGCATATATAACGAGGTTTCACTGTACAGTGAAACCTCGTTATAATGAACAGTTAAAAAGTCTGAAAATAGTTCGCTCTATCCATAATTCGTAATGCAAAAATTCGTAGCAAATACATGCAAGAACAGCAAAATTCAATCAGAGAAGGCACAGTAACTCAGAGAGTGCCTATTCAGAGGGCGCCTTAAGTGTCCGTCCCGTTTTGAAGGAAAGTGCATGTACGTGAATGACGAACCAGAAGGGGAGCTCGCAAGTGGAAGCCATTAACGCTGTCACATCATACACTTGAAGGCGGAGCTTGAGTGCCCACCCTATTTCTTTAGACCGTTTCGACGGTGCTACTACTGTAACTGCTTGCTTCCGCTACGCAGACTTTACCTGATAGCAACGCGATCGAACCGAAGACTGCGCGCAGAACAAGGCCGAGTATGGATGTCAGCATAGAGGCACCAAAACGAGCCTACCACTCCATACCTCTCTGCCGCTAATGTCAACCAGCCTCTACTTACTGATAAGCTGAGGTGGTTAAGCTCAGCTCTAAAATTTTTTTCTGTGCGACTTCCAAGCACTGCCTGGACACCTGCCAAACTGTGAAGCCTACATCCAGACTGCCCGTAGCAGGCCACAGCGAATCAGGGTAACTGCCTTGCACACTTTGGTGACACAGTAGCTGACCGGTTTTTCGGATTCCAATCATTCGAACTTGCGCAATATTTCGGACATTATGCAGGAACTGTCACGCGGCCCATAGGAGCTTGTACATTTTCATGACAGATATTTTGAACCATATGGTGTCCAAAAGTTCCGATTTTCGGACCAAATTTGGCGCGAGCAATACTGTGTAGACGGTCTTTTGACCGAAGGCTCATTTTCTCGGCATCACTTGGACGCCAGCGGGCGTCGTTTTCGCAAACAACTGGGCGGCCCTGAAAGCTAGGCGAAGCAGTTATTTGGAAGGACTAGCTTGGATCTTTGTTCATAGTCGCCTTTTGAGGCAGTAGCAATAAGTGAATGCTCAACTTTTTCATCGCGGCAGACTACAAAGAGCGCGCAATCAGATTGAAAATGGAACATGGGCACCGTCCGCTGTGGCACGCGCTCCGACGCCGCCCGCTGCCACCTGTGGGAAAGTGGAGGGGTCCAGTGCATTCGTGATTCATGGCGGCTCTCATTCCGCTTGCTGTTTCCCCGCGAATTCCATCTCGCGGTCTTGGCTACTGTCGCATGCTGCCCGGCGGCGCGCACACCTGCAGTGTCTGCACCAGCCAGCAACGAGCGCACTGGCGACCGAGCCCGCCATATCGAATCACGCGAACGCGTGCACATGGGTGGCGCATGGAAACCGATCACGATAGCAGATCGCGCTAAGCTATAACTCCCTGTTATCGGCATATAAACAAAATAGGAGAAGCGAAGTTCATAATTTTTAAAGCTGATTTTTCGCAGAAAAGTGATTTTATTTTCAAGGTCACAGATTTTTTGGACCATTTCCCGGGTCCCGCAAGTCCGAAAATATGGTCGGCGACTCTCTGGGGCCTTGCCAAATTCAATGGTTTTTACTCTCGCTAAGGCCCAGGGTGAATGCTGTATAATAGCCTTCGCCATGAAAAGAAAGGCAATTATAAAAAACCCCAACACCAATAACGACGGTGTCTTAGCCGGGTGCCGCTTGTACTACTCTCGCAGTAAGAATGTTCCTAGCCAGAAAACACCGCACAAAAGAGATTGAAGAGATTGTCGGCAGGACAGCTTCTGTGCACCTTAGTGAAAAAAATATCTTTATTTGTAATTAATCTTCTCCCTAGAAGGGTATTGATGGTGTTCATGCAAGATATGTTGGGACATACCTATCACGCTTACATATCTTTTCTTTAGAGGCACTTTTGATAAGACAAGCTTCTCAACAGACGAACAAGTTTTTTGGTCCCTCTGAGTTTGTCTGAAAAAAAAAAAGCCTTCTGTAAATTGTATGCATGTTGGCCTACCTCTGAAAAGGCTGGCAGACTGACGGCCTTGGGTAGTGACTCTGCTGTACCATTCGTTGTTGCTGATTGTGCTGAGCTTGGGTCTGCTACTGCAGATGTTGTAAGGAAGTCCAACATGGTCTTTACCCCACTCCCTTGCCCCGATGGCAGGGGCTCTAGCCTCCCAACTTGAATTCCAACCTGCAAAGAAAAGCACAGTGCCATTGCTCAGGAAACTGACTCCACTATGTGCGACTTAGTTCCAGTGGCATGCAACGTCACAAGACACTTGAATCTGACAAGCTTCCAGTGTCGTCAAGCGGTACAAGCAGTACATCTATGAGCTGTGCTTGTGTGAATGTGACCTTAATGCATCGCAAATCTTACTGCATCATTATTATTATTTACAATATAATGCAACGTGCAACATGCCGCATTCACGTAACCGCGGCTAAAGGCATAGGCCTCCAAATACATATTGCAACATTAACTCATTTTCCCCTATTTTTGTGGGAGGAAAATGCTTACAAAACCACAATGAGCAAATGAGTCAAAGGTTTCACAGGTAAAAAAAATACCAGAGAGATGGTCTTTTGCTCGTGGCCTAACGGTGTGACGTTTTATGCAGCCTTTCTACACCTCTCCACTTTCTAACTCTTCCTGTGCAGTTGAACGTATGTATGTATCCTGTCAAAATGCATGTATCTGCCATAAGCACAGAAAGGCTGATGATGCTCTCTGAACAAGATCTCCACATCACTGGTCAGGTGAGGCACTGGTGAAAGGCACAAAGTATGCTAGCACACAGACTGCCAGCACATTCCATGGTTGCGAGAAAAACATGATGCTTCTCCATCTCCATTTACATAAGTAGCAAAAGCTGAAAACGACAGTGCACCTTCAAGTCAATGCTACACTGCTGGCCAACTAAATAAATTTGCTAATACCGAGTTAGAAAAAATAAGAAAAATTTTGAATTACAGTCAAACCCATTTATAACAATATCGAAGTGCCAAGAAAATGTCAGTTATAATCGATAATTGGCTTAACTGGTCTAAGCCGAAACAAGAAAGGAAACAAGATCAACTTAAGAAATTTTACTGAGGTGCAAATAGCTTGAAATTTTCACTTATTTGAAGGTATAGAAACCCACAATCAGTAAGCTTCGACTGCTTCACGGAAACCTTGTTGACATTTCACTGCCAGGCGTCCAACTGCTGCCCATAGCCGAGTGAGGTCGTGCGGCGACAACAGCAGTCTCAAAAACGGCGAGACTGGGGGCAAGCTTTTTCATGAGGCCCCTCTTCTTGGCAAACGCCCTCATAACCATCAATGCTTGAGAAGCTTCCGCCACGGAAGGACTGAAGTCTTCCGTTCCCAACTCGTCGCCGCTGTCCTCATTCTCAATGTCATCATCAGCGGCAACAGCGGCAACTATCTCGCTGTCCGATCAGCCCGGAGACGTTGAAACCTAGCTGTCGACCACGCAGACCATTTTGAAGTTCACAGTCTCTGCACCGTCGTGTCGCTCCAACACCTCCGCTAGCAAGGCGTCACATTCATTGGAGGGATCGCTGACCGCGGGATCGTCGACTGCGGGCATCGCTTGCACGCACTATGAAATTCGCCCGCACGAAGCAATTTTGTACTGTAACGGGGTCAACTTGTTGCCACGAGAATGCTAGGAGGTGCACCGCACCCAGCAGATCGATAAGGTACGTCTTCTCGCTTTCCATCGCCAGAAGTATTCTGCTTAGAAGATTCTTTCTGTATGGTTACTTGGCCGAACGAATGATGCCTTGGTTGAAAGGCTGCGCAAGTGCCGTGGTGTTGGGCGGCAAGAAGAGGAGCTTGATTACACCCAAGTTTTCCAATTCGAAATGGGACGATGCATTGTCAAGCACTAACAGGATTTTTCTTCTTTCTGCCATGAAACGCTGATCCAACAGCTGGATGTATTCTTCAAAAAGCTTGGCAGTCATCCATGCTTTCTAATTACTCCTGTAAATAACGCCCGATAGCAATCGACCGCCTTTGAAGCACCTTGGCTTGCCGTAGCGTCCAATCACAAGGAGTGACAACTTCTGGTTACCGGTCATGTTGACCGTATAAACAACCGATATTCATTCTTTAGCAGGTTTGCCACCGGTGCAGTTTTCCAGCTTGAATGCTAGCATTCTGCTGGGCAGAAGTCGGTAGAAAAGTGCCGACTCATCCAAGTTGACAACGTCTTCCGCGGCGTAGTGTGCTAACTCTTGTTGCAGCAGCCCATTTTGCCATTCTTGGACATCCTCCTTGTCCGCGTGTGCTACCTCTCAACCCACCACCCTTGAACTTATATTGTAGCGAGCTTTAAAGTGTGCCAACCAATCGTTGCTGCAAGAAAAATCTTCGCAGTTCAGCTGGGCTACAAACGCTTCCGTTTTTTCGGTAAGAAGAGGTTTGGTGACCGGCAAGTTTTGTGATCTAGCTTTTTTTAGCCACAACATCAAAGCTTTTTCAACATCAGGAAAAGCAGAACCACTCAAGCGGCACCTTTTCATATTCAATGCGGCCCCACTTTTCAGTTTCTCCCGAGCATTCCATATGCCGCAGACTGTTGTCAAGGGCAAGTTCCACGCACGCGCTAAAGCACTCTTTGTGGTTTCATTTTCTATAGAATGAATGACGTCCAACTTCTTAGCAATCAGTACACGATACTTAAGTTGACTAAGCTTTGGCATAGTGCCCACCATTCGCGCATACACTGACACTTCGCACAGCGCGACCTCCAAACAAGTCGCCCGACAAGAAAAGCATGTTGCCAAATCTCAACAGCACAGCACACACAAAGTCACACGCGGTGCGAGGTCAGCGTGAGCAGTCACAAGAATAGGGTAAGGTTGGTTTTTACTTGAAAAAAAAAAATTTTTTTTTCATATGTCGCATGTATGAACCACACCCCAAAAATTAACCTCGAATCTGAAAAAAAAAAAAAAAGATGTGCGGCCCTTACATGTGTTTATACAGTATATCCCCGTTAGCTAGGCCCGACAGTAGCACACCAGGCGTGTTCTCACCCCTCGGATATCGGGAGCTACCAAGTGCATCTGCATTGCAAGACTGCAGCACTCCTTGGAGATGACGGCCTTGTTGGCGGTGGCAGCCAGTAGGTGGGAAGACTTGGTCAGGTTGTCGCACAGCCCGTGGCCCATGTACTTGGGCGGATTCAAGGGGGCATCCTTCTGTCGCACCTGTGCACACCGATTTCACAACTCATGCACACGTCACAAGGCACTCTCAAGCCCCCTTGGCAAGCTTTCTAGCACAGGCCTTGCATAAGAAGGGGCAGTGCTAAGACCAGCAATTTCCTTGCACATCCCTTTTGAGGGTATGCATGGCCTTCACTTTTCTGCAGGCATCCTCTTAATTCGTGAATTTCTTTCTTTGCACTGAAGACTACTAAAAATGACTAACACTTCTCCTCTACCCTTAACTCCCCCCCCCCCCCCCCCCCCCTCTCCCTCCCCTACTGAAACAGACACCCCTCTCCATAATCTGAGATCCTTAGGAAACTCCTGGCTAGGACAAAGCAATAACCACATATTTGGAGGCAGAATGGGAGAGACTTATCAGCAGGCATATTCACATAGTACTAAAATGCACATTCAAACACTGGCTAAACTTGATTGATTGATTGATTGGTAACGTTTACTGGCACAAGGGCATCTGAGGCCAAGGAGCGTTAGAGACTGACATTGGATGGTTACTATGTGAAATGGCAAAAAGGGATGAAATGCTGTGAATGTAAAAAAGGAGAAGTCCACTTGAGTTCTACTCAGATGCATGAATGGGGAACATGAAAATACTCCCTGTAGGCAGCTGCTGCATTTCTTCGTAATGAAACATACCGCACTTCAATGAGAAAGCTAACGCGCTAACTACTGCAAGCAAAATTTCAAGTTATACACTAACTATGTGAAATGGCAAAAAGGGATGAAATGGAATGTAAAAAAAGAGAAGTCCACTTGAGTTCTGCTCAGATGCATGAATGCGGAACATGAAAATACTCCCTGTAGGCAGCTGCTGCATTTCTTCCTAATGAAACATACCGCACTTCAATGAGAAAGCTAACGCGCTAACTACTGCAAGCAAAATTTCAAGTTATACACCCTGCTTTTAATTACGGTGAAAGAATATAAAATGTTCAAGCTCTGTAGCTCCCACTGATGCCAACACATCACAATTCTGTATACCTATTATTAGCATAGTACCACCATCCAAGACTGCCTAAACTGAAATATAAGGCTGCACTATGCAAGATCTCCGAAGTTCATATGCATAACATAATAGTATAGTGCACAGCATAGAACATCTAGCTAATGGAATTTCATTTCCCTGCAGCATCGAACACCTGCAGTCAAAAACCCACATCATCATCTCTTTTTATACCACTCATCTCCAGAACAACAACAAAGACACGTTTCCAAATTTTATGTTCTGCTAATCCTGGAAGCTGTTTAAAACTGAACGTGGCACACCTATCAAGTGCTAGCGAATTTTGGAACAAAAGCGGTGAAGAAAAACACAAAGAAAGAATAAAGGACATCGTACACCCTGGTTTACCAATTATTATAGACCATGATGTGGCGACTATGCCTTCAAGAAATGAATACCACTAAAGGAAGATTAGAACTACATAAAGTTGGACAAGTCCCTAAACTAAAGGTAACACTTTTATCAGTCTTGGAAGCCCATAATCTCAACAAACAAAAAGTCCTAAATACGCTGAGCCACTGGCCTATCACTGCCAAACTCACTCACACCCAATCACACATACTGCACAAGCATAGACACAAATGCATGCTCGCTCGCACGCACACACACACACACATGCACAATGCTCACCTTAACTTTCAGAGTAATGGTGCGACCTTGAACTCCAGCTTCGATTAGTCGCTTCTCCACCTCTGTGGAAAGCTGGCCGATGAACTTGAGCATATCAGTAGACTGGAAAAAAACAATACAAATAGAGCACTCCTGCGCCTCTTTCTCCACTCAACTCACTGAATCTGCGTTAATACAGCAATACAACCTTGCTGATATAGCAAATTTTTATAGTGTCCAAATTCAGCTCAGTTTGAGTGCAAATCACTTTAGCCTTGTACCATTTTTTTTTTGTCATATAAATCAAAATTTTCACTGCAAGGTCTGTTATGTAAAATTAAATTTAAATTAAAAATTCCATTTTTTTTTTAACTACAGCAAAACGTCACCCAAAGAGCAACACACAAAGTGCTTGCTCACTAACTCAACATAATGAAAATACTGTGACAGCTGTGAATTTGGATTGTGGGGTTTAACACCCAAAATTTACACATGGGCCGCTAATATGCAGGGCTTCAGATTAATTTGCACCCCCTAGAGGTCTTTCATGTATGGCGACATCATATGGCATACGGGTGGTTTTTGTTTTTACTTCCCCTGGAATGTGGCAGTGTAGCAGCCTGGATTGAATCTCGTTTCTCTAGCTCATTAGCAAACACCCAACCACTGCTCATCGAGCTATTGGTAGCTGTCGACTTGAACATGCTGCTGCATTTGGAACGGTTTGTACCAGCTAATTAAGTTGACCGAGTGCTTCAACCTTCGTAAATCGAGTTCACGGGCTTTACCCTACCTCTTTGAAACGAATGCCATAGTTGACCTCTGCTGACACAGACTTCCGCAGCTTGTCGAACTGCAGGACGCGGTTGTCAACACCCCTGGCATAGTGGTACAAGAGAGACGACGTCTTGACACCAAACTTTGCCTTGAGCGTGTCCAGAGGCACAGCCTGGAGTTGCCGGCACGTCTCCACACCCAGTTCGGCCAACTGAGTCTGCAGTCTGTAGCCAACACCTGCACCCAAAGCAGAAACCAAGAAGCGAAATCATAAAATTTGGAAGGTAACACAGTGCACATCAGAACGTCGAGCTAGTTGGTCAGACATGATGAAATACGCATATGTGCGCCGCTTCTATGTGTTGTTACCTATTCTGCTGCGTGTTCTATCATAACAAAGTGTAGCTGACAAAATAAACTAGATCAGATGTCACTTGTCTTGCATTGTGGGTGACAATGACAACCTCCTCTCAATTATTGTCCAGTAGTCAAAAGAGGCAGATGGGGAGAAAGATGGGAGGCAAGAATGCCCGTTATGACACCCATGTCCATTTCAATACCACCGCCATCTCACTATCATCATCACCATCATCACCATCATCAGCCGGACTATACTTACTGCTAGGTGAATGTCACTCCCGTCTTGTGTTAGCTGCATCCACTTGACCCCTGCAAACTTGTTGAACTCATCCACTCGACTGACTTTCTGCCGCCCCTTGCTACACTTTCCTTTCCTGAGTATCCAATTTGCCACCCTTATCAACCGTCGGTTATCTATTCTTCGCATTACATGCTCTGTCCGTGTTGATTTCTTCCTCTTGATTTCTACTATAATGTCAGTAACTCAAGTTATTTCCCTGATCCACTTTGCACGCTTCCTATCTCAACATTAATTACACCTATAATTTTTCGTGCCACAGCTCCCTCTGTTGTCCACAACTTAAGTAGAACACTTATCGTTAGCCTCTATGTTTCAGTCCCATAAATGAGTACTGTTAAGATGCAATTGTTATACTATACTTTCCTCTTGACCGATACCCGTAAGCTGTTAATCATAATTGGCGAGTACTTGCCAAATGCGCTCCATCCCAATGTTATGCTCCTAGTTATTTCCCTTTCGTGGTCCGAATCTGTGGCTACTACCTGTCCTAAGTAGACATACTATATGCCTACCACTTCCAGTGCTTCGCTACCTATTGTAAACTGCTGTTCCTTCCAGAGGCTATTGAACATTACCTTAGCCTTCTGCATATTGATTTTTAGGCCTACCTTCTGCTTTTCCTGTCTAGGTCATCAATATTCTTTGCAATTCATACCCTGAGGTACTTTCACTCCAGGGCTATTTTTACTCGGTTATTTTCACTCAGACGCAGTGAACATCAAAAGTGCCCCACGGCCGAGGAAAGTGCAAAGGTATAAAAATCATAATCATTCAAATTCGACATAAAACTATGTCTGGTCTCTCACTTAGAAGAGAGACGTACAGAGCAATGCACAATGCTTGGTCTTTTATCGCTTGTGTCTATGCAGCTTTGCTTTAGCGCAAACATTATCTCTGAAACCCAACATGCATCCGCTAAAGATATTCATTATTTGTTTTGCATCATACAGAGGGCTGGTGATGTGCTATAAGCAAGTTTGCTTACCTTCGTACTCCTGTCTACTTTCAGCATGTATGCACGTTAAATGCAAAGCAAAGTAACATGTTCCTAAGCACATGAAGAATGGCACAGAATCAAGCACTAAGGACACGAAAGAGAGCACAAGAGCCTCCTTTTAGGCAAATGTCTAAGGAACAAATAAAGAAAGAAAGAAAGGAGTGAATTCGTCACTTAATATTTTATTTGTTTACCTTTGCACATTTATGAACGCTGTGTCACAATATGCTCCACTGACACAAAATTACGGAATACAGTTTTTCTGAAGACAATTTAGTTTCTATGCGTTCAAACATGACTGTGAAGCTGACTTCCAATAATTGCTGATCAGAAAATGTAGAAATAACATTTTCTAAAACCAGGCTGCAAAGCCATTATTGTGAAGCATTACGTAACTGTATGAAAGGTGCTTCATGAACGAACTATTACTAAACGTGTACTATGCTCACATATCTGACACATGCTGTAACTGGCCTCCCTAAACCTATCTACGTATATGGGAGTTCTTTTTCACTCACCTGGAAGATCTTTCACACTGACATTTTCGAAAAATGTCTGCAGATTGCTGCTGTCCACAAAATGATGACCATTTGGTTTGGCAAACCGATTAGCAACTCTGGCAGCCAGCATGTTGGGCCCTTGAATAAAGGGTGAAGATTAATGAGTGTACTTAGCACCTCATGTTAGTATCACCACCACCAATTCAAAAGCTATTGTGCATCAGTCACAGTGACGGCCAATGCCTTAACGTGACGTGTGCACCTCCTGAAAGATGCAATCACACTAATGCTGCACATACTGCCTGGGACAAATGCAGTCTAAACTATGCTTCTGCACATTGCTAAGCATCTTGGTGATTTTTTTAAATCAAGCTGTGAAGCAAGAGATAAAAAAAACTGTAGTGAAAGCCTAGTGGGTATGTGATTTCCAAGCTGTGAAGCAAGAGATAAAAAAACTGCAACACAAACCATCTCCACCAGCCATGTTCACTCAAGCTAGACAACAAAGGTAATAAACCATCACTGGTTAAGTGATTAGCTTTCAATGTGGTAATTTCCAAAACAATTAGATTTCCAGCACAACAAAGCTTTCATAGCAGTATTAAGAGGTTTATATCCTTTGCTTTTGCACATTTCCATTCTCTAAAGACTAGACAGCGTGCAAACTGGAATAACAATATACAACAAGTATAGTTATTCTATACCGGTCAGCATGAAAAACACATATCGCAAGAGGCAAGAATTCATAGTTATAAGCAACGCCAGAAACTTAAGTTGCTCATAAGAGTAGCCAGTAGTGAAAGCCTAGCGGGTATGCGATTTCCAATCCTCTTTGTAAGTGAATCATTTTCTGACTGGAAATAATGTCTCTGCTGACTTGGTCTTCAGATGCAGTGAACTGTTGCATTGGAATATTTGAATGCAACATGACTGAATGCTGAAGAGGCTGCAACCAAGTACACTAATACTGAAAATCTGCTGCTCTGCCTCCAAGTCTTGCTGCTTCGTGCAGGCATATGAGCAGCAGCACGTTTAGTGCACAACAGCAGTGAAGCAAAAAAAACTAACGTTGACCGTGCATGCGTTGTCCACAGCTTTCATGCTGTAATTAAAAGCGCATAATCTAGGATGAAGCGAATGGTAAGTTCACGTACCAAGGCCCACAGATGCAGTGCACAGAGTTTTCTCTTCAATCTTCTTTCGCAAAAATTCAGCAAATTCATTCGGCGTGCAGCCGGCTTCTTGCAGCACCTTTGTAACATCAGCATAAAGCTCATCACAGCTGATAGCTTCGATGTCCGTGGTAAAACTGCGTATACATTCATACTTTCGCATTACCTTTAAAGCTTGACAGAGAATTCACGTACACGTTGCCTAATCACACTGCATCTAAAAAGAAACGGAAACACTGTGCAACTCTGAGGCAATGAATCTATGAAGCATTTTTTATAACACAGAGCTAAAAGCCCTTTTAAGTTGACATGTACTCAAACCCTATAAAAGCTTCATAAAAATCAAAAGTTGATTTTTATGCAGCTTGAATGCAGATTCTTATGCAGATTTTTTTATGGAACTTTCATGCCACAAGAAAGCTTTTTTAGCTAGTTTTCTAATGCAAAACACTTTTGTTTTTTTGGTGCATACGAAAATTTACACTAAATGCCCCAATTAAAATGTTACGATGACTGGAAACTGCTACATCATTATGCCAGAATTCATCAACACCCAAGGGATTGTTGAATCACTTCTTGTTTTAGACGCACATAATGGCAGAATTTCAGGAAAAGAAAACATTACAACTGGTCACTAAATATGTCCACATGAATATGGCTAAAGAATCGCTACCAAGCTAACATGTTAAAAAAATAAAATATTTGCTGCATTCGTAAGCTGGTGCAAGAAAGCACACTATTTGCGATATGAAGAATGCTAAATTCACCTGAAAAAAAAAAAAAAAAAACACAGAGACAAGTTTTTTAGAAAGCTCACAGTAAAAAATGCAGGTTTGCTATATGCCCAGTTGTGTACAGAGTTCCTGATTAATGCTGTTGACATGTGTTAGTGCAGTGCATACAGTTAAAATAGTGATGCTCACGAAACTGAAAGCTGTCTACATGAGGCTATCCACATATCAACATTGCTCATATGGCTCAATGACAATGTATGGAGTTAAATTGCTATCACGTGATTCTTCACACTTGACAAGCATAAAGGCTGAAATTTAAAGTCCAGTTTCTGTGACAATGTGCCATAACCAGCGGTAAACCAAAGAAGAGGAGTGTGGGGCGACGTACTGACACTGTGATCTGCAGATGTTAAATCTCAGAGCAAATGCCTAAAGTGACTCCCAGATTAGAACCAATGAGAATGTTAGCATTGCCAAGCTTTCAAATATAGCCAAAGTCAAACACAGAATTTGCTTTCAGCTGCTTGATATAATGTGTTGCTGGCAACCAGTGACTTCACTGTGCAAGATGCTGGCCTGATAACTAAAAACAAGCAAATGTTGCTTCATGTTTTGTCTCTTAAGCATACACTGGCCTCGCTCCTGTTATCACAGCTAAACTTTTAAACCCCTTGTGTACCAAGCATGATCATGTGCACAAAAAAATTAAACGATTACAAAAATATGGGTGTCCTGGCTGTCATGAAAACTAAATTGGGTGTTTGGCTGCCCGCAGGCACTCCAGGAAGTGCACAAAAAAATTGCGAGACACTTTGGCGACTAAAGTGGTGAAAGACGAATGCCTGAGTGCCTCATTTTGCTACGCATTTGTTACGAATTTGGTGGTGAATGCTGCTTTGAGTAAAAAGGGTGACTACTATTCACATTCCTCCCTTCCTTTATGGCATGGTACATGCGTACGCAGAGAATTGTGACAGATACTGAGCCTTTTCTATCCTGTAAATCAATTTCAAACGCTGCTGATGCCTGCTGCACTAATGCCTCCTAGACATCTGGGTCTGCTTTTGTTTGTTGTGTGGTGCGGCGTTCGAGGAAGCGGCAAATGAAAGGGTGAGCGGACGCCTGGATCGGTCGCCCGGTGGGGTCAGCTTCGTATGTGCACTAATCGCCTTGCGACGACATGGCCTGTCGTGACGGTACATTGCGTGCCCCTTGTCGAACACAACCAGCATTTCATTGAACGCATTAAAGTTCACAGGCATTATTAAAGTTCACAGGCATTCCATAATTTGTCTACAGGAAGGGAAAGGCGCAGTGTCTGTCACTCGCGGAATCTCGCTATCATTCTCACTGTAGACAAGGGGAATTATGAAGAGCGCTTCACAATCCGGGGCGTGGCGCAGTGGTAAAGCGCTGGGCTGGGGATCCAAGGGATGGAGGTTCGATTCCCTGGTGGGAGACAAGGTTTATTAATTAATTAATTTTTTAAGTATCAGAGCTGCCGCAAAAGCGTGACACTTTCGCTTACGACAGCGATGAGCTATTAAAGGCTTTCGTCTTAATTATGCAGCTTCCATTAGCAATTTGAGACGCTCAACACGTAGCCACCTTTTGTTCACTGCATTATCGTGGCTCAGCATTCCGCATCAGCACTAGATCATGGAATGCTGTTTTCATGATAATGGAAGTGCTGCTTACAGTTTCACTCAGTGAGGCAATGAAGGCAACATTCCAAGCATATGCCTGCACTTTTCATCACAATACTGTCTATTCCTTTCGACCTCATTTGTACCTCTAGCAAGGGTGGAAGCAGACTCAAGCATTTTTGACAACTCAGTGAGCAGTAATAACGCCCTTTTGGACCAGAGTTTTGGAGCCCTCGAACTACTTTTTGGAACATGTTTCTAGGCTCAATCGTTTTTGTTAACAGCATATATATTAAAAAAATCCAATCTGATTACTTTTTATTCAACGATCATTGCTTTGCTGACTATGCACGCATCTCTGACAAGAAAGACAAAACAGCCAAAATATGTACAGTCTTTGTCAAAAGTATACGGCCCACGGGTTTTGATTCTAAGCGCCGTATCTGAGCTCGTTGCACATCTCCAGCGTTTGAAACCTCGTAGATGACAAATCTTGTCCGAACTCTTCTCTAGCTTGTCTAATATATTCCAGTATTGCTTACAGGAGCCTCGTTACAGGGTTTAGAAGCAAACACCTTACGCTGTATATTATTGACAAAGACTGTACATATCTTTAAATTAACACAGCTCACCTGAGCAACAATTTGGAATAGACTAGCAGCGAACAGAATGCTTCCTTTTACACTTCATAACTTGAACATCGCTCAATTAAAAGCTTTTCACTATTTTGACCAGATAGGTTTAGAGGTAGAATCTACCACATTGATGCACTCAAGCACTGCCACTATGTTCAGAATTCACACTGATGAGCAGCACACTTCTGCTATCTGGTGCATATCCATTTTGATCGTTTGCCTGTGCGGGTAAATTTATGGGCACTGTACAGTTCTGCCTTCAGAGAGAGCAGGCGGCACTGAAGGGTAGCCTTTTCTTCCTTCAGGTTCTTTACCTCACGACCTTCTGCCAGTGGCTGCTTGCATTATCGCTTAAGTTACGCTGGGGTTTCCATAATTTCGACATGCTGGCAACAGGCCCTGTATAGCTTTCCAACTGAGAACACTTTTAATGAGTGGCGTCCAAGTCGCATCACCCCATAGCAGCTCAAGTATGCTTTTGTCTGGTGTAGGCATAACAGGCTCAATGATGAATTACCTGCTTGTCTTCACAGCAGAACCATTAGAATTCGTGTAGTTATTTGCAGCCCGACAAGTTTCCTAACGACTTGTAATAGTTTGCGGGGTCTGCCTTGCTCACCAGCAGTGATTTAAATGCAGAGAGAAAGTGCTATGTCATGTGCACAGAGCATTTCCTTTACAATCAATTCCGTCCAATTACTTTTTTTAATTTATTCATGAACAAACATTCCTTATGCTCCATGCTTTTCTAGTTTAGGAAAATTTTGTATTAGGCTCACTGCAAGATGCATTATATACCGCTGCCACTGATGAGCTGCTATCATTTTGACCATGGCGGCCCCTATACCGTGTATACGCAACACACAACATGCCATCACTCTGCTGTATCTGAAAATCGCTAACTGCACTGAATCACATTTTTTGTATGAAATACGATCAATGGCCCAGTGAGTGGCAAAACCATGTTCCGTTAAATTTGATGGCAAAACATTGAGGCAGCCTGCTTGGAGTAGTTTTGGAGCAATATTACATTTTGGAGCAGGATGGAGCAGGAAAAGCAGTTTGGAGCAGAATGGAGCAAATGGAGCAGCACTTCCACCCCTGCTCAAGGCATATCTAGAGTACCGTACTTGTGCTCAAACTTTACAAAATGGCAGTATTTGGTACTGGGTCACAAGCAGATTGACAATGTGTTAGCTTTGTTCAGATAAAATAAACTACAATGTGCAGGCGGTTTTCTGTAGTGATTGATTACTTCACCTACATCAAAAATGAAGTGTCAAACACATCCAAATGAGTAAAGTACCAGCTGAAACACAGGCAACACTGACAAAACATGGCAATACACAAACACGTCACCAAACAACATTTTTGTTAGTGCCGGCAGACAGTCTGTGAAGGGGATGCATTCAAAGGTGTAAATGCATCCCCCACAATTAGTCCCTATGTGCAATACAAAGGGCTGCCCAACCACAAAGTAAAAGAAAAATAGAGCTACCAATTGCTAATCCAACCAAACTGCAACTTACCTTGCTACAATATCGTACAACAGCTTGGAGACCTCGTCATAGCTTTCGAATTCATATGGTATGGCTACAAGTTCTGGACACAGTTTCCTAGCCTGCCCTAAATACATGCGGCTCTTGACACCAGCTCTCCGTGCTTCGTAACTGCAGCTGGCTACTTCAGACCGGGATATCAAGTCGCTCCCCTCAGCCTGAGAAGCCAACGAAGCCGAACTGGTTGATGCAGCTGATGTGTCAGATGTTTTCCCATGGCATACAGCTACAGGCTTTCCTGTTAAGAAGAAAAGCAAAAAGGCTCCGTGCGAATTATGGATGAGACTGCAATAGCTGCAAGCACAGCTAGTAATGACGCAAACAATACAATAACTATATGTCACAGCGACCAAGTATGGAAGTGTAATAAATGTACTGACATCAAGAAAAACAGCCCTAAATGAAGGTTCACCCAGTTAAATGCCAATGCTGACTGTTCCATTAAAAAGGAAGCAATTCTATTTTATTACCTTTATAAAGCTAGTTCACTAAATGCCGAGGGAAGAAGTCCTGACAAGATGGGTGCCATAATTTTGCCAGAAGTGGCAGTCATAGCATTTGGTAGAACTAGCAGTTGCTTCAAAGCCACGCATGTCTGGCTGTTACAACTTCATAATTAACTTCAACTTTAACAATTCAAAGAAATTGACAAATAGTAATCAGCAAATAGGTCAAGCATGGAACTGAACTTCATGGCTGTCAACGTATATAGCAGCAGCATGATTCACGTTCCATTACGAAGTATAGTGGTGATGAACTGTTAACACATTAGGCACGAACATTTCACTCGCGACCTCGACATTTAACAAAAATATTAGCATGTGCCTACCTTAAAACTCTTTTCTGCTGATGCATATTTTTCACATTATATGAGATATGTGTTCATAAATTTTTAAGGACCACAACGCAAACCAATATTTACTCTGCCAACTCCCTGTCATGCATTCAGTGTACAAAAAGGCAAGAAAGCGATGCTTTGCTGCAACAACACCTTCTGCACTGGTGCTCACACAATGCAGAAAAACTACTCTCACCTTTCAAGTGTGGCCTTGAACGAAGGCCAACAGAGACGAAAAAGCAGTCCATGTCAATATGCATAATGACAGTGTCTCTGCTCACAGGTGATGTTTGCTCTCTCGAGTCTTTCTGTGCCAAATGCTCTTTCAGTTCTTCAATACCAACAAACACGCCATTGCTGGCTGCCCGCTTCTGAGTAACATAGTCTCTAAGCTTGATACTCGCAGTTGATATGTGATGTAGCCGTGACCTGCCATAAAACTCTTCGAGGAACCTCGGGTCACCTGCTGTGGGTCTGCGCTCAGAGCTGTCCTTTGTAGACTGCGTATGTACACCGCTTTCATCATGGCATCGTGAACGTTCGTCTTCGTCATGACTGTTCTCAGACGAAAGCCAACTGTCATGGTCGTTGCTGTGACTAGTCGAAGCCTGTGGTGTTGCAGATGAAGTTGACGGTTTCTCGTACCTCACCAGATTGAGCTTCTGCTGGCCATTTTTTAGGTCAGGTGAATATAACATATAGTCTTGAACAGGTAGAAGCTTTCCAGCTCGTACACTAAAAGAAATGAAATACGAGAAAACAAAACAGACTCTGAATGAAAAATGTACGTCAGCATAATTCACTGCACTCTGTAAGCATACAAAGTCCTAGTACCTATCAGAAATCCAGCTGGGCTTGACGACATAATCCTTTAGGTCTATCAGCTTCGCTGGCGGGAGATTTGTCGCAATCATGTAGCAATTAGGTTGACGTTTGTAATAATGCTGGTATGTGCCCCCATGCTGCATCATTATCCTCTTGATTTCTTCGGCCGCAGGGTCTGAAAAAAAAAAATCAGCACGTCAAAGAAACTTCCTAGGCGAGGCTATTGTCTGAAAGTTTCTTGGTAGCACAACGGTTAGAAAAACGCGCGGGATTTTTTTCTCGCTTGCAAATTACGGCCATCTTTCAAACGCAACGTAATAGCAAGAATCGTTAAACTGCTTCCAAGGGCCTACATGCACGGACAGGAATGAGCATGAAAAAGGAATCACATCAAGGCCGTTCATAAAGCAAGCACAAAGAAACTATTGTGACGTCTTCATGGGTTCAGTTCTTCGCACGAAATCAAACGTGTGCATTCACGGCAAACGCGAACACGGTCGCAGGACACTTACCCGTGTAGCCGTTCACGAAGACACTAATTCCTCTGAATATAGCGGTTGATTGCGCTTCTTGAGACGAGTCGCCTTCATTCAGTGCATCGTGGATAAATTGCTGCTCCAACTTGTGTACTTTAGCGGACATGTAACCACCCTGCAGAAAAAGAAATGCAAATACGGTTCACGCATTAGGGACCACAGAGAAATAGAAAATTATAAATTTCGAAGGTAGCATATACGAGTTTGTAAAGCCATAAAATCAGCTGAATGCAAAGAGTAGGTGCGCTTCTCACAAATTCCTCGAACCCCGTGGGGCCGAATCGCTTTCGTCTCGATCGCTTGCCCATCGCTGCCATCACCGGGGGTCACTCATCGAAGCAGGCGGACCATCTCCCAAGTTTCGCGCAATGGGCGTGCGCTCTATCCGGCTCGCGGCCGCTTTTGCATTTTGGAGACACTTCAACACCTCACTACATCGCCGAGCGCGCAGATTCCCCCGCATGCCTTTCCGCATCCTTCCAGTCCGCACATTTGTCTGCCACACAGGAAACAGGAACCAGCTGGGATGGTTGCGCCTTCTGGAGGCGGAAATGTACGTGGCGCGAGACTTGAAAATAGACCAACGCATTTTGGTTAGGAACTTCGGCAAAGGCCTAATTTCCAAGCAGGCGGCCAGTCTACAGAGAAAGCACCCGCTAAACCGGGAGGTTTCAGTCATCTGGGTTCCAGCTCACGAGGGTCTACCAGGCAATGAGACTGCTCATCGCCTCGCTCGAGATGTATACACCCGAGGGGCCATAGAGACCCCGCTACCCGGAGACAAAGACCCCCTCATCACCTACAAGGAGCTCGCTGAGACTCCCAGACTAAACAAAAGGATCTATCCACCACCAGATAGGTCCCTAATACCCCCAGAATGCAGGGCCTGGCGAAAACTTCAGGTCAATCGCTTGTTTCCTCATGTTACTCTGCATAATGAGTTGACAGGGGACCCAGAGGGTTGCATCTCTGCAACGTACCTCTGAGTCAATATCACCTAATCTGGCAATGCCCCGATTCTCCGGGAGCTAAAGAAACTGATCCCCTTGATCAAATTACCTGGGAGTCCTACATCCGCAGCCCAAATGTGGATGAACAAAAGATCGTCCTGCGCCTGGCGGAGGAGGCTTACTCCAAGACCTTCTCTGCGGCCACGGCGCAGGAGAGCCGGCAAGGAGACTTCCCCCTGGCTGAGCCCCTGGCCCGAGGTCCATGTCGGTGTAAATAAAGTCTTCTCACTCACTCACTCACTCACTCACTCACTCACTCACTCACTCACTCACTCACTCACTCACTCACTCACTCACTCACTCACTCACTCACTCACTCACTCACTCACTCACTCACTCACTCACTCACTCACTCACTCACTCACTCACTCACTCACTCACTCACTCACTCACTCACTGCTCTGATAACGTTGGCTCTGACCACTGTGTCTCTGACGTTAGCCTGCAGGAGCACCAAAGCCAAATTCATACTTTGCGACAGCAAGATAGCAGTAAGAAACTTCAATAAGGGGATCGTTTCTAAAGAAGCTGTTAGTATACTTGGACAATCGGTTTTGGACAGAGAGATCTCCATCATGTGAGTCCCGGCTCAAGAGGGGATTCCAGGCAATGAGGCTGCTAACAGTCTCGCCCGAGATATATACACCCAGGCGGCCATGAAATCACCATAACTCGGGTCAAAAGATCCGCTCATCACGTACACGGAAACCACGGCTGCATACAGGAATGAAAGATTACACCTCCCACCTTCAGATCGGTTTCTCACACCTAACGAGTGCAGAGACTGGAGAAAATTGCAAACAAACCGATTCTTTCCATCTTATCTATACGGGGAGGGAGAGGAACCTCCATAGTTCTGCACCAAATGCGGGATAATAGCCAATCAGGATCATATCATTTGGGAATGCCCCGATTCTCCCGGCCATATTGATGGAATCAGAGAGAAAGAAATCTGGAATGCCCTCCTCCGGAGCCGGGCTCCGGAGCAGCAAGCTCGAGTAATCCGTCTGGCACGGAACGCTTTGCGAAAGACGTCCCCCTCTCCCTCTCCCTTGGAGGCCCCCTAGGGTCTTCCTGAAGGGGCGGAGGGGCCTCTAAATCGACGGCAATAAAGTTATCTTTATCTTGAATTTGAACTACGATAATCAAACTTTTTGCTACTCACGAGCAGTTTCGGCAGTTTCACGCGTGAATCTGATGCTAATCCGACATGTTTCGCGCTTTCAAGTACGCTTCTTAACTCCTGTTTTTCCACTTATCTCGTTTTCGCCATATTTGTTTGGTGTGGTCAAATTTGCGTGGTGGATTAAAATATATTGCCGCAACAAATTTGTTTTCGCTTTTGCTCTCATCCATGGCGCGTGGCCTTATCCTTCTGATCGACCTCAAGTGTTGTAGAAAGCGAAATAGAAAAGGCACGAAAGTCGGCTGCTCCCTCAAATCACGTTCGGAGCGAGAATGTGAAGCGAGTCGCACGCCGGTTAATTTCGAGAGGTAATAGATCGCAGAAAAAGCCGAAAGTGAGCTGTTTCTTATTTTGTATTTTCGTCTGGCGCTCGGCTTAATGTGCACGTTTTTTATCCTTAACGTTCGGTTGATTTTTATGCAAGTTTCCTGTGTTCTTTCGTTTGCGAAGTGTCACAGGCGAACGGGTGAAGCGATGCATGCTGGGTAATTCGCCATGATGATGTCGCTGACAGCAGACAGCAGGCAGTGCAGCCAGGCTGAATTTTCGCAAGTGCCTTGTCGTTTTCGACGGTCCACCGAGCAAATATGCGGCTTTTCGTGCGTGCAATTGTCGGCAGACTCCTGAGAAACGTACGCGTCAACGCTGTTCCCGAAAAATCGGGCTCGCTATGAAGAAATCCAAAGCAGTATGACGCGGACCCGTTCAAGCTACGCGAGAACGACTGATTGCACTATGCATCTGGACCTGGCCGCCCGTCGACTACTTGCCCGTTGACGTTGATCTCGCGTGTGTTGGCCCATGCAAGCCATTCGCGTCGGCGTCTTTAGAGGAATCCCTTGCCTTCTCGCCCTCGTGCAGACGTATTTTTGGAATCATGAAGAACTCGCAGTCGGCTGCCCGATCGCGCCAGCATCGTCAGCGCGCACTACACGACCATCTATACAGACGAGGCTGTGCGGCAGGGCCGTGCTGCGTCGTCTGCTGCCAACGACAACATCATGGCGGATTACCCAGCATGCATCACTTTATGCAAGCTCCCTATACTTAACCCCACGGAGTATCAGTAGACCGCGTAAGTTGGTCATCTACCGCTCGTGGTCGCCTGTTCGCTCTTGGCATGCTTTGCGAAGATCGAATTTTCCAAGACGAATAGTCCAAACGATGGCGTACACCAGTGCAGCATCGGCAGTGATGGATCGACCGTGACTCTGCCGAATGCCCGCTATCATGCAGCACGCCCAGGAATGCGAGCAGGAACGCAAATTATTAGGTCATTTGCTTTTTTCTTTTTTTTTAACTTTCCGAAACTACATTGAGACTATGAAACGCTAAGTGGTGAAGGGCTAAGAATTAAAATTTTGAGGACTTACGGATCTTGAACATGTCCCGAAATCTCGTCACAAAGGTGTTTCCGTTTTACACCATCAGAAAAACGGCCGTGTCCTTTGGCTCAGTAGTATGTATAGTGAACTAGAATACAGCAGTACGCCATTGGACAGTCTTAAACACATTATCAATCTGCGAGTTTCACCAAGGCGTACTCATAATTAATTGAGCATGGGGTCGTGGCATGGCATCGTCCATGCAATGCGTGCCCCGCAATGGCCTTTACCGCAACGATATAATCGTCTACCCAAAAAGACCGCATACGAATAGAGCCCAAGTGCAGATAAGGCTCCAGTGTGACATTTCATAACGAAAAATCTTAATCTTGCCCAGTGCACTTCCTGTCGACAGGCTGACATACGAGAACATCGGGAATTTCTTCGCTGCCGGTGAAAGTCGCTCGGCAATGTAGACAACGCGGAATGGCCCTATGGGTCACTCACATAGCTTCTCTAAAAATGTTGACGTAAAAGGACCGCCAAGCCGAGAAAGCCGCCGACATGTTCTGCACCAGCAATTCTGTGATCCCAGTCCTCCTAAATGGCGTCGCTTGCTCGTTTACATTTTCTTTGGGTAGTTGGCAGCATTTTTTGAATACGGTCTATACATCTAACTCGATCGCGCTTAGGGTCGCGAAAAAGGTTGAGCTGAGGAAATTCCCACGTATTCCTTCACAGTCCAGCAATTCTGAACATGATTGCCTGCACTGTGCTTTTTGTGTAAACGCACTCATATGATCGTCATAGTCCAGCAGAAAAAAAAGTAATTACTTGTGTCTCACTAGTTGCCCTAATTGTTACTGCTAGGGTGATACGATGCTTCAAAGCAGACTGTGTATAGCAGCATTTCAACGCGATGCCGGTAAAATCCACGTTACGCAGAAAATGCGGCGTCGGCATTGGGAGCGGAAAACCACGGACATGACACTGACGGGTGGTTATAGCTATGGTTATATAGGAACCGGAAGGCTGGGCCAGAGATCCGACCGCGGGCGAAGTTCCGTACGGCGGATTTAGAGTCGCTAAAGATGGTGGTGGCTCGGGTAGTAGCTATGGCGAAGGCAACCGCCGCCTCCAGGGAAGTGGAGGCAAAATTGTACCGGCCTCCACCAGTTGCAAAGAGTTGGAGACAGCGCTGAGGGCGAACACAGGGCGGGATGGGTATGAGGCAGCGTCTACGTAAACGGTCTCTGGCTGGAAGCCATAGTATTTGTAAATAGATACTGTGCGTGCCTCGCGGCGAGCGACATGGTACCCAGGATGCATATTTGCAGGGGGAAGTGTATGTTGTGTAGAGCAGTGACCAGGAGGTGAGAGATGGATGCGAGCAAGTATGTTGCGGCCGGTGAGGGTAGATGATAGTCGCTCCAACTGGGCTTCCGTGAGCTCAGCCAGGGGGCTATGGATACCCATGGGAAGAAGAAGTTCATTGGAGGTGTAGCGGGGTAACTTGAGGGCGGCCTATGTATGCCTGTCGGATAAGGGTGTTAACCTTGCCTTCCTCCGCCCGCGTGAGGAAGAGGTAGGGGAGCGAGTACACAACACGGTTCAGGACAAATGCCTGTACCAGGCGCCTGAGGTCATGCTCGCGCATGCCACGATGGCAGTTGGCTATGCGGCGAATGAGACGGATTGTTTGATAAACCATCACCGTCGGCTTAGTGATGGTTGCAGTATTCTTGCCGTTGTTTTGTATCAGGATACCAAGAATCCGGATGTTGTTCACTTCTGGTATCCGGGTTCCGGGTGTTAATTTCAACTGTCACGAAGATGGGGGGAGGAGGGCCTCTGTCTGTCCGACATCTAGGAGGTCGGAGTATGAGAAGCTCCCATTTGGTAGGGGAACAAGCCAAGCCGACATTTGCGGTAAACGATTCAACAATGTCTGCTCCGGCCTGTAATGTATCTTCTATGGCGCCAATATGTTACCTGTGGTGGTCCACAGTGTAATATCATCGGCGTATAAGGGGACAGGCCAGGGATTTGGTTGAAGGCGTGTGCCATGGGGATAAGGTTAGTATTAAAAAGCAGTGGAGAGAGGACAGAGCCCTGTGGGGTGCCAATGCTACCGAGCTTGAAAGATGGAGATGAGAGGGAGCCGATTGTGATTTTTGCTGTGCGGTGACAAATAAAGGCGGATATGTACTGGTGGACATGCGAGTCGACTTGAAGCGATGAAAGAGCATCTAAAATGGCTGCGTGACGGACATTATCAAAGGCCTTTGTGAGGTCTAGAGCAAGAATTGCTCAGGTGTGCTTTGCATGGCGGGGCTGAAGGACGTCTTCTGACAGCTGCAGCATAACATCCTGCGTGGAAAGATGTGACCGGAAGCCGACCATTGTGTCAGGGAAGAGGTTGTGGTCGTTTATGTGGTTCTGGAGGCGTGCGAGCACAACATGTTCAAAGAGTTTGCCAAGACAAGAAGTGAGAGATATGGGTCGGAGATTCTTGATGTCGAGTGGTTCGCCAGGTTTAGGGATAAATGTTATACTGCCGTGCGTCCACTGGGCCGGAAGGGTTCCCGTGCACCAGCATTGGTTGAAGAGGTCCGTGACCGCATCGACAGACGGGTCATCCAAGTTACGAAGCATCTTATTTGTGACTCGGTCCGCCCCGAAGCTGATGTCCTGAGGCGGTGCATCGCCGCCTTGACTTCAGCTGAGGAGATTTCCTCATCAAGGGCAGAGTTGGGAGAACCGGTGTAGGAAGGGAGGGGGGTGGAAGGTATTGTAGTGATGTACTGGTCTTTTAAGGCCTGAAGAAGGGCGTCATCATCTAGTGGAAGCTGATGAATAATGCGGGTGATATTCTTACGCTGCATGGCCTTGGTGTACCCAGGATCAAGGAGGTAGCGTAAAGCTACCAGGTGTCTTTAAGGCCTAGATTACCGCTCACGCGGTCACAGACCTTCCCCCAGTGCTGGTGAGTGAGGTCTCTTGTATGAGCTTCAATTTCTTTCACAAGGCGGGAAATTCGGCGTTTGAGGCGGCGATTATGCTTTTGGGACAGCCAGCGTTTCTGAAGGCTAGTGTGTGCTTCCCACATGCGGAGAAGGCGACTATCCACAGTCGAAGTGTCCTCTGGTTCCAGGATAGTGGATTTTTTTTTTCTTTATTGACCGGATAGTGGATGTCGCTGACTCCACATTCTGTGTGAGTGAAGCCACCCAGGCCTCCAGGTCTGCAATGCTGTCTGGGGCCTTTTTGCCAGATGCGGCTAAATCGATCCCAATCCACCACGCAGGCCTGATTGCGTTTGGGTTGGTGAGGGAGGAGATAGAGAGTTCGGCGCATAAAATGTATAGATCACTGCCTATAATGAGTGAGTGGTATTAGTCCAGCGGCTTTCTTGAACGCATTTTGAGAGAGCCAAGTCTGGGCTTGTGTAGTGCTGAACGCTAGATCCGATTCGGGAGGGATAGGAGGTGCCGTTGCGAATAGAAAAGCCCTTCGTCCTGAACGAAGGACAAAATTCCGTCTCTTTGCGTGTGAACTACACGTCGCCTAACAAATAAACGAGCACCTCGAAGGGTGCAGAAGAACTGAAGAATACAACGAGCCTGATTTTACTTAAGGATTCCTTCCATTTGAGATCGTAATAAGAAATAAATGAGGGTTCTCTTTTGCTACCTTTTTTTTTTGCACATGTTGGGTTATGGGAAAAGGAAATGCGCAGTAATTTGTTCACTCCTCAGTGGGCAGCTGAATCGCACGTTAAAAACACCGAGAACCTTGCAGAACCCGCACTAGAGAAATGTGAAATTGTGAACGTTGCTGCTGTTGTTGGGACATTTACTAGACGTATCATCAGTTCTTTTATTTTATTTTCACATTATATTTTATATTAAGCTTTGTGAGCCACATAAGGCTTTCACTTTAATAATAAAGGACGGACTGAAAGCAAGTACAGATGCACCGCAATGGAGGTCACTGGATTCATGTCGGCAATTTAGGATTCTTTAACATTCATTGATATTGTACAGCACACGGTCACTTTTGCATTGAAGAACGTTATAACTACCCCCACCGCGGCTCATGCGCATGTGCCCAACTTTCATGTGACGTCGACGACACAATGTCCGTTCAGAGAAGAAGAACAAGAAGAAGAGAAGAAGAAGGCAGCGGAGCCCATCACAGCGCGCGTACACCAGCCCAGTCGGTTTTCCGAATATGAAATTAAGCCGTGAGTATACGTTACTTAAACGATATGGTGCTGTTCGCTGTCTGCAAAGTCATCGCAATCTTCCCAACGGTAGTTCGGGTGCGGGACCATAAATCATGCCGTATGTGCCTTGGGCCGGTGGATGGGGCGCACTACGTTTTGACGAAGGCCATAATAGCGACCGATGCTTTCTCTGTGTTTGGCTTCAGAGAGGAGAACTATGATAAGGTCAGACGATTAAATGTAATGCCTTTTGAGACGCCGATGGGTTGGCAGAGCAACTGCACTAATACGCGATGGTAAACGCCGTTGCTGACTGCCAGACAAGAACAGACATCCCTGCACAGTAATGTTTCAAGCCGTAAATTATAATCATCTCAATTATACCTAAAATTATCAGTTACAGAAAATTTTACCCTGCAGCATGCTTGAAAACACTGCACCAACCCAAGATGATTTCCCGAAGCTCCGCAAAAAATTTGTTGTAATAAAATTTTACTCAAGCTTTTTGAAATAGGGAAAAATTCGCAAACGTGCAGCAAAAATTTGGGGGACTCTTACGCTTCGCCTTTAAGGGCATAATGCAACTAATTTAATGGCTTCCTCTCCGCGGCTTCTCTTGCAGATGTTCGTTCTCGCACGCCTGCCGTTCACAGACATGCCCTTTCCTACTCTGTAATCATTATTCTCTTAGTTTGCGCCCTTGTTATCTCGCACATACTCATTAACATACAGTCGTAAACCCCTCGACATAGATATAAAGCCCCGCTCCAACCAGGCCGTACTTAACGTACCTGCGTGGCCTACACGGATTGCCTGTCCGACTAGGCACCCAAGGGTCATGTGGTCTCATGACGTCACGCAAGTTGCCGGCCAATCAATGCCCGGATGTCCCCTGCCAATTATACCAACAACACTCGACAAACCATGATTGGCAGGCGACGCGAGTATTTAAGAGCATAATTTGAGATCCTGAGTAAAAAACACAAACGTCAAGGTGAATGTGGAATAGAATGTGGTCACAGAGGTCGTAATGAATAGGAAATATAAGGCAGGAGGGCCCCACGAACTCACCATGATATTTACGACCTGCCCCATTGGGTACACAAAGTGTAGGGGTAGTATTAAACGCTAGCATAGATAACATATTGAAAAATTGAATATGGGTTTAGTATAGCTCTTAAAGAAAGCACATTTAGAGAGGCTAATTATAGATGCCGGAGAAGTGACGTCTGAGAAATGAACCGCTGGCACAAGAATTGCAGTATGAAGTGTAAGCGTTTTTTAACCGTCGCTCGACGTATATTAGTGACGGGGATTTTTATCTCTACTTCAGAAGTCGACGCTCAGCGAGGTGGAAGTAACCAAGCTGACACACAAGGTACGTTCATTACCTGCTAAAATTTTTGTTTAACAATCCCGTACAAAGTGCTCAGTTTTGGTTCTGTACAGCGGAGTATAGTAGTAGTACGGCGATTATCGCAATTGAAACAGTTCTCTATCATAGTGAACATCATAACTATATTATTGTCTTTTGTTTGCGTGATGCACACATTCGCACAATGTTGCAGACACTAACGCGCAAAGCCATTAAAAAAATTGGGACAACAAAAAGCCGAGCAAGATTTTTTATTATTTGCAAAGAAAATTCTATTGGCAGAAATGCGGTGCTTATCCAGTTGATCGCAAACTTTCACTGGTTGAGTTGTAGATAACAATGCTTTATTTACAAGAGGTAAATAACTAACCTAGTTTACTGTTACACTTCAAATAGTAAACTTGTTGTTTTTGTTTACTTGTGCTTCATATCAGCTTGCTGTGTGTTTCCCCAAGCGCTTGAAGAATCAGAGATTCTAACATGTAACGTTTCATTTCGTTTTATCATGGCATAAGTTGTTTCTAAAACAAATTTATAGGTTGGGAAAGAAGAGACCAATCATAGTTAATGCTCTCTGACAATTTGTGACGCAACGACTGCACCTTTCTTATAAAATGGAATTAGGGCGCGTTCTCTGAACCGCCGGTGATGGCGACGGTTCACCGCTGTTGCTTGGTCATATATATACGGTGCGTTTATGGTATAAGCAAACGGAACCACGGGCGTGTTTCTTCCACAACCAGTGTGACGTCATTCCCCAGGGCATACGTAACGTCACCAGGAGCAGCTAAAAATAGCACAGGACCAAATTAAACGAAAATGAAACTAAATGTTATATATGCATGCGTGTCCTGAATTACTTCAATACTGCTTACTGAGTGCGCACGTATTCCAATGTCACAGTGTTGCGGAGTGGACCTTCGCGGAAATTCGCTTGGATTAAAGCGCTTGCGCGAGGCAGATCGTTTAGCTTCTCGAACTCCCCGACATTTGTAGTTTCCAAATTTCGTTTTGTCAGTCGTAGGGCTAGCAGTAAAATATCGCCCATTCGTGTTTGTAAACGAGAAATCTCTTTTCGGCTTGTTTAGAACCTGTGTGGAAGACGTACAGGAGCCGTCTAAGAAAGTAAGTATATATACGAAGCACTGCATTGCGCAGAAGAAAAAAAAAAAAAACGAAATCTGAGACAGATTATTATGAGACATTTACTGTAGGCGTAAGGAGGAGGAGGAGAAAACATTTATTTACGATGATTGGATTTGGGAAGGGAGGTGCGTTTGGTTGTGGAGCTGAGTGTCAGACCCTATTCCGGGACGCCATTGGCCGCCGCCGCTGCCCGAGCTCTCTGGACAGGGACACACTGGGCCTCCGGTCCGAGCTGGACTGGGCCACCTCCTAGCCCTCCCTAGTTGGCTGTTTTATAGCTTTTATTTTTGTATTTTGCTGGCAGGCCTACACCATGTGGTATAGGTCAGCGTACTGCCCGCAGAATTTGTACCTACCCGTGAATGTCGGGCCCATGTGTTTTAGTATGGCGAGATTTAGAAAACACCCGGTTTGGAGCCGTCTAAGGTGGCACTCCTCAGATCTGTCGAGACCTTTGGCGGGTCCCTGGAGTGGCTCTCCTGCAGTGCATCTGAAAGTAAACAGTTCTGCTCAGAAAAAACACTGCATGCATTGCCCGCATTTTGAGCGCACGCACGTGCCCCAACAGCTTCCTAGCGCCGTCAAAATAAAGGTCTCCAATACTTTTTTCCCGAAGGTTGTGGTGGTGGTGAAAACATTTATTATAATACATAGAGGTATATACACTAGGTGGGATGCCTAGACAGGCACTCCATTGGCGTTTGCCGCAGCCCGGGTGCGCTGCGTTAAGACCTTTTGGGCCTCTAGGGTGCAGCAGCCGGACAGGAACTGCTCCCTTCAGTTGTAAGTAAGCGCTGTGTGTGTCTCGTCCTCCCCTTTTGTCCGTGTGTAGATTGCGCTGTTCCCCCTTGCATTGACGTGTCTGTTAATGAAAAATAGCTCTTTAAGGGCGATCGATATGTAACATAAGCTGGGCCACTGCGCCTATTTGGAGTAAGCACTGTGCAAGAGTTAACGCGACATTTCTGGACTAGTCTTGGCAGCAGGCCATTTCGTTCTGCTGACTCTTTCTTTTTTGTTTCTCCCCCGCATGACAACCCTGATGGCAGACTAATCTTTGCAAACCTACCTCTCCTTTTGTTGATCATCGGCTGCCTGCCGCTCTTCTTCATGGTGGTCTCTTCTGCGTCGCCCTGTAAGTTCAAATAGTTCGGGGGCTGCATCGCCGGCATGATGCTCTTTTTTCTACGCAGGGGGGTCGTCCCATATTCTATCCTGGCTATATCGTTGTCTTGATCCGATGGCTGGCACGGGGTGGCCAGCCTGTTATGTTCTTGGATCATCTTTAATAGAGAATGTTACGTAGCGTGATCCGCGATCTATTACTGTGATCCGCCACAGCACGTTACACTGCGCATGTCCAGATCGCCTTGACGTATTTGATGGCGCCACATGCTAGAAATCGGCCACAGACCTGCCGCGTAGGGATCAATAAGCGCGTATGCTCCGAGCGGGCTCACGGGTACGAATCACCCATCGCGCTATGTTAAAATTTCTAAACTCTGCTGTATCATACGTTTAACTTATGGTGGCGCTACAGCTTCCTATTGAAGCCCTGATGGTCGTCGCGTTATCACAAATGCAGGCCTAGTCTTGAGAGGGGTTGGCGACGACGATATATTAAAAAACAAAATGGATGCTTAGCCGACAAGGCTAAGCACATGCTTTTAAAAGCATGTGCTTAGCCTTGTCAGCTCACATTTTTTTTTTTGCTTTGTGTTTAGAAGTCGATGAAGACATGAAATTCACAGCTCAGTAGAACACGCGGAGCGGTTACTTCCCCGCGAAAAATACCTGGATTCGAATTCACTCTGATGGCTCCTTTCTCCTCGTTTGACTGTTGCTATTCAAGGACAATTAGGGAACACACAAACTTAAGTTTGGATTAAGCGTCACGTAGTGTAATGTTTTCGTACGAATAACAATTAATTATGCAACCACTGAGCATGATTAGCTACAGATTGGGCGCCTTTTATTTTTCTCTGCAGTGAGATCGCATATCGCGGCGTCGACGCATTTCGGGGTAACGGAGTCCGAGAACTCACCGAGCTCCGAAACTCCGAGCGCGACTTCGAGCTCGCCCAGAGTGCCGCCAGCCACCGCCAACGAAGACGAGGTCGTCGTCGCTGCGAAGCATCAAAATGCGCCGCAGTCTTTCGGACACCACGGCGTCGTCACGAAGAAGGCCTCGCACAATTCCAGAGCCGCTACCCACCACGAACACCGGCGTTACTTCAAGGAGCAGCACGCACAAGGAGAGCGCCGCCGCAAGAGGCCACAGGGTCACTGGACCAGCCCGGCTCCAGTAACTCGAGCAACGCGAAAACTAGAACCAGAGCCACCGCGTGTATCAGAGCGGACAGGTGGCCCTTTCGAACTGCTCCCGGGACTGACAGGGCCTAAGGGAAAGCGCCTCGCGAGACGTCTAGTGAGGAAACGCCGCACAACGACCACGGCAATCAGCAGAGAGACTTCGGCGAAGTCCACGAGCCTAACCGGAATTGGAAGACCTGTGGTCAGTAAAGGCGACCAGGATGCACGCAAACGATATGAAAGCAAGAAGCTGGCCGAACATGTGTGGGAGATCATTGCAAAGAGGCCGGAAATGCCTACCGGTCGCATCGAGGATGCTCGTCGAACGAGCCTAGCACCTACCTGGTCGGCACGATCGTCTCCAAAAGACCTGCATACGGGGGTCTATATTCGATCAATGAACGAGTCGTGCTTCAATCCATCGCATTGCGGAACGCCTTCCCACGATGGCGGAGGCGGTTCACGCAGAGCAGGGAGAAGCGAAGAAATGGAACCGGTAGCGTCGACATTATTGCATTCTCCGGAATCTCTCTCTGTTTCAACGCGTGCCGAAAACGGTATCAGAAAAGCAGGGATCGATAAAGGACTGACAAAGACTATAGAGGCCGACACCACAACATTGGACCTTTTCGACTGGTTGTTCGCTCACGGAGTGAACAATAGATGGTCGCGTAAAGTAATTTTGAAAGGGAGGAGTGAGGCACAACCTCGTGGTACTGAGGGCAGCCAGGCGATACACCCTGTAAACGCTGAAGTGTACACTAGCGACATAACACCACAACGTTTGCCAGCAGCAATGACTTTCGGAGACGGAAGTGTAACTGAGATTGCTGTCCCGGAAAGTGAACGACGCTCACCAGACCGCTTCTCCAGAGTCCCCGAACAAATTTTTGAAACGAAGGCTGCATGCACGCCACCAGAATTTCCCTTGGCCGTCAACATCTCTGATGATGAGACCTTCCGCAAGTTTTCAAATCATGCTCCGAAAGGTGAGAGCGCACCCAGCAATGAAGACCGCATAAGCATACCTGAGAGTAGGTTGTACTTGAGTGACGAAACTAGCACATCCACGCTGAGTGGTGGCTTGTCATCATCCCTAGCCCCATCAGTGGCCGTTTCACATTCAAAAGAAAGCACCGAGAAACTTGACGCTGGTAAGCCTTCAGAAAACGATCTTCCTGCAGCGAAGTTTCCCCCCAGCGAGCACGAATATCCTCTGGAAGCGAACAACGAAACGCAAGTCAGTGAGATAGAGTTTTTTGGATCCGCTAGCGAGTCTCCATCGCTTTTCCCCAACGCTGAAAATGGAGACAAAAATTTGAGCCGAAATTTGGATCTTGCGGTTGGCCACGGAGGATATGAGAATTATGACGACGACGAAGACGACATAGAGGAAGAAGAAGATGATGATGACGACACTGAAGACAATGATGACACCGCCGCAGACAGAAGCAAGCAAGGCGTCTATGTACGCAGCGGTCTTTTCCATACGTTTACTAAGCCTCAAGGAGCTCTGTCTGGCACATCTCGACGGAACCGTAGGAGCAGTGAGAAGAATGTGGCTGCCTTTAACCGACCGCTTCCCGAAACGTTGGAGAAGGAAACTACGGTAGAAACACACTTACATGCCACGGGAAATGAGGGCTTGGCCGCTGTTAACAGAAGTTCAGAGCCCTCACCTTACCTCGGAGACGCCCCCCAGGAGCTCAATGTAAGCAGTAACGTGAAAGATGGTGCACTTGACCAAACCAGCACGATTTTGGCTGAGGTTACGCCAATCGGGGACTTGCGTTCGGTTTCGCTCGGTTTGAACAATCTCTCTGGTCGACCCCCAACAGATGGACAAATAGAGACAAGCTCAACTTATGCGCAAACCGCGGCGAAAGAAAGCGTCGAGACCCGTGATCACTCAGCACGATCTTCATCTTCAGACCTTAATTTGTCTCCCCACGGCCGTGGAAGAGAACTTCAAAGTGGTACTTCTAATGATGCAACCATGATTCGGGTAACGGCGGTGCCGAGTACAGGGGACCAGGTCACTGAGCTCAGACCTTTGGCGGAAAACCACAAGCCGAATACTGTGACTGAAGTAACTAGTACTACCATGACTGAAACGATGACAACACATTTTGCCGATGCAGTGGGAAACACCACCCAAAAAGGTAGCAAAAGCAATGCACATTCCCGTAGTCGTTCAGACTCTGACTCGGAAAGCTACACCAGTTCGCCACTAAGTGAGAGCAGAAATGTCTCAGTTGTGCCAGCGTCTCCAAGGACAGACCTACTCAGTAAGACCATTGTGAAGGTATCGACGAGAAGGCGCAGGTTCGAGACAAGCCAGCATGACACCGCACCAGATATCATCAACCTCACATCTCCGACTGGAACTATCAGTTACAAGGCGATAGGTAAGCACGCGAACCATACGTACACATAGATATAGCGGCCAATAAGGGAAGTTTAAGCCCATAGTAAAATATGGGCGACACACTTGTGGGACCATTATCCCCTCGCGCTCGTTGCTTTCGTTTCATTGCCTTGGAAGTGCGAAGTACGTATAAACGTGAAAGAGGGTAAGGGGGGGGGGGGGGGGGGGAGGGCGGGTAGCACGGCCTGGCGCCTTGTGGGGCCATTGTCTCGATGCATGGTGTTTTGTAGGGTCATTTGCTGTCGAAACGCTTTTGGTTAGTCCGTATTACTGTAGTTAACGACCCCATATTGCATCGAGGAAGGCAGACTAGTAGAAAAAGAAATAGCTACCCGTGTTTTGCAGAGCGATCATAGGTTAAACGCTGTTTATTGCGAAAGAAGGTTCAGTGGCGGCAAGCTCTGGCCGCTGCAGAATTCCCTGTAAGGAGTGACGAACTTTCCTGTAAAGAGCTCTTCATTCAAGTAACATCCAAGAGGGGTATTTGACAATGTAATACGCAAATGTTATAGGTGCGTGCCTTCGAATGACAAAAAAAAAAAAAACGATTTGGCATTGTTAGAAACTGTAACGTGTGCGACCGCGACAGCTGTTTTGTGTCGTTACCATTTAGATGGAGTGTTTTACTTTCCAAGTAGTGACTTGCAGCCTTAAAGAGCAACTGCAGTATTAAGAGTTCGACGAGCATGAATGGGCCGAATGTGTGCAACTTGCGGGCGAAACACGGGAAGTATTTTTGGGCTAGCATTTTAAATGACGACGCATATGCCAATTATGTCATCATATTCTGAAGACTTTTCTGAAGAGCACAGCACATGCTGATGGGTGCAAGATAATGTAACGTCCGGTACTGGTACGTTTCTAGTATTCTAGCATTTAAAATATTGAGTTGATTAAATAAAAACGAACAAGCAATAAAAACAAGCACTACTTCATTGCTAAGTTTTATTCATGTAAAACGTCATTATTTTGAATGCTACCGCAAAAAAAAAAAAAGAAAGGAACCTTGGCATGTTTTACATAAACTTTACAAACACTGGAGGGTTTGAATCCTTTAGTGTCATGGAATAATAAAAAATGTTGCAGTCGCCTATAAATTTTTAAATGTTGCCCTTAAATGTACATTCGTTCTACGAAGCAAGTGAGTGCTTTCAACAAATGAGCTTAATTTTTTCGTTTATCGGACTACGATTCGTGCTATGTTATTCGGAGCATTACTGGCCACATTGGCAGTGACATAACTACAACAGGCTTTCGGGCGGGGCTTTTGCACAGCTATAATCAGGTGATGTGTTCACGAGTTATAGTGTGTTACGAGTAGAGGCTCCATTCGTACGTTCCCAGACGTCGCAGTTCACTTGGCAGTTCACTTGGCAGTTACGTTCCGCGGCAAGACGTCAAAGACCACGTGACAGGATGCCTCGTGTGTCATCATCGAAAAGAGTTGCAACGAGGTCTGTGGTAGGAAATAAAATTATCTGAAGTAGACATTGGAAAGTGGGGCGGGGTGTATGTTATGTGCACTGTGTCTAGTGTTAAGAAGCTTGAGCCGCGTATGCCGTTGAATATGAGAGTGATGCCTATCCATGAGTGCAATGGGTCCGTCGGGTCACCAAGGTCTAGTATTCCACCGAGTTTTATGAGCGAGGAAAAAAAGAAATCACTGGTGACGGCTGATGCGGATTCATGGTACTTTCACTTTTATCTTCAGGTCATGCCCTACCAGAGAAACTGGACGTCATGTGTTCCATTGGGGCTACATACGATGGTCCTTTTCCTGTCGGTCTGTGCGACAAGATCATGCTAAAGGACGCCGTCGCTTTCGATCAAGTGAAGGTCAAATTCACGGTCCGGTCGTATGGCAAGTAAAATTATTTTGCAGTCTGTTTCTATTTTCCCGCAAAATACGTAAACCCAAGGTGGAGGGCACCATCTGTCCACCTTCTGTCCACCTTCGACACTGTTGCAGTTCCACTGCTACCGGAAGAAAGTCCAATCGGAAAACCAGTAAAGAGACGTAGTGGTGCAACAGCAAAAGGAAAGATGAGATATACCTTACGTTGCGAATGGCCGGTTCCACAACAGCTTCATAACTGTGGCATGAGCAAAAACAGCAATACTGAAATACGAGCATGACCGACAAGACATGGCACTTCCCCTTCCAACTTAACTCTCTCTGTGATAGCTGTTCGTTGTGTATATTGTTAAATTCTTTTCTTCCTTTCTACATAATCTTCATATGCATCATTTCCTTAGAGTTAGATTAGATGAAGTTCTGTGCCCTGTCGCCTATATTCGCCTCTTGGTACATCGCGTATTAGTAATTTATAAAACTGGCTATAAGGGCAGGAAAGGTGCTGTATACATTCGTCTTATTCTGTATGAACTATAGTGAACTAGAATATATTCTAGTTCACAATACTATGGACACTTGAACTACGCAGTGGGTGAAAGCATGGAGGGAATGTGTTTCTCTCAGTTACGATCAGTATGTTTCATCGTCTGGCTACATTTTAAAACACCTCTACGTTTATGCCCGCCTGATTTATTGCGCTAGAACATATAATATACAAAAGTCAATCAGAGTAGATTAACTCAAGCCGCTTTCGCGTGCTGTTTTCTCCGTACCATGCATCCTGATGCGCGTAGTTTTGCCGCGGACCGTTAATGTCTTAAAGGAACGCCTAGGATAACTCCACTAAATTTTCTAACGAAATATTAGTTACGTGGTCCCTTCAGGGAATATTTATTTTTGTACAATATATCAAAAAGCGAATTTATTTTTGATACAGTTGCATTTAAAGATTTTTCGCTATAGGGTTTCAGCTCGTGGCGTCTACACCGAAACAAACAAACAAACAAACAAACAAACAAACAAACAAACAAACAAACAAACAAACAAACAAACAAACAAACAAACAAACAAACAAACAAACAAACAAACAAACAAACAAACAAACAAACAAACAAACAAACAAACAAACGAACGAACGAACGAACGAACAAAAGAACAAAAGAAGGGGTCCGACTCCTAGACAGCCGTTTTGAAGTGAGTGGCGGCGTAACCTGGCCCCTGAGATCCGTGCGCAAAATATTTGTGTCCCCGCGCCACGGTTTACAAGCGAAATGGGACGCTGGTTGTGAAACATTCAATTTAAATTTCTGTTCTTTTCGGTCATATAAGAGCTCCACCTTTGGTGAATGTGTTTTCTTTGTGACTGTAATACGGTAGCGTGTAGGTAGAGACCAACTCTATTTTTAACACGATAGCGTTAAATGCCCCGTTCCCCGGAAAATCCGGCGTCGGCTTTGTCGGCGTCGTTGTCGGCGTTGGGATGTAAACATCGCGAACATGGCGCTGGCAGGTGGTAGCTGGCAGCAGAAATGGCTACGCACTGATTGGTCGTGGGTGGCTTGACATTATGTTTGTCAGGAGCTGTCAACTCGGGCCTCTCCTATCATATGGGAGGGTGATCGGCCTCCCGGGACCTTTACATGTCAGACAAATTGCCCATAGGCCCCGCCGGATTGTTCATACGGCTTATGTAAAGCGGGGCTTTATATGTTTAGTGAGTGTCGCGTTATACCCTTAAAGGCGGTGCTTAAGTGTCCTCCATACTTTTTTCTCACCGTCCCTTTAATAATGAAGCAAGTCTATGCTAAATAACTATACTAATACCAAAGACTTCACTTGCTCTTTTCCGCTCGGGCTAGTAACTAGCCGCTGTACCACAATGTGCAGCCGCCAGCGTGGTTTGTCATAACCAAAAACTAAAAAGCGAAGCGTTCAATTGCTGGTTGAAGGTAGCGTGTGCAGTGTGTTCCTTGCATAATTAGTTTTCAGTACTCGGATGGCTTGCGAGCGGTTGGTGTGACCAGGCGCTTCCTCGCAGACGCGTTCCTGGAGCTCAAGGCGCAGCAGATGAAACATCGCTTCAAGATAGTGGGCCTCATGACGTGGCGCAACATCGAGCAGTTCCGGCTGGTCAACCCGTCCAGTGACTCCTTCGTGGAGAAGGTGGAGCGGCTCCTTTTGCGCATCAACTTCGACGGCCTCTGCATGGACCTGGCTGGAGTCACACGAGGCAACATCCTGGCCTACAGGCATATCCTCAGGGTGCGTCGGCCAATAGCGAGAAGGGATCGCCAACACTGTAAAACGCATACATCCAGGCGGGCAGGCAAGCAGTCAGGCTGGCGAGTGAGAGGGAAGGCAAATTAGCAGTATTTTACTTGAAAAGAAGGAATTAAAGGGTGTGAGGAAGGGCCAGATCAACTTGAGAATCTCGATTATTGTAACGAAGTGTAGGAGGTTTGGTGTCACTTGAGAAATCTTGTAAACCCCAACAAAATATCATAATTATCCTACCTGTGGTTACAAAAACCGTCGTTTTCAAGATAGCGTCTTTCCCCACACCCTTTTATACCTATAAGCAGGTCTGTTTCCAGAGGATAAAACCCCCTGAGCAGTTGCGCAGTAATAGCAACAGATGACGCTACTGGTACATCCATGAGGTAGCTACGAACATGGAGCACAGCATTTACTTCCTCTAGGCCGCCTGCTAAGAGGAGCGCGCCAAATTCGATTTGTCGAAGTAGCATATAAAGTGGCCCAGCCCTTTCTGATTTAGCTTTCGAGTAAATCAATCAATCAATCAATCAATCAATCAATCAATCAATCAATCAATCAATCAATCAATCAATCAATCAACCAATCAATCAATCAATCAATCAATCAATCAATCAATGCTTGACAAATTAATCAAGCTCGTCAATATTTAAGGCAAGCGGCGGTGAGCTAAGCTTGCTGTGCTGATGCGGAATCGACTTGTAGAGACATATTTAATTTCTTCCGTTTTGGCACAGTTAGCTACTTCAGCATTTTACAGGGCCTCGCCGGGGTGGTGGCGACATTTTCGTCAAAGTAACTTACGACTTCTGCATGATGGTGCGCTTAGTGGTTCGGCACGGAGCGGCTGTTTCGAATTTAATTTGAATGAAGCTAGTGATCCGATTACTGGCGTGGCTTGCGTAAATGAAGCACGCTCAGATAATACTTTTGTGTACCTAACGTGAACGTGGTATGATTAAATCGAAAGTGAAGAACACTCAAGCCACTTAGTGTCCTCAATAGAAGCGGGATCGCCGGGTCTTGCTGGCTATGTTGTTTTTCCGGTAGAAAAAGCCGCATTTATCGGCAAGGAAATTGGATTTTTTAAACCTTCCCGCCAGTAGATTCACTCTTGCCGTCCCTACCAGGGAACACAGGTTGCCATCCGTTATGAAGCTAGTGGCTTTGAGATCAGTGGTCGAGAATCTGTGTCGACGCCCACAGTTTACTTGCCAAATGGACCGGTGAAAGCGAAATCTGTATTTTTGTTTTTTGGCCTTTTATAACGCATAAATCTCAGTTTCTGAGGACAGTTTTGTCTTTGCGATTAAAGCGCTGCACACTATCTATGCAGACCGACTTCTATTTTGGCGTCTCTCATAGCCTGAGTCGCTTTGGGACGTTAAACCCTACAAACTAAACCAACTTCTATTTGTCCTCAGTTTCCATTTACGAATAACCGAGGCTACTTATCTGCTGCAAAATACTGTCCCTGCAAAGTCGATTGCGTTGTCAGTGCTATACTGCTTTCACCATATCGGCACTTGGAGCAGGAAATTAAAACGATTGCTGTTACATCGGCAGGATATGCGAGTGAAGTTGATGGACACCAAGTTCCTCTGCTCCCTATTCGACTACAACGTTCTCTACAAAGCTTCGTTCCAGGACCTGCTCTCCTTGCTCAGGTAAGGCGCATGCTTCGCAGTCTCAACGCGTCCCCGCGCACAGGCGCATATCGACCAACCCTTATTTTCTAAGAAACACCAACGTACGTGCCGGCTATAGTAAACGTGCTTTAATAGCGGCAAGCAACACTCGCCCTTGACTCGTGAACGAACTCGACTTGCCCCGCGGCGGTGGCGAGTCTCAGCAGGAAGTTACATCTCCGCGAGCAATTCATGAGGGCGAAAAAAAAAAAAAAATTCATGAGGGCGAAGGGCAGGCAGATGCAGCGAGGATCGCCGCTATTTTGCTGCCTCCGTTTTCCTGCTCTCTTGCGTCCGTTACGCGCCCACACACTTTTTCTATTTCTGTCTCCGACTCTGGCGTGTAATTTCGCGGCGTGCAGCTGAGAGAAAGCGGGGCGTGGTGTACGCAGGGTGTTCAACACGACTGTGATCCACCAGAACGTGCAATCCATCTCGAAGATGGAGACGTCGGTTCCCAACGCTCTGCGTCACCTGACCAGAAGGAAGTACTCGCTGGTACGTGCACGCATGTCTGCTACGTCGACCCCAGCAATCGTGGCTAGTTGCCGAAAAAACAGAAGTTTTTTTCTTTTTTTCGGCGTCACACTTGCGAATCACATGCTGGGCCCCAAGTACATAAAAAAAAGTTTCTTACTATGAAATGACAAAACAGTTAAATGAGCAAATAAGACAGCGTATGCGCGTAGATCTACTCAAACAGAAACCAAAGTAGATAACAATTACCAAAGAATACGAGGGTGCCCATTCCTACATAGAACTTTTTATTTGTGAGGGCGGTCTTTTGTGAAAATCATGTTCAGATTATTTCAAACACCGATTTCATTAAAGATGTCTTCAAGTTTAGCTAACTTTGTAGAAAATAATACACAGTGGAACCTTATATCACCATAAGTAGTATTGATGAGTCTTTGAGGACTTCTCAGCATCAATATATACTGCCATCGCCGCCGACAAATAAGCAAAACAAAACGTTCAAACAGCACATGTGCTTAGTGTGAGGGTAGCGGGTATTTCAGTTTACCATTGTTCTCCACAGGAGCATGACCACTTTGTGTTCGGAGATGGTTTTATGCGTACTTCGCTTTTGCACACAATCAGAAACCAGCGAAAACGACGTTGGAAGAATTTAGAAGTACTTCAGAAATTTTGTTTAGGTGGACTGAGGTTTTTGAGGTTTGATCAAAGTTAATTGTAGGTGCCTCGAAGAACGAGACTGTCTTTCGTTCTCGCGGCGAGTAGAATATCACTTATTCACATATGACATCATTTTATGAGGTTGTGAGGGAACAGCGCAACTGACGGGACACCAGAAAAAGAGGAACGAGGAAGGACACACACACACACACACACACACACACACACACACACACACACACACACACACACACACACACACACACACACACACACACACACACACACACACACACACACACACACACACACACACACACACACACACACACACACACACACACACACACACACACACACACACACACACACACACACACACACACACACACACACACACACACACACACACACACACACACACACACACACACACACACACACACACACACACACACACACACACACACACACACACACACACACACACACACACACACACACACACACACACACACACACACACACACACACACACACACACACACACACACACACACACACACACACACACACACACACACACACACACACACACACACACACACACACACACACACACACACACACACACACACACACACACACACACACACACACACACACACACACACACACACACACACACACACACACACACACACACACACACACACACACACACACACACACACACACACACACACACACACACACACACACACACACACACACACACACACACACACACACACACACACACACACACACACACACACACACACACACACACACACACACACACACACACACACACACACACACACACACACACACACACACACACACACACACACACACACACACACACACACACACACACACACACACACACACACACACACACACACACACACACACACACACACACACACACACACACACACACACACACACACACACACACACACACACACACACACACACACACACACACACACACACACACACACACACACACACACACACACACACACAGAGGCGTTATTTTTCTTGTGTCCCGTCAATTGCGCTGTTCTTTCACAATGCAGAACCAACTAGCCCGCCAACTCGCTCTTTCGAGGTTTCTGCAATTCGACCAGGGTCTGGGAAGGTTATCTCCCATACTACACGTTTTATGAACGCATTCAACGAAAATTTAGATTTTAGTACAATGTTATGAAAACAAAGACTGGGCTACACCACCCTCTGGATCTCCCCAAAATCGTAGCAACGGGAAGGAGTATAGACTGCCGCCGGGATGATATCTGCTCTAATAAGGCGGCATACAAACACCGTATTATGTGTAAAACGGCTCAAAGAGCTGCGCGCTGTATATTTCCATAGGGGAAAAAAATGACAGGACAAAGCAAAACTAGAAAGGACGACTGCTTTTGTCCTGTGACCCATTATGATGCCATAGGGTTTTTAAGCTCTCGGCTTCCTTTTAGGATGATTTACCCCTCACTTCCCTACGAGGAAAACGAAGACGTTTAAATGGATGTATGCAGTGAAAGAGACAGCGTGACGCTCCTAGCGTGCGATTTAGAACGATAAAATTTTTCCTTTTGTTAAATGTCTTTTTACCACCAACAGGCCGCCTTACGTCCATTGCGTTTGTGCTGAGCAGTGCATGCGTGCAACAGTCTGTCATATGGTCGCATTTGTCGACACCAGTTTCGTAACTGCTTGAAACACGCACACACATATGCAACGACAGATCATTGCTAACTTTACGACAGAGCTTAAGGAAACTAAAGAGCCACAAATGTTTTATTTCCTGGAAGCCATGAGTCGAAGAAAGGTGCAAGCGCGTTCTCCTACGAGGAAGCTTTATCTGGGGTCGCACTTTGGTTTCCTTATCCGTATTACGGGAGATCTGCCCGTATGCGGTCTCGTTAAGTAACGCGCAACAACGGCACTGCGCAGCTGCGCTCTTCCGTATATATTACATTCGTAAGCGCAATCCAGTGTCATTCTATTTCTTCAATCCTTCTTACCTATGCATTAAGCTGTCAGGAATTCTACCTGAGCGCACCCATACAGCTCTCCATGAGACGACTCTTTCTAAGTTGCTCAGGAACGTATGACTCAGGCATATATGCTCCTCGCGATAATTTACGTTTCTATGGAAATATTTTTTTTTATAACGCACCTGTGGTGTATTACATACAGCGTGGCTCGTTTCAGCATGTCGGCGATATTTTTCAATGAATGCATTGAATCCAGATGCATTAGTGCAGTGCGATGTGTGAGTGAGAGAAGTTGCATGTCAGGTATACAGCTATATGCTAAGGAATCCTGTTTTAATCATGTACGCTTACTTCTCGTTCCCCTCTTTTCTCAAAGAGCACTGAACACTTCAGGGGGATATTCGTCGTTGAAAGGCCGATACTTCGCAAACTCTTCCTATTATTTGCGTGGCGGCACAGAGTGCCGCCCTGGAGCTGGCGATGGATGTTCGCGGTTCGTCTCACCATCGCAGCGTGTGCTGGACGCTGACGCCCTGGGGCATGGAGTACCGGCTGCTGCTACCAACCGAGGCCACGGGCGTCGGTGTGCTCGCCCGGTTTGTGCGCTCCGCGGTGGCCGGCGCCGACGTGAGTGTTACATTAAAGCACACGGACCATTGCATGGAAGTCGATGGAGTGGAAGAGTACAGCTTGGTACTGCAGCTTAACGACTTTGGTAGTCAAATGACGCGTACTCCCGTGAGCACAATTACAAGATTCGCATACCTCTCCCTTCTATAATATCTCCTTTCATTTAATTTCATTTCATTTTTAATTTATTTCCCAGAAAAATTCTGGCGGGTTTACAGACTAAAAGCTGTTTCCGACAGCTTGACGGGGCCCATAAAACCACCGACATGGCAGTATAGAGTGATTACAGGGATGCAATTTAAACAGTGATTCATGTCATGAATACTATGTCAGTTACTTGTTGTGCAGTGCCCAATTTGATGCCTGAACTGAACCTTAAAGGGTCACTGAAACGGTACTTTTGATAATATTTTATGCAAGAAATCCATAGAGGGGGTCTGTGTGAGTATTCGAGTCAAATTTGAAAGCTCTTCGTGGAGCGTATAGTTTACAAATAATTTTTTGCTCCTGGCCACCGCTCGCAACTGATTATGGCCACCCCACCCCGCGTGCTCCCTCCCCGATGACGTCATCAGGGCTTGGTGATCGCGCCCACTCATTGGACGCCTCCAAGCGACGCGTGCCGGACGGGGCTTGGTGCGCTGCAGTCGTGACATTTCTTCAAGTTTTCTTGCGCGACGGCTGAGCATAGTTGAAAGGGGGTGACGAGGAGCATCATTTTTATCACCGATGTTCGGTGCTTATGAAGCTGCCTTAATTTTTGTGCTGCAGAGAGGGTTCATGGGATACCTATCACTCGTGAGTTTTCTGGTTTTTGTAAATAGTTCTTCATGGACCCTTTAAGCAGCAAGCATTCCTAAAGATTTCGGACGCAAATAGAGTTAAAAACATTACTTTTAATCACTTTCCTTTTCCGCCTTTTGTTCCGGACACTGAGGGTTAGACAATGTCAGCAATACCGAGTTGTACACTGTGAACCTTTCTTACGGCAAGAGTTGTGAGTTAGGCTCCTGATGACTGTGTAAAGAAGCAGCACGTAGGAGAGAAGTGTTGGATACTCATGAAGTGGTGCTTTTTTTCCCATGCAGCTGTGCAGCGTGTACGGGACTTTACCGAGGTATTACGATAACTTGACGGCCTCGTGGTACCTCGTCAACGACACCAAGTGGATCGCTTACGACGACAGACAATCTTTGGAAAAAAAGGTGAAGGTTGGCGACGCTTGGCTCGTACCGTATAACTTTTCAGGAAAGTTCGATGGGTTAACAGTGGCGTACCGAAAGGGATTGGTCATAGCTACAAATACGTGCCTGATTATCGACCATTGCCTGATTCTGTTTTCTAAGAGGGCGATGCATGCCCGCCGAGGGATCACTCGCTTATCACTAGGTCCTTTCTTTGGCTTAGACGCACATGCTGATATGGCCGACGGTATTAACAGTCTTGTGCGGGGTCACGTCTCATCAGTGTTACAAATTATTTGTTAAAATGCTGATTTACTCAGAACTAGGCCGACCTCGACTCTAAGCCGGCACCCAAAAGTTGAATGTCAGATAGAGAGATAAAAAATTAAGAGCACGTTTGATCTTCGCCTTAATAGTATAGACGCGATAGCGGCTTTAACATCTTTTATTTTCAGAAATTTTCAGAAATTTTTGTTTATTTATATAATTAAAATATTAATACTGTAACATATCAGTACACATCCCAAACACATGTCAGTAAGTCACAAGCACCACAATGCGTTCACTAGGTGTCCCTCAAACACGCTTGGTACCAACTATAGGACCATGAAGTGCAGGCCGAGGTGAAGATGTTCTAAAACGAGTTTAGAAAGAAAGGGCATTGCTCCTGCAACCAAAACATCCTTTTTTCGAAATGCGTGGCGGAAATTAGCCAGTTAAAGCATGGCTGCAGGTGGAATTAATTTTTTGTGTCTTGGGGTGTGCGTCTACTAAGCAAAATTGATGATACCACTGAGCATGTTTTCTTGGACGGCTGTGACAATTTTCTTCTGGGACGTCCTCCAAAAGACACTTAAGAAATATTTTCCGCTTAAGCCTCATTGTATCGGGTATTTACCGACTGAAAACGAGGACTGTATATCACATATGATCTTGTAAGGGCATTGCGCCTGCATAGTATAAGAGAAGTAGGATGGCAGCACGTCACGCAGATCTTGTCGCTTGGCCAGTGATAGAATACTTTTACGAAGCCATTGGGCTACCTTGTGAAGTTATAAAACCTTTCTATGTAGAAGTGGATTTTAGTCATGTTACCTCAGTCAAATACGGTTGAGAGTTCTTTTGTAAATATTGTACATTTTGAATGCAATAATAAAAAACCCTTCGCGGCATATTCATTGCGTGACCGCATAACATGCAGTGGGCCGGGGTTTGAACCTCAATAGTATCAAATTTAATTTATTGAATTAATTTCATTTTTGAAATGCCCCATAGGGCTTCATTCGGGCCCCCTCGCAATGTGCTACTTCTATTTGAATGCGGGGTGTTTGAGATCCCTGCGCGAGGTCATATGGCACTGACTTCATGACCCTGTCGACCAATTAGAATTTTGGCTTGCCGCTGGGCACGGCGGCGGCGGCTTTCCAACGGAATGAGCTTTATGCGCTGTCACGTAAAAACTTTCCTCCAATGTAAGCCGTCATAAAAATGAGCAAAACTGAAAACTGCTACAATACAGAACGCAAACGACATTTATTTATAAAAAGCCCTGTTTCGCCTTTCCCCGTACACTTTCGCGTATACTTCCAAGAGCCCTTGGTCGTATATAATGCGTCAGCTTGCCAGGTCACGTGGTAGAGCGAACATTCATGAGCCGTAAAATTACGTGCCATAAAGTCACAGCCATCCTCTCGGGTACTTCCGTCGTCTATGGCTTACAGGTTTTTAATGGGTATACGGTGCGGTCTTCTGACGGAGTTTTGTAGGGACGTCCCCTGCGTGTCGTTTCTCCAGTTTCGTCGGGTTATCTTCGTGCTATATGAATTGTACTTTAAATCCTCGCATCTAAGCCGTTCTACGATTTTCTACCCAGTCGGAAAAAAAACTACAGAACTGTGTCAAAAATACGACAAAATATCCTGTAGTTCTGTCGTAACCATCAAATGTTTCTGTAGTTCTGTAGTACTTTTCTGTAGTTCTGTAGTTTTTCTGTAGTATATTTCTGTTGTCTGTAGTTCTGTTGCACTTTTCTGTTGTAACTACGGAAATGTCTGATGTTACTACAGAATGTTCTGTTGTCACTACAGGTTTCCCGTCGAAAACCGCACAGAAATTCTGTCGTATCATCAGAAAATTTTCTGTAATTTTTTCCGACTGGGTATTCTCTCGTTTTTTAACACTACTGGCTTAGTTTTCGCATATTTACGGTACATTAGTGGGGCAGTTGACTGAATGATAGGTTTCTAACATGTTACATGACTGCGACGCCCGGGTGACTTGAAAAGGGAGCTGGAAGTGTGTTGATTCTGCATTCTCTGATGATGGCATCACTTGCAATTGCATAGTTTATAATTCTTATTACATCCGTGACCTTAACGCCAGATCTGAAACAACGTTGCTGTGAATTCAATGTAACGCAATGTGTCTACCGCTGCAGTACAGTGGAGAACGGCATAATACCGTTCCTATACGCGTGTAGCTTTTAGTATTTTCTTCCCACACATCTCCATTAAGGTACTGATGGTACAAATGAGATAAGCTTCGAAGAGGAGATAGCTGGTACTGCATCGTGAAGGCGCTACAGCTGCGTGAGGAGAGCTTCTGATAGGACGGGATATTGTGCTCCTGGTGAGAGGTATATAGCAACTATAGAGTTATAGCAGTTATGTAGAGGAATAGTCAGAAACTGTTAACTAGTAGCTTTTGTATTTCGCGGGCTTTCTATAGGGAACTAAGTGAAGGCGCGTAAATAGTACCACCGCACAAATAATATTTCAACCAGTTGTTTTGTTTGTCGTGATTATTCATAGAAGTCAATGTTAAAAAAAAATGGCTAATTAGTTCTTACTATCTTATATTGAAGAGCGACACAAACACTGCACACTGGGTCGCGCGTCTCACTCACGGCTACGACACTGTGTCTTAGAAGCTTCATTACTTTTAGCATGGATCTTCATCCCTCACACTTGTCCCCTTCCCTTTCCCCACTACCCCTATGTAAGGATCAGAGCGAGTTTCTATAAATAAAGATCCTAGAGGGCGGCCATTTTGTAAAAATCCGAAGAATTGAACTTATAGCTCGTGTTATTAATAGCGATAATTATTGACAGAATGATATGTGCAGTTTTCGACAAAATTAAGACAGTGCTGTCTGGTCTGATGCGCAGATTCCCGAGCTGCTGGTCGAATACGCTCCGGACTGCGTGTACGTGGAAGACGTGCAGCGGGACGACGCCATGGGCGTGTGCGACCGCCCTTTCCCACTTGTCTCCTCGCTGCAAGGGATGCTGAGCGAGGCACTCAAGCACACGACGCACCTCGAAGCCAGTGTCACGACGACGATCTCGGGCATCGTCTAGAGGCGTACGGGCGGCTTCTTTGCGGAGCGAGCCATTAAAACACTACGCAGTATTTTGCTTCTGCCTGACGTTGTTGTCGAATAGAAGTGGTTAGGTTTCTTTTGTGGTTTAGGAGAAGAATAAATGCTCTATTCCAGGAAGAATGGAGAGAATGACCAGTGACATGTCCAACTGGACTGCTAGATCACACTCGTGAAGGGAAAAGGGAAGCAGTCAGGGGGAGGGAGAAAACGAAAATGGGAGGTGATATATTCTCAGGAGAGGACGAAGAAGCGATTTGAGATCTACGTCATAAAACACCCTGAAGAACTGCAATGCGTTTTCAGTCCAGCATGAAAAAGTCACAAAGCAAGGAGTGTCAGGACGACCACTTAATTAGAAAATAACCAAAAATATCAGATGCAATAAAAGGAAAGCAATCATAAAAAATAGGCACAAATAGGTGCACTACCAAAGGACACCTGCTGGCAAAAAGAAGTCTTCCGCCAGCTTCAGAGTCGGCTTCAGACGTGGAAATGGTCCCTTCTGAACATCACTATTTCAAACAGTGCTCCCAAGCAAAGCGATCCCGTGGACAACCATGCCGGAACTTCAGCAGTCGGTTCGTTTCGAGAAGCCGGTGCAGAGTTATCAACAAGAATGATACGGTGATACGGCGCCGCTAGCGAAGTAGAAATGACAAGTATCGTTCTGAACTTTTCTCTCACACCGGGAGGGACATGTCGACTGGACAATCGGATTTAGTTCGCTACGACTATCCCGGGCGTCGTGAAACTATTCGAAACTGGAGCTTGAAACATTAGCAGCGATGTTGTGCAGAAACTTCGCCATTACCTAAGATTTGTTTTGGCGACAGGCTATAAGCCTCTGGCCAGACTGTTTCGAGAAGACATTCAAATTCCATTCACTGCTGTTGGTCCTTGCTGCAAGGAGCTTGCAGTTTCAAGGTCGAGTACAAGAAGAGTGGAAATCTGGGCCAGTTGGTACCAGTCAAAGAAACGAGGACGACCAAGTGATATGTCTAGAGGATGTCTGTGCATCTCTATTTTGTCCTCGTTTCTTTGTCGAATAGAAGTCCAGGGCAGACAATTAAAAGGGAAAAGCGCTAAGTCAACCTCCCGTAGAAATTCCAGGGGAAGCCTAAGAAGAACTACTATAATACACAGTTTTGCTATAAAATGAATTTCTTTTCGCTTGAACTTTCCGAACTACTGCTTGTTGTACATAGACGGTAAAAAAAAAAAAAATGCTAGTAACGATTCTAGTGTGTTTTGTTTAACGCGCAGGTAGAAGCGCAACAAGAAAATCAAATAACAGACTGCGCAGGCGCCGCTTTGTTAGCATTTTTTTGTCGGTCTTGTACATTTCATACAGCACTTTGACGAAACTTCTTTATTGTCACATTTTTACTGCCGGCCAAGGTGCAAGTATATGCATACAAGAGATCGTATGCCTGCGAGCGGGGCACTTCGCGTTACCTCCGACGTAGGGCGTACGCTTGCGCGTAGACGTAACACTCATAAACGATCGCATGTTGGATCGGCGCTCATCCGTAGCCGGCACCCCGCAGCAACACCCACAAAGGCAAATATCATATAGATTCGATAAATTTTATCTGTTAAGAATTGAACAGCAAGTTGCACAAATTCTAGACATATTATCAAATGCTAATAGAATAAAAATGCTCAAGATAAAATAGAGAAAATTAAACCATTAAGCAATAGGCCTGCAAGCATTGATTTTTTTTTTTTTGCTGCTCGAAACAATAGAGAAAACTTTTTAATTGATACACTTGAGAATAATAATGTCTGCTTAGCGTAGTTAATTGATACGGTAGGTTAAATTTGATATTTTCCCCCGAATATCGCGCTGGTGTTAGTTCGACATGTCCTGGGAAATGAGGTGATTAAGACTATTATGACAATCTAGTAATCTGTACGTTGCGTTGCTGCGACTTATTTCATTATCGTTAGTGATCTATTGTTAATTACCCTGTTATTGTCAGTTATCATTCTTGTCTCATGTACAAATCTCGCGGTCGCACATCCCGTCCGCGCCGCCCATAAGTCATGAAGTCTTCTAGCATTAAAAGGTACAATAGTTATAGGATAATAATTGGTTACTGAGAGACGCAGGGTCATCAAGCTACACAGCTACTGTAGATGTGATAATAGCACAATCAGCCATATGTTGGTACGATATGTACAAGCCCGCTCAAAACTTTGTGGAAGATGACTTTGGCGAATTCCTTAGCCTCGGTGTTTGGAGCTGAATGATGCGCTGCGTTATTCGCTATTTGGCTACTACGTCCATTTCAAGTTGGGTGCAAGCTGGTGATGGAATTAAATTCATTTCATATGCATTGGGCAGCGGTTGCACGTGGCTATGACTGAGGAACGTCATACTTTGCCATGCTGTGAAGTAATTGCGACCATCTGGGGTTCTGTAACCTCCAATGACGTAGCAGATCACAAAGACGCTGTTGCAGTTCGCCTTCACTGAAATGCAACCGATGGGATTGAAGTTTTATCTCGTGGTCTTGAACTCGGCAGCCGAATACCAGCCACTTAGCTAAAGGGCAGGTCACTAAGCTATATGAAGCGTCCGAGTCGTAATGCGCACGTCGACTCTCGCACCAACTGGAGCATATGCACGCATACATTGCCTTCACATGTACCTCAGGTACAGACGTTCAAGACATTACAAGAAATCAAATCCTTGCACCGATTGGGTGGCACATATGTAAAGCTTTTGGGCCTGCCATCTTTTTCTTTTGACAAAAAGCGACTATGCGATCAAGTTCAAGTACTGACCTGGGCTCTGTTTCACGCCTAAGCCCATTCACTCAAGAGTCATGAAACGTTGTATTAAGAATGTGGGCATTTTCGCATCTTTGATAGCTACGGCATATACATATTACAAATGGAAGTAAATGTGACTTGGTAGGCCATAGTGAGGCCATAGACAGGCAAAGCAGGATAGTAGGTCTAAAAATAATACACAGAAAACTAGCGCTCAACAGCCTTGCAAAGAAACGGCAGTTTACGATAGGTGGCGAGGTGATGGAAGTCGTAGGAGTTACTTGGGATAGGTGGTGACCACAGACCCGGACGATGAAAATGAATAATTAGAAAAATAAGAATGGAATAGAGTGCATTTAGGTTACTAGTATTCTTCTAGAGAAAAGTGTTTAACAGCTGTATATTGCCAGTACGCACATATGGGGCAGAAACGGGGAGGCTACCGAAAAGCGTTCAGCTTGAATTCAGGACAACGCAAAGGGCTATGGAAAGGAATATGATAGGTATAACGTTACCAGGCAGGGAGTGAGCCCTGTGGGTCAAAGAGCAAATGCGAGTTAATGACATTATAGTCGAAATCAAGAAAAAAAATGAGCAGGAGAACTAGTGCGAGTGCAAGATAACCAATTGTCGCAAACCATAAGTGTCTGGATTTCAAGAGAGGGCTAACATAGCAGGGGCTAACAGAAAGTTGGGTGGGTGGATGAGATTAGGAAGTTTGTGGGCTGCGGGGTTTGCGATTGCGGATTAGGTGAGTGCGGCTATTATTGAGTGGGTGTAGTCATGCTGATGATGATTGCATGAGAGATAACATGGATTATGTGCAGACTATCTGAATGAAACTCAGTAGGTGGTGCTTGCACTCAACGAAGATGAAATTATGTTAGAGTGAAGACATAAGCAGTTTCATTCACTCAAATGATAATGGGTGTCGTGTGTTCAACATGCATCAGATATTTAGCAGCATATCAAATTTTATATTGCGTCCATGGTCACTCTGTAGTAAGTCTCATAATTTCAAAAGGCCACCTTCTCTCGAAATTTCTTCCGGTACTTCATGTACTCTGAACTTAATCGATACGAGGCGTAAGCACACGAAGACATTGACGCTGTAAAAGTTGGCACGTATGCTTTATTTTTCGAAAACTGCAAGGGAACATGATTTTTTTGCTAGTTCGTTGCGCTGACTTCAGACAAATGCGTGACCGCGTATTCGGTAGGTAAAGGTTGCACTGTTCGTGGCAGTGCATGCGTTCATTGTTTTCGACACAAACAGGCACAAGGCACTTGTGCAGAGCGGTGGTTTTCCGTAACAATGGACGATAAGCCCAGAAGTGGAGTTCGAGATTACTGTAGAATATTCCGCTGTGTCCAATAGAGATATGAATTCGGCATTGTACCTCCAGCACGGTAAACCTGTCAGGGACAACACTGTCCGCGTGCCCTGAACTTACCAAAGCGCATGCTTTGGTAACTACGTAAATGTGAAGTAGTAAATGACAAAGGTGTATGTTCTCTCTGTTGCCTTTTCTATCCCAATGCCACCCTCTCAATCGTGGTTTGCAGCTATCCCTCCATCCCCCATCCCCCATCCACGTATGTTCTCTCTGTTGCCTTTCCTATCCTAACGCCACCCTCTCAATCGTGGTTTGCAGCTATCCCTCCATCCCCCTTCCCCCATCCACGTATGTTCTCTCTGTTGCCTTTCCTATCCTAACGCCACCCTCTCAATCGTGGTTTGCAGCTATCCCTCCATCCCCCATCCCCCATCCACGTATGTTCTCTCTGTTGCCTTTCCTATCCTAACGCCACCCTCTCAATCGTGGTCTGCAGCTATCCCCCCATCCCCCATCCCCCATCCACCGAACCCTTCCTGAAGGTCTTGATGTTTACATTAGCCAGAGCAAATGTAAGCATCCTTTGATCCGTCCAGGTTCCCTGTTTAATGGGATGAGCATTCAGGTAAAAGCATGTGATATTACGGAACCTGAAAAAGCTGAACTGTTACTTCAATACTTGTCATGCCTTTCAGGGCTCCCTAAGCCTGCTCATGGAGGCAATGCGAGCCCATAAGACATATTAGTAGTATTTTTAGTACGTCGTTATTTCTGCATTAAATAGGCATAACTTTGTGACAGAAATGAGGTGCTCTGGTGCTCTATAGAGGTTTTTTATAATCTTTAATCATTATAGAATCTTTATATAATCTTATATACAGTAGTTATAAAATCTTGTGGTGGGACCTTGGGACCAAATTCACGTCTATACAGATGGCTCGGTAACCTCTACCAGTTCTGCATGAGCCGTCGTCGTTCCTGTAAGATAAGCAAACATTTATCATCTAATTTCGCTTAGGACTACCTCTACTGGAGCAGAACTGGCTGCATTTCGTGCTGCTGTAAAGTATATCTCTGAACAAGCTCCTCAAAAATGGGCTGCGTTCTGTGATTCCAAACCTGCCCTAAAATGTCTTCAATCGGTCTTGAGCCATGGCGACCACGAGCAACTTGTAACGGAGGCTCGACATCTGCACCACCAAAAAGGTTCACGAAATAATCTAACAATGGATACCAGGCCATAGTGGAATTGTTGGCAGCTGACGATGCTGCTCGATCGGCTCACGATACAACCAACACTGTCAAGGTACCATTGACAAGAGCCGACGAAGCAAGGCACCTTCGATTGATCGCCCGAAACGTGACTAGACAATCAAGGTATACGCCTGGAGGGTGCACGTCCCGCTCGCACCACTTTGAACAGTTACTTCAACTGCAGGTACCATTCGGCCTCCCCCGCTGTGATGCTACAATGTTGTGTCGCCTGTGGCTAGGTGGTGGTGGTGGAAAGCATTTATTGCACGAGAGGTTGCTTGGAGAACCGTCCCTAGTGTGCCGCTCCCCTTACAATACTAGGTGGAGTCCCTTATTCCGGGACTCCGTTGGTCTGGGCTGCCACACGAGCTCGCTGGACCAGCGCTTATTGTGCCGCTAGATCCAGGCAGCCGAGCAGGGCCGCCTCCCAGTCCTCTCGGGTAGGGGAAGGGGTTATGGGTAAAAGAGAAGGATTTAGCTGGCATGCTCAGACCATGTGAAAGGTGTCAGCTACCTCTCCACACCTCGTGTGCGTGTTTTTTTTTTCTTTTTTCTTTTTGCGCTAAGAATGCCGTCTGAAACTGAAAACCATCTAGCCCGTCTAAAAGATCTTTTATACCTCTCCACAGAAATGACAGAGGCCACAAAAGGAAGGGTCGAAATGTTTGAGTACTGCCGGGCACAGTAGAGTGTTAGTAAAAAGTCTAAGAAGTATTCTTTCGCCCGCTTTCCCTAGCCCCATGAGAGGAGCCGGGTACTGACGGTGCGAGTCCCGGTAATGGGCACAGATTTCTTGAAAAGTTAAGAGAGGATGTGTGTCCTGGTCCAGATCGGTAGGGTCTACGCCGGGGAGTGGCGTTTACAAACGCCTATTCCCATTTCATCAGAATGGCAGACTCTCCAACGTGGAGCAGTGCGGGTGTGTTGTAACTATTGCACACATACTTTGTGGCTACCCTCAGTTTTAGCGTGAGCGTGCTTTCCTGGCTGCCACACTCCGCCGCTTGGACTCTCGCGCTCTTACCGAAAAAAAGATTCGGCGCCTTTGGATGACTCCTTCATCACAAAATAAATCTACGAAGGCGCTTCTTAAGTTTTTAAAGGACTCGGGGTTGAGTTCAAGACTTTAACTGTACGCCCTTTATTCCCTTTCACTATAAATTTCTAGACATGTTATAGACTCCTTCCCTTGGCGCTCTTTCTTTCCTTTTTCTCTTTTTGTTCACCTCCCCACGTGTAGGATAGCCTACTGGGCATCGCCTGGTTAACCTCCCTGCCTTTCTATTCTATTTTCTCTCTCTCTAAGGTGGGACTTAAATGAAGTATCTAGATGCAATTTTCCGCGTGTAAAAACGAGCGATTAGATTAGGAAAAACGAAAATTAGGATTGTAACGTTTATAAAATGCAGTGACTTAGCAGAGCCTTTATTCAAATTGCTAATATTGCTACCTTTGACATTTTTATACATACTAAAACCTGCAACAATATAGTGCATAGTATTTGAGTGTCGAATCATTCACTTCCCTTGGACCTCTTCAGCCTGGCAAGTGGAACTACGAGAGCTGCAACCCATCGCAATTTTAAACTCCTACCCCGCCATAACACTTACAGAGGAAAACTAAGCAAATTTAGTGGTGCCGAATTCTGTAACGAAGTTCTTAATGATTTAAACATTAAAACTAATTTTGTGCTCTCATTTAAGACATTCACCATTGACCAGTATAAAACCTGCATGAACAACTGTTGCTTTTTGTTCCTGTTATCGATAGCCTTTTGTGAACTGTTGCTGCTTCGTCTCTTCTTACCCCCTTGTGCCATAGTTTGCATTGGACTTAAGACTAGAGCTCCAGGTACGCGTTCAAAAAATGTTGAGCGTTTTTTACATTATATGCATAATAAAGGAAAAAAGAAACTGCACTATTTTTAGTCTCCTTTGTACCCATCTTTAGCTCTTATCGGCTGCACAATAGCAGATGGCGTGACTGCCGCTGCATTCCGTGCAACATGGGGTGCTCACGCACGTGCTGATGTGCACGCAGCTGAAAGCAGAATGTATGCAGAGGTTAACCCACTGCAGATATGTCCACCGTACGCCACTTTAGAGGGGAACTTGCGTTATTGAGATGGGTCGGCTATCGTGCGCACTGTTTCATCCTTGTCTACTGTTCCCTATCAGATATATCGCCTCTCTTTGGTATGCACTTTCGTGTATAACGACATGTGCACGTGTTTGAAGCCTTCGAACCCTCAAGCTCATCCTACTTCATTTCCATCACTTTGTTGACACGTCGCTGTAAATCTTGCAAAACAATGGAGATGCTTG
>NC_139346.1:163635540-163885540 GCF_055883805.1 Amblyomma maculatum | reverse complement strand
TGTTCACCTGCCGGCAAATGAGGATTTATCCAACTAGATCTTTGTCATATGAAGAGAAGCACAACGTGTTGTGGAAAGGAAAGTTAGGGGTAGAGAAAACGGTCAGGACGTACCTCCGAGACCATGAGGATCCTGTGCTACACAGGCCCATGCCATGGATCGGGATTGAGTGGTCATGTGCGCCATGTGGTCATAATCAAGACAACCGGGACAGTGCCCAGGACGCTTCTTGGGTTCTGTTTCACATGCAGGGCAATATTATTTATCTGGCTTCGATTGTATCTTTTATTTTTTTTTTTTGCAGAAAAATAAAAGACTATGATGTTAGAGTTTTTCAGCAGTTTGATAGGTTTGGTTTGGTTTCGTAAAACTTTATTTACCCCAGTAGGGGTCCTGAAGGACACTTGACTAGGCGCCTGGCAGCTCCCACGTCGGTACAGAGAGCTCGAAGCTCTCTGCCGCCGCGCGGGCCTCCTGAACAGCCCGAAGCTGATCATGTGGTAAAGTACTTTTTAACACTTTGTCCCAATGTTCCTTGTTCTTGGCGTAGGCGTCGTTCGATGCACAGCCACACAGCATATGGTTGTGGTAGGGCGATGTAGTGAAAGGAACTTAACTAAGGTCAGTGTGACTAGAAAAAAAAACAAAGAACATGCAACATGGTCGGGAGAAAATTAAGACGCAGAAAGCCAAATCATCAAAGATGATGCCAAAAAGACGAAGACGATTGATGGAACATCACGTGGGCATCGTTCCTTCTATGCATCGGTAAACAGTAGCCTTTCGTCTCGCCTTCGTAGCTGCGAAGGCCCGGCGCATATAATTTCCTTTCAAGCAGCTGCTGCTCCAAATTTCAAGAATGCCCAAGAACAGCACGTAAGTGAATGGCTGTATGCAAACGTACTGCGCACTACGCCCAGAGAGAACGTCAAACATCACCCAGATTCCTGAATGACTTTGGTTTGGTACAGAGGGTTTGACGTGTCAAAGTGACTCAGTCTATGGCGTAGTGGATAGCTCCGGAAATTTCGACCACTTAAAGTTTCACTGATATCGCACTACACACGGGCGCCTTGCTTTTCGCTTCCATTGAACGCGGCCGCCGGGATTTGATTCCGTGGTTTAGGATTCAACAGTCGAGCTCCTTAACCACTGAGCTGCCGCTGCGTGCCTTGATGGCTTTGAAGGAGAAGTGAATTTTTTTTTAGTGAAATATTGTGGTGCGCGATGCCCTTTAGGATTTCACCCAAGTTATTGAGCTTGTCGAGTATGGAAATGGAGTAGGCCGGTCTAATGTCTTCATCGTCGTGGTGTTTCTTGAATGCGCACGAACTGTTGTGTTGTGGCCGTAGGAAGAAGGAAAAGAAAATGCACGGGCCTGCTACTGGCTCTGTAGCTGAGCCACCTCCGCTGCCTCGCGAGCACGAACTCTACCGCTCAGCTGCCAGTAAAAAGAATAGGGGGGGGGGGGGGGGGGGAAAGGTTAAGCATGGCTTTTACCTAGTGATACGAGCGAAAGCTTTGTTAAGCATGGTTATGCACGGTTGGCGATTTTAATTAGGGGGACGCCCTAGCTTTGACTTGAGAGTAGCCGCGATAGCCCCTGTAACAATGCGTTTTGAATCCGTGATGTTTAGCGCGAACGCACTATCTTACGAGCTCTAACCAGGCCTTCAGGATGTGCGCGATAGATACCGCGACTTTTTGTTCCTGTAAACCAATTCCTAATGAAAGCATGTGTAGGGCATGTGAAATAATTAGTGATTATAGTAATTGATAATAAATACTAATAAAATATTTCCATGATAATTAGTGGGATGAAAGAATAAAATAAAGACTAAAAATAATAAAAGAATAAAATAACAAGAATAAATTTAAAGATAGAGAAATAGAAATGAAAATAAAAGCACTGAAAAGTTAAACAGTAAAAATTACAAAAACTTCGCGGTAGCGCTAATGCTTTCGCATTATCACAAATAAATTTTTGCAGTGACCTCTAAATTTTAGTGCGAACGCGCTATTTAATAAAGTCTAATCGGACCTTCAGGATGTGCGTGGCTTGACTTTGATGTGACCTTGCCAAGCCAAGCAGTGACAGCTCACCCGCGCCAACTGAGGCGTGCATCGCGGGCCCAACAAGTGGCTGCACAAAGGGAGGTGGGGAGGGGGACGCGTACTCGGTGTCTTTAAGGTGTGCCGATGGACGCTGACAAAAGTCCCCTCCACCGTGTCCGGCGGGCTGAGTTGTTGCGACTGCAGGAAGAAGGTAAAAAATATGCATGGGCTTGCTACTGGCTCGTGCGGACAGAGAAGAAAATAAAGAAAAAGAAGAGGGGGAGAGGAAGACGAGCGTTGTAACAGCCGTCGTCCGCCACCGAAGTGGTGGTGGGTGCAATGACGGCCTACAACAGGTACAACTGCCGGGGGCAGGCAAGTCATAATTTTTATCATGCCACGGCAAATGAAGGTAGTAGTGGTAAATCCTTTATTGCTGCTGAAAAGAGTTAGTTGCATGGAGGTTGCTCCGTTGTCAGGCTTAGTGCCTTTCCCTTCCCAAACACTAGATGGCTTCTCTAGTACGGGGCCCAGTGGCTTCCGCTGCCGCCATTGCCCTTTTGAGCGTCGCCTTTTGGGCTTTCAGGTCGGAGCAGGCAAGTAAGGTCGCCTCCCAGTCCTCACGGGTGAGGTTTGAATTGGGTGTAAAGCAGAGTGAGGGGCACGCCCACACCACTGCTTTGTTTTGATTGCGTAATGAAAATCGTACATGATGTGCCTGTCTATTTGTGCTGGCTTGATTGTTATCAGTGATTCGTGACTTGTGACATGTGCTCAAGACATTACTGACGAACTACAGTGTTGTGGTGCTGTGCGGGTTCTGACCAGTGCGTATATGGTGCACGCCATGAACCGTAGTGAGTGACGAACGATCTTCAATGCATCGAACGAACCCAATCTACTGCACACCTCTACGGGGCGTAATAACGTCGTTCTCGGTGCTTGTGTATGTCTAGAATATTCCGAGGCAATATTCTTCAGTGGGGGGCAGTGTCACAAGCTGCCTCACCTATACAGAGGAAGTTGCGGGACCTTCTACCTCAGAGATAGAGCGAAACTCACGGGACCTCGCTGCTCATCTGAGCAGGATTCGACAAACCGGTGGGGCAGCGACCGCGCGTCTTTGACGCGGGCGCTGCGTAGACAGCAGAGAGCATAAAAACGAATACAGCAGCACGCCCGCGCCAGTGCGTTCTGGGAAGATCCGGTCTTCCGGACTGCTCTCGCGGCCGCTCCGGGAAAGCGTAATGTGTTTCATCGGGCCCGCGATCGACGCATCGTTCTCATCAACTGTACGGCCGCCGCTACCGAGCAACCCAGCCTTCGACGCCTCAACTAGCAAGAAAGCCGTTAGAATTCCTTTTGCCACAGACTGTTTAATCGAATATTATTTTCGCTTTTGTTACCCTTTACCTGACTTAGTAATAATTTACACTGTGTTTTCGATGTGACATTTGCCCATACTTATACCTAGAATACTTGCTTGGTTACCTTTGTAGTCTTCTTTATCGCAGCTTTTTGTTGATTGTCGGAGTTTCCTCTTGTCATTTAACTAGTCTTTCATCAATATCTTCTTGTGGCGTTTTATTTTTTTTATTGTACTCTATTATTATGCAGTGTAACTTGGATTACTATTTATAAACATTCAATTGTTTGTAAAAGAAAGTGAACTATTTGATCTTACTTCTCAATCGCACACCGACACACGTATTTCACGGTTTGACCGGTCTAACTTCTAAATGTGTTCTCAAACCTCATAGAGGGACGGCGGGTAACCGTAAAGGGGATCCCGCTCCTCTGTTGACCGTAAAGGCGGGGGTTTGTGACAGCTGTAGTCGGGCATCTTAACCTTTGCACACCACTGCGGGGCTGCGCGCTACTTGCAGCACGGGGTTCAAGATCCTTCAAGTTGCCACGGTTCTGAAATCTAGTGAAAAACTTTCACTCCCACCTTTCTCCCTTCCCTTACGACGCGGTTCAGGTGTCCACAGAAACACGTTTGACAGATACTGCGCCTTTCCCTTCCTTTGAATCAATGTTCATTATTATTATGTTTTCAGGTCCGGCCGCGGCAAAGTCTCACTGCTCCTCTGCGCTGTGAGTTTCCTAACAGCGTCTGTGATTTTCTCTGTGGGATTGTTTTCCACAAAAAGCAAAACAAGTGAGCACACTTTGAATCACTGCTATTATTTTGTCACGTGGTACAACTTACCAAAGGTTAAACCTATCAGTCACAGCAGAATTTGCCACCCAGTTACTGGATGCAAGGTCGACGCAAGGGTGTGAAATATTATACGCCCTACATAAAACTCAGAGTGTAAACGTGATAGCTTCTAAAATGATAGCTTCTAGTGTTTCGTTAGGTTGAAAACCCTGTGTCGGCATGACTCGAAAAGCCCGATTGGTCGGGGATTGAAGGAGCCAAGTAATTTCGCTTAAAGGAAGAATTTCGCTTGATCAAATTTTGTAGTCGAATATATGTTCCTTGGGTCTTGAGCTACTTCTACACCACCAAGATGTGCTATTGCGTAGCATTCTTAATGTGAATTTAAGTGTCCCCTAACTTTATTTTTAATCTGGACACCTAATAGTAACTGTGCGTGCAAGAAAAATAAAATGACTTTCTGGCACAAAAGAGAGATGGAAATAGAAAACATTTATTCGTTGATCCTGGCCTGGGCGGTCGTCTCAAGTAGATAACTCGGTGCCCATATCGGCTAACACGTGGGCGATGTGAGGAACAAATAGTGGCAACAGGATCAGCAGGAGCAGCAGCCCAGGTTTTCCAAGAATAGGGCACGAGCTCTAAAACTACCTCTGAAATTTTGTCAAAGTTTTGTGAAGCGGAAACAGGTACAATGTTCGTTCTATAATATAGAGAAGCAAATTTATCCGAACCTCGGACGGAGACTGTTCATACCATTCGCGACAGAATGGATGTACAGTAAGCGCTATAGTAGTTTAGTATATAAACACTTTTTTTAACGTGCTAATGATCACATTTTATTTTACAGAGGAGCTCCTCGGCCTTGGAAGTCAAGGTAATGACCACTAATATAATTTTTTTCTTTGAAGCGCGAAAGTCAAACCGCTGCTCAGGCGATGACGGTTGCGTATAGGCGAACGAATGACCAGCTTTAGGCTTGTCTTAATACGAGGGATCGAGCGATAAAATCAATTTCGTAAGACTGCAAGACAATAACGCCATTTACTCTCGTATTTAAATACCGTAGAGAAAAGAAAACGGTGACCATGTTGTTGAAACATTAGTCAGCAGAATGAGTCTTCCATGGAATCTAAACCTTGTCTACGTTTGCGCTTGGAGAACTCTTGTTTGTATTTTCAATATTATCTCCACGTATGGTGGTGGCTTAGCGGATAGTGCGTTAGACAGCTGAGGCGGTGGTCCCGGATTCCACACCGACCGCGGCGGCCGCGTTTTGGATAAACGCTAGATGCAAATGACGCACTTTTAGTTTGCGATGATGTGAGCGTGCCTTGGACGAAATCCAGGGAGCCTAAATGTATCTGGTAACCTCCACTACTACAATCCTAACAGCTCTTATTTCTCTTCTGGGCATTAATTCTTCAATTAGTAGTTTGTCTTCATTTAATTACCGCGCATTGCGCGGTGATGTCCTTAACTTTGTTGCTTGGGAAAGACACAGATTCACGGAAACCATGCCAAGCTAACAGAAAGGGAGTACTTAAATGGCTGTTAACAATGCGAGCAAGGACATAGCCAGTATTTCCACTCACTTTCCTAGTACCCTGCCATCCAGAAACAGCCTGACACTCCCCGGAAATGCTTACAAATTCTATCCTCAATCCTCCAACAAAGCTTTTTTTTTAGGACTATTTAGCTACTAATTACTCGCGGAGGTTCGTTATGCCTAGCAAAATTAGATGATGATGGCTTGACATTCGGTTTTTCGGTATTTCCAAGAGCACTGCAGAATGTCTTGTTTGTTGTAATGATAATCATTTACTTCGATAATGCAATTTCACATAGCTTCGAAAATATGGTTTGTACAGCGGCACCCCATTAAACTTTCTCAATCCGCTCTCAATTTTAGTTTAATTTCCTGGCTTATTCATGCTACCAGTTGTACGTCAATCAAAATACAAGCTTAAATTACAAAAAAAAAATTCCAGGCTTTTCTCACTATCCAGTACACTGCGTGTTGATGCATGCTGCTCCCAGTAGTTTTTCTTGCCGTATTTCGTTGCCTTCTCAGTAGTGCTGCGTCCAAAAACCTGGGCAGGCGCGTTATTCTCAAAGGGAAGATTTCATATTCGCAGCTTTTCGCATATCTTAACACTGCGACTTAACAACCTACATAGGCGCAGATGTCACACCTGTAAGTTTTCTGCTATTTATTGCCAAAAACACACTCCTTTCGTCTTTTGTGGTATTTTCATCTACTGGATGCGGACGCCAGGTGAGATTTTAGAAACAAGTTGTTTTTTTTTGCACATCGGAAGAGTACACCATTCCCACTAATGTGTTCACAACAGTATCTTCCACTGTTTCTCAGCTACCTCAAAATTATAGCGAAAAACGCACTCCGAGAGTTTCCTTCGGCACACTTAACTACTCGAAGCCGGCTTAGGGCTAAGTTTAAAAGGAAAGATTTTGCTTCGGCCCGATAGGTTAACCCAATCCAATCAATATTTTACAACAATACCTTACAATATTCCACGGCTGACTTTCAGTTAAGAGATGGTCAAGAAAGCAACGCTGGGGAAACTTCGAAGAACAATCGCATTATTGTCATGCCACATCCATCAGATCTGCAGCTAACCGCAAATAAAGTAATATTTATCATCGTGAATGCTAATTAATTTCAGACTCTCTAACAATTATCACATTCAAACATTAATTATCCCGTTCAAACATAAGAAAGTTTTAAGTTTCTGATTGATATAATTCAAAATGAATGAATGAATGATTATATCCTTTGAGGCACCTAAATGCAAATTGCCCTTATTTCTGCACATATACCTGAGGGTATTTTTCCCGTTCGTTGTTCCAGAAGAGCCTCACAGAGGACGTGTGCTGCTGTCCGTGCTGAAGAACTGGACACTGTCCAGGAATGCGTCACGGGATCGTGCCGACGAGCTGTGGAGCCGCTTTCTTGAAAAGGTGAAGAAGGCCGTCGGCCGCCTGGCCACTTCCTCGGCGACGACTAGGACTACGACAACGACGACGACGAAGACATCGCGCCGGAGAAGGTCGTCGACGGTGTCCAGAGTGTCTCGATCAGTGGCGACTACGGCAACGGCCGCGGCCGAACCCACCCCCAAAGATGACGGCCCCGACGATGGCGGGATAGCTACAGTTGGCTACGGCTGGAGCGTCAGGCATGCGACACCTGGCATCGCGAACGAGTCTGAGCGCCTTCGCCGAACGCCGATCGTGCATGGGCGTGGTGTAAGTCTGGCAACGCCGAAATACGAGATATCCGCATTCTTTGACCGCGTCGACGGCTTCGCGTCGAACTCGTCATATAGTAGCACCACAAGCGATTCGGAAGAAGCCGCAACCAACTACACGAACGTGGTAGACCCCAAGCTAGTGGCGGGAACAAAGCTTGCCACTGGGAGAGGCGACGGTACTTTTCATCAGGAAACCATTCTAACGGACTATTTTTTGCCTTCGCGGGGAAGCCACCAACGTGTGTCCGACGCCAGCACAATAAGGTGGGATACAATTATAGGCTTAGAGAACAGTAGCGAGGAAGTAGCCAACAAGAGTACCTTACTGGAAGCGCGCGGTCCAGGCGTGAGCCACGGGGTTTCTGATAACCGCTCAAGTGGCTCAACGGTGAGCAGTTCAGGCATACAAGAGAGGGGGCAGGGATTGGTGGCAGCTGGAACCTCTTACGCATGGGATGAATTAAAACCACGTGAGGCTTTGGAACTGGTCAAGGCGCACGTTGAAACTGGTAGCGCCATATTTCGAGATGGCATTGACTGGATTGAGGAAAGGCTTCCATCGCCTTCCGCTTCCGATGTTGCTGGGAGCTCTTCCAACCTCTCGGCCGTGGAAACGGTGTTACCGACAGAATCACCACGAAGAGGGATAACTGCCGAAGGGCAGCGGCTCTTTGCGAATGGTGCAGCGTTCGCCCTTTCAGACAGAAGAGAGGGTCTCCCCGACATCGGTTCAGGCTTCAACGTTTCTATCGCTCAGCCAAATCGAAATAGTACCGAAGAAGTTGCGGATATCGAGGCAAATGTAAGGAGGCAAGGCAGTCTCAGTGACATTTATAGTTCATTCTTCCTCGAACGTGACGCCAGAAAAACTACTTCCGGCACCGACCGCTCCGTTGGTATGTCTGACTGGCGACGGTTGGAAAGCATTCCAGAAACTGCTACTGACGAAGACCTGCCGCCAACAAAGACAGCGAAATACAAAGGAAGTAACAGAAAGGTAAATGACGCTCTCGCGAACACCATCAGACCAGGGCAATCAGAAACAGGTTTATTGCCAGAAGTCGTTCATACGAATGGGTCAGACGCTAGCTTAGGTTTGTCGAGCGCAGATAGGTTCTCACCAGTTTCTGGTGATGAACAGCACCCACTTGCGAAAGACCCTGTAACACACTTTTCTCCGCCCACTCCGAGCGAAACCGGCATAGATGTCCAACCGCCACATACGGGGTCGTACATCTCAGAAGCCACATCTAGTGATGTGAAAGACGAACGAAGTTTCATCACTGAAGTTTTGGTCGGGAAGCAATTTGTCTCGGAAATCCCAGAAGGGGCAAAAATCGCTAGTACTGGAAAAACACTAGGCAATTCAGGAGGGTCAGATGACAAAGGTGTCGGGTTTCAAGGCGATGGAAGCACGGAAAGACACGTGACCAAGCTGAATGAGACACTTCTGCCTGAAATAGAGGCAGCAGACTCCAAGCCTCCTCTTCATTGGTCCCCTGCCGTACGGATAAAGGTAACGGGGCGGTACCGCATAACTGACAGCGCTGGCGCCGGTACTGAGCCCTTTGAAGAAATTGCGCAACCAGAGGAAGTACCTGCGCTGACTGCGAACAAGAACACCTCAACAGCTGCACCGACCCTTTATTCACAGCGAGACACCCCGGAAAGATCCACGCAACAGGCTACAGATTCTCGAGAAAGTGAACTCTTCGATCTTTCACGAGAACTAGACCGCATCGCTCACGAATTTACCCAGTTCCTCGAGAGTAAGGCGAAGGGCTCCCAAGGCTCCAGTAGCGGAAGTAGTGCGCCCACTTCCGCTGGTGCTGAGGAATCGCATCATGTGGACGAAGAGATTGTGATAGTTGGGCAGAGCGATGGTGCTCCCGCTGGCTCTACTTCTGCCATAGTAGGCGATCTTTCAGCACCTACCATTGCTCATACGCATATTGGTAATTATACCAGCGGCAGCGCAGATACCTCTACAGTTTCCCAAGCTCGCGAGGAAGAAGAGTTACCGAAAGAAGTGGATGAGGAAACAACTACCAGCGCAGCGCGGACAGGACTGATGACGGAGACACACACGAAAAGTCAAGGTATCGTTAATTGTCCTGACCCAAACCTTCCCTCTCCCCTGAAAAAAAAAAAGAAAGAAAAGAGCGCTAGCAACCGCCTTACGCTTTTGGCCTTTTATACCCCTGCTTCACGGGCGTTTCGAATGCCTCACAACCGTATGTCATTCTACTCGAATGCCGAACATGCGTTAATTGCTACTAGACGTTTTTATTCCCATGACATCCAGTCGACGGAGGTCTGCGAAGACCTCCGTCGGAACGCCTTCGACATATAGTCTGGCACGGTTTCGGAACGCCTTTGACATATACTCTGGCACGCTGCATTTTAACACCGCCGCAAGTGTTTGAACAAATATATTCTTTAAACTGTGCATTTTTATTTGTTACGTTAATTGCACGCATCATTAATTCCAAATAAACTGAGCAAATATACTCTTAAACAATATGTATAAAAGATATAGACCGGCATAGATGTTGCCCAAGGACAGTTTTTCCGATGTAAAAAAAAAAAATAAGCCTTGTATTTTGATAACTGCATTTTGTTCAGAAATGCACATAGGCTAAAATATGAAGCTCCTAAACTTGTGAAAATAAGATTTCACAGCACTCCCGTCCATGTTAAATAGCAACGTGATGTTGAATACTTCGAAAGTATTTGAAAATTCGAGTTAAACACTACCGAAGCCCAACGACTCTGAATACCATACCAGTGACTCTGATCATACTAAACGCCCCTCAATAGCGGTATCAAAAAGGAAAATATTGATGATTTAAGGGTACTGGCAAGATATCGCGCAGAAAAAAAAGTTACACTCACAGAGGCTTCCTCTCGTTCATATAGAGCTCGTAAAATATATGGTCTGGAATTCTACTCAAATGGTCACGTTTGCATCCAGACCGCGAGGGGGGGGGGGGGGGGGGGAGTAGAAAACGCCGAAATGCACAGGGGGAGGATGCGGATTTCAATTTTTGGCGCAGCCGACCACGAGTCGGGAAGAGAACGCAGCAAGCGTAACCGCTTCACTCGATATCTTCGTTGACTTAGGTTAGAAGAAATGTGAAATGATGTCCTATTCACTCCAAAGAGAGTTTATGTCACTGTAAGAGCAAAAACATGAATTTTAATCCACTGCTCCTCCTACTCCCCTTCTACCACCCCGTCTTTAGTGGCAATGTTTTGAAATCAATGAGAGTGCACTGTATATGTCAGTATGCAAGTTGTGCGTGAAGACAAGTTTCGTCCAGTGCTTAATTGTTTGTCGCAGCGCTGCACGCAGTGAACAAAACTTAATTCGTGAATCTCCTTCGAAACCAGACACTTACGAGCAAACTCTCGTTTCAGGAGGGCAGATCTACTGCTCCGTCGGGCCAGCCTACACGGGACCTCTTCCACCGGCTCTCTGCAGCTACTTCCTCGTCTACAGCGCTGTGGAGTACAACTCAAACAGGAAGTCCTTTCAAGTAGCTTCCAAAGGTATTTTATTTATTGTAATTTTTGGACAGTAATATCGTTTTCCGCGGCCCCGTTGGGACTTGCATCTGCAAACATTTTTTTTTTCGCTTGTGGTGGAAAAATTACAGGGGTACACTGTCTCCTTACGTGCGGAAAGGGAAAAATATGAATTCCGTGCCTGTTGCGTTATGAGTTATTTCTGCGTTTCGTCTTTTCCGACGTCTATAACGTCATCTTTACTTTACTTGCTTAGTTTAATTTCTATGGGTGCTTCTTTATAATTTAGATAGGTAGATAGTACTTTTATTCATGTTTAATTCATTAGGATGTTGTTCATATTTCACATTCAACAATATTATCTTTGTTTTCCTTATTCATATTTTTGTTTTTCCTTCTTGTTTTGCTTTTATTGTTTTTATTACGGATGTTTAATCTTAATGTTTATTTTCTATGTATATTTTTTATTGACTCTAAGTCCACGCATCCCTGTATACATCGCGGGGGAGCGTGCGGCGGCCGTTGACATTTCCCTCCTCCCTAGTGCCACAGCTGTCCTTTCCATCCACGCGCCCCGGCGTCCTTATTATGGAGAATTATGGACTGGCTCTCAGGAAGTCGGCGGTAGCGGTTAGCACCCTCGGATGAGGCATGGAAGGGCGGTGATTCCAGCAATTTTGGCGTGGAAATGATTCACTCATTTTTCTTATTCTGAGTCTCCCTCGTAAGGACACATCCTACCGACGCCTCTCACGAGGCAAGCAATGCTTTCTCATTAAGACCCACGTTTTCCTTTTCTTTCCGGGATAGGCTCATGGCGAGCCATGGTGAGCAAGGCCAACCATCCTAGAATGGGTCCTCACGTCCTATTAGTGCTCAATGCCACCCAAGTGCAAAACCTGGTGGCGGACTTCCCGGTGTCGGCAGTATTCGTCACAAAGGCACAGTCTTTCATTGAAGCCCAGGGCCTCTGGGGACTTACCTTCGACCTCAGCCTGGTGACGGACTTCGATGCCCGCTCGCACGCCATGCTGTTCCGGGTGAGGTCAATGACACTTATGTTTCCTGAATTGATTACACTGTTAGTGGCTATTTCCTAACTGTCGCCTTTCTCCGAAGGCATTTTACGATAGCTCAATGATGGACCCTCCCTGGATGTCTTCCTCAAGATGAGATGCCTCTTTCAGTAATCACGGCTAAAAAAAAAAAATGCCACCTACCCTTACGAAATTTTCTATGACAAGTTTATAGACAGTTTATGCTTTGTTAGGTGGTCTATGAATCTTTTGTATATATTGCTGTCGCCAACTAATTTTCTCCCTAGGGAAAAGCGGTACGCTAGATATATTCTTCGGAAGGCACTACAGAAGCTAACGTTTTTACAGCGCGACCCCCTCACAGATCCCTATGGGATACGCCGCCACAGTTTGGTATACCGAGGGGACACAATGTGGTGAGGAATTTAGCACCATTACGCACCCAAGTTTAAATAGGGATGAGCTTTTACAAAATCATTGTCGTTTAATGTCCGCACTGTAATAAAGAAGAAACCATTTTACAAGCCACCCCTGCGTACGAAGAATTTTCTTAAACATATGAGATATCGTGTCATCCGGGGAGGGGGGAAGGGGGGGAGGGGAATTCCACTCTCAACTGTAACCGAAGAAAGCTTCGCAGCTTGTTCACGTTCTAAGCCGTCCATAGCTTGGCGAACATGCACATCTCGTGCAGGTGACCCTGCGGTCACAAAGTGCGACATCTGTAATGGCTTCTACTTCAAAGCCCTTTGATGTTCTCTTCGCCGACTCTTCTTACTGCCAACTCTTTAACTGCACTTCATGATGGCAAACTCGCTTTCATTCACGTATACATTTACTCGCTCGCCTCCTCAATTACTTCCACCTTCATTCAATCAATCGCTCAGTCATTACGTCAGCTTGCTCGATCAGCCTGTTCTGATTCACTCACTCATTTTCTAACTCGCGCACTAATTAACATTTGATTTTCGACCGACATGAGTAAAAAAAATTATTCTAACTACTCTGACTCCCCTCCCCTGAACTTATTTTCTAAATAAGCTCTCCAGGGTTTGACATGTGCGCTCATACTGAGACGGTAGCGTTGTTCCTGTGTTGTTTCATCCTTAGGCATGCATATATATATATATATATATATATATATATATATATATATATATATATATATATATATATATATATATATATATATATATATATATATATATATATATATATATATATATATATATATATATATATATTACATACTAGCCCCACATTCACATTTTGAGAGATTTTAATTGTAGCCGTCAAAAAGCAATTAGATGACTTTCCCGAACGATTTTATAATTTTACACTGAATGTACCCACTACTTCAGGAATTGAAAGGCAGCCTACTGGGGTACCACTTTGTCGGCCTGATGGATTTCTTCGCCGCAAGCGGACTATTACGAGCCAACCTGGCGGAACTTGTAGGGTAAGCTTATTGTCTACGAGCTTCAGTTCTGTGCTCCAAGCCATCACGGTTGGCTGACGTAGGACTTGAAACTTGATCCTTGTTTATTCTTTTTGTTTTCCCTCCTATTGTTGTAATTTGTTAGAAAATCGTGAATAATGTGATCTGGCACTTTGATTCCGGCAACACTTCTTCTGCCCCATGCAACTACAACAGTGGTTATATAGCAAGGTAAAGGTAATGTGGGATGAAAATCTTTATGCAGCGATAAATAGTAAACAGGGAGCATTCAGTACCAAAACGATTATGAGCGCAATGTATTCTTAGCCACCAACTGTGCACAGAAGACTGCAGTCCAAATCGTTTATATATTTTCCTTCTAGTTTTTGCTTTACTCTTGCAAAAAGAAAAGAAAGAAAAATCTATTCCGCATACCATAGTGATGGCATTGCCGGTGGATGCCTCGAAATTAATTCATCGAGACGGGACAAATAAAGCATCTATTTTTCTTGTTTCAACTTCTCGTTGCTGCGTGAGCTCCTGGCTAGGAAGCCTTCAGGATTGATATCTAATGGTTCGGATAATGGCACTGGCAAAAAGAATAATGACACCAAATGGCACAGTTATTGGGGCACCAAATGAAACACCTGGAAAGGACTGAAGAGATAATTGTGTGGCGGGTGACTGCCACCTACTAGACGCAATAACTGCGACAGCGGGTAAATTATGAAGCAGCCTGCGGCAGTTAGCCACTTATGGTAAACGGACAGTCTATCCAGTGTCCTCCCCTCTTATGCAAATTTCATTCGTGCATGCCAAGACGAGCAACTCGCTCTATTACTGAATTCGACTGAGACGTTCCGTAGCCCTATTTATTTCCGACTGTAATTGCATACGCGATAATTTGAACGCGAGGAAGAAAGTCAGGCGCCCGTTCATAAGCGTGAAGCCATGAGCTCTGAAATGCCACGGTCGGCCTGTATTCAGAGTGCTGCCCTGCGTCCACAGTCATCTTCCAGTTTGTTGTTTCCTATTAACAAGTCGCGTATATGAAAAGACATACGAAAGGAGGCTGTGATGTAGTTTGTTCTTTCTCATAACTGCTGATGGCTAGCCGCTTTAACGGACTGTAATCGTCAAGAGAAGAGCACCTGATATCATTCAGCCTGGTCGCGGGGAACAAATAGCCCCTTAGTGCCACGCACCTAGTGCGTTACAAAAGCTAAAAGCAAAACAAAGCGTTTTGCGCGTGTTGTCGATGATTGAGTCACTCACTGAACCTCTTTCAGCCTGAATGGATGCGTGCGTAGTGGGATATTGTATAGCCGGTAATTTTCGAAACGCGTCTGTCGCGACTTTCACAGATATATCAGTATTTAAGCTGACCAGTTCGAGAAGATGCTGTTTTTGCACTGGTTGGGCCTCTCGATTTGCCGAAGCTTTAAACTGTGAGATTAAGGTGCACTGGCTGAATGCTTTTGTAGACATATATATATATATATATATAGGGGAACCGCGCTAAAAAGTAAGGGCAGAAGGAGAGGCACGGAAGACATACTCAGCTGGCACACTTCCAGCTAAACGAGCTCGGTGTACCTCAATCCCTCAATTGCAGCGCTCATAAAAATAAACTTCTGCACGTCGTTTATGAGATTGTTTTGTGTTCCCGTGTCCTGGTTCGTTGACTTTTCTTTCTCTCGCAGTTTTTAGATGATATCTGATAAATGCATTGCACCCTTAGTGACGATAGTTTATGCAGCTCAGAGAAGGCGACTGCGGAGGTTAGCGCACTCCTTGGAGTAAAATAATTCAAGATAAAGAACGAGACCACGTTATTTTTTTTTTTAGAAAATTCCCAGTGCTATATACCGTAATATCCCGAGTCATCGCTCACACTCGCGTCAGCTGAAATTCGTGGAAAAAGTAGGCCATGCACGTCTAGGGGACCAAAAAAAAAAAAAAAAATAACAAAGAAAAGCTATAAAATATGCACTTTTTTGTTTACGTTTAGAGTGGCTTCACATGAGATACATTCAACTTTAATCACGTGGCGTTATCTTGTTTGCAATGCTCATAAAACAGCGTTTTACAGTCGCAGAAATCCACTGTTTGCGTCGCTTCGAAGCAGCTGCAGGAAAATACAATTAAAAACTGTGGCTGTGATCAGCCTGCGCCCAAAAGCGATCGAAAGGAAAAACGCCGAAAAGCGAATAAGCAACCGGGCAAAAGGCGATATAGTAGGGCATCTCAGTTTGGAAGTCATTACAGTGGGGAGCGTGCGGATGTGCTTTGCAAAGCGAACTTAGAAAAGGGAGACAGGAAAGAAAACCGGTGAATAGAAGAAGAAGGGGCATTTAATCGCCGAAAGCAGATACTTGAAGAAAATACTTTCATTTTGTCTTTTTTTTTAATTTTTTGTTGTCGTGACGTTGGGTGGAGCGGAGGGGGCAGGGGGGATTGCGAGGGCCACATTAACATTTTCTAGGGGTTGCCGGTGATTGGGTGATTATGACGTAATCCATACTTTGCCTGAAGCGGGGGGCGGGCGATGACTCTAGGATGAACGATGATTCACGAAATTGCGGTATGTACTCGGAAAAAGAAAAAAAAAAGTGTTATTTTTAAAGGGAATTTGTATAGAAACCCAGTAGGAAAAACTACAGAAACTTTTCTGTTTTCACAGTAGAATTTTTGTACGTTTCTTAACAGTTAACCCTTTGCGACAATAAAAATTTCTGCAGTAACATCACCATTTTCTGTAGTTACAACAGAGAAGTACTAGAGGGGTACAGAGAAAGTTAGAACACCACTGGCAGATACTACAGAACTAGAGGATATTCTGGCGTTTACGACAGACATTTTGTCGTAAACGGCTCAGAACTACAGAATAATTTGCCTTATTTTTGACACGCTTCTGTAGATTTTTTTTTCGACTGGAAAGCACACGGTGAGAATGCGACAAAAGGAAAGAATTTTTATACTCGTTAAATTAACTAAAGACTCACTACGAGACAACCTGCTCGACTCAAACAGGGAAAAGATATGTACTCGTTGCGATAGGCGTATTTTTATTATTTTGTGTGTGTGGTCTGCATTGTAGGTGTCGGCAGCTTTAGAGAACGAACAGGGAAAAGGAGAGGAGTAAACGACATAACACTGGCCTGTTGCACAGTTCAAATTCTGTAGAGGTCTCACAAAGTGACGTGAAAGTATACTACGATGGAGCTGGCCAACTTTTGTCCCTTTCTCGGAGTGATGAAGGCACCACAGTTCTTTTCGAGCGCCCCCGCCGGGGTGGCGCAGGGGTTAGGGCGCTCGACTGCTTTGCCCAAGGATGCGGGATCGAATCCCGGTCTCGGCGGACGCTTTTCGATGGAGCCGAAAAGCAAGACACCCCTGTGCTGTGCGATGTCAGTGAACGCTAAAGAACCCCAGGTGGTCAAAATTTTCCGGAGCCCTCCATTACGGCGTCTCGCATAGTCTGAGTCGTTTTGGGACGTTAATCCTCATAGAGCAAACCAAACCAAACCTTTTCTAACCTGTTCCTTCCAATTGCGATGGTGTTCCTAGACAGGCTACATAGAGCCATATTAATTGCATAGCCGTGATGGTACCTCATTCAGTGGCCAGCCTGTGGATGGGGTATAACTTGAGCCTAATTTATGAGAAGGAGGTCACGTGATGCAATGAGCGTTTATGTTAATGACTAAGCAGTTTCAGAGCGGCGTGGCAGCACGCAGCGCTTTCCGCGTACGCAGACGATTCATGCTCACTGCACGTTTCCCAGGTCTGTGCACAAGGTGTTCCTGCGCCATGACCCGCAGCGGGTGTACACCATTGGCACGTCGGTTCCGAACCCCTTCGCGTCACCTAACAGGCGGTCTTATTCCGTGGTGAGTTTTCTATGGCTACTCAAATAAATACTCAGGTGGAACTGTATTCGTATTTTCAATGTTGGTTCCCTACTGCGTTAATCTTACTGTTTATCTCCCCACTGCACTTCGTTAGCGGTGATAGACTGAGAAACATTTGTTGAAAAAAATTACTTGTGGTTTAACTCTGGTTAACCTTTGTTGAATTGCAACGGCGGAAGCTTCTTTTTCTTCTTTTTTGTCTTCTTCTTCGCGGCTGTTCAAGGTCAGACATGGCCCTTCCCGAGACGACGCAACGGGCCGAAACGTGGCGCAGTATTGCTATCCCAATAAAACAATATTTGGATCGATCACACCAAGTTTCTAAAACAGGTCGGTCAGCACTGTTTATTGCCGTCCAAACTTAGTAGCATCGAATAAGAAAGAAAAGTTATTGGTGCCTTCCCTTTAACTGTTAATAAATATAATTGCTTCGATTGCAGTTGCGCTTTCTTTTCCATTTCGGTACAAGAGACGGGAATATGAACAAAGCACGAGTAATTCCTACTGCTGACAAGCACACTCAGGTAAATGAGATAATTTAGTTCGCGCATATATATGTTTATCAAAGGAGCCCTATTGTTCTTTCTTAGAGCCTTCAGAGAGTCTCTAAACATTATGCATTCACTCTTACATTATGACAAAAGCGGATATATTTCTGCCCACCTGATTTAATCTGCTGCTTCTAATATGATTCGAATTCGACGGCACGAGCACCAATGACCAGCATTCTTCAGCCTTCGAACCTAACCTTGGTTGCATGCTTCAGGCTATTTCATAGCTAATGTAATCCAACCAGTTGCAAAAATGACGTGGCGCGACTTTCCCCGCGTGCCCAGGAAAACGCCATGAGGTTGGCCGAGAGCCTCCGGCTGGTGTCCCCGGACCACAACCAGGTTTGCCTGAGCGTGTCGCTGGCCGTGTACAAATTCAGCATCTATACCCTGGACGCCAACTATTCGAGTCCTGGCGTAGGCAGCCTGGCGTTCAGCGTAAACACGGGGTTCTCCTATTCCGAGGTGATTTGCTCTTTCCTTTCTGCATCCTACATTACGTGCCAGACACTCGAATAGAAAAGAAAAATGCTATATTTTAAAGATACTTTTTAGACGCAAATTTGAATTAAAGCATTTTAGGAGCATTAAAACATTTGCCTTGGGCAAATCATCTAATGAACTGACCTGGCAACCGGTAGTGTATTAGTGTATCAAGGTGACATTAATGAAGGGAAAACGTGAAGAGCGTAGCCGAGAGTCAGTGAGAGAGAGAGAGAGAGAGAGAGAGAGAGAGAGAGAGAGAGAGAGAGAGAGAGAGAGAGAGAGAGAGAGAGAGAGAGAGAGAGAGAGAGAGAGAGAGAGAGAGAGCAGCCTGAAATGTTAGGATACTTTGGCTACGGTTTTGCGACACAGAATTAAGTAATTCATTGTCATGAGGTCTTTATGCTACAGTAAAATTAACTCACACGATGGTGCTAATTGTTTCTGGTGGAGCTACCATGATATCATGGAGATACCATGATACCATGATATCGCACAACCCACAGGATTTTGCATTTGGCTTGCGTTGAAACGCAGAAGCCGCCACCGGAAATCCATCTGGCTTTTCTGCTGTTCAGCCACAAAATTTCTTAACCCTTCTAGTGGGGCAGGGCGTCATGCGAATAGTTTGTTTGCGAGGGTTTCCCTTTTGCTCAGGGAATGGTTAGAGATTAATCTATACTTATGACAGGGCAATTCTGGCTGTTGTGGTACCAACACGTACGCAATTGACTCATTGCCCACCGTGCGCTTGTTCGCTTCACCAGTTCTGCAAGAACTATAAGGGACTGCACACGCATTTCGACGACGCTAGCCTTTCGACGTACGTCCACAAGGGCAGCGCCTGGCTCGGCTTTGACGACGACATGTCCATGGAGATCAAGGTAATCGGAATTCGCACCTTTGGCGTTCCACACGCATGCGGAATAGGGTGACCGCGGAATTTGAAAATTTAAACGCTATTCATGAAATACAGCACGAGCCTCCGTAGCTTGACTCATTGGCCGCTTCATGTGAACGACTTGGTCTGCACACAAAAAGCCTTCAACAGCTGACGCCGTGAAATGTTCGACTTATTCTCTTTGACCACGGTTTAATGATGTGAGGACGATGACTGAACAAACGAACGCTAATGATACGTATTTTTAATAGGGGAAGAAAACTTCAGTTTATTCCGAGCGCTTCGAAAGACTACGCCGCGTTTCAAAGGCCAGAAAAGGATAACAAAATGACCTACTGCTCTCATGTACTTCTCCATGCTTTGTACCGCTTCACTATCGTTTCTTAGTTCGAGCCGACCTCAACTGTCGTGTATTTTTTTTTCGGTTGCGCATTGGTCGTGTCTGAAGTTAAACTAGGAAACAAATAAAAAAAAAAGGTTTAATAATTGTGGTGATCTTTGTGTCAGAAGACACGAATGTTCGCATTTTCGCTTTTGACACTGCCATGTTTGTCATGCATTTTTAATTGTTTATCTTCCGAAGTCAAAGTTTCGATTCACGACGAACACACAAGGCGTATGCGTTAGCTAGACGCACCATGTCACCAATACTGCAATATCTTTCTGTTTAGAGCAAGAATAGTTAGAAAAAATGGGAAAATGAATGCTGTTTTTACGTAGTCAGCAGCTGCTCCACCACAAGCACCACTGACAAGTGTATATCGTCTCTTTTTCTTAAGCAGACTTTACGTAGACGCGTCATCCGTTGATATCTTTATAAGCTGAATGCAGAGAGGAATATATGCTAGCTTCTTCAGCGCCTTTTTTTTTGTATCATGCTCGTGCTTTTTCCTCCTATTTGTATGAGCGGGACCTGTATCTATGCCAGTAATATTCGATGTCATATTTGACCCGCAGGGCGAGTTTTAAACTTCGTTTGAAGCTCGCTACGTGATAACCGCATAAACATATATAAAACCGCATAAACGTGTACAGAGTGTGCGATACGTATATGGCATCGGAAAGATAGAACGCGAAGAGCAAGACAAGTGATTTGTTTTATCGAAATCGAATATATCAAAACGTTAAGTGAGATAAATGTGATATCTACATAAATCGTTAGTGCAGTTCAAGTAGCTACGTGACATCTTTACAAGTAGGTTGGAGAAACTCTACTGGACCACGCACTAAAACATGCAAAAAATTGGTTCTTATATCATCATGCTAAATTTCGATTTCGTTGTTTTCGACATCACACCCGAGGTTAGACCCAGTTTTGTTTCAAACACTTCTACAGTATATAATTTATGCTACGTTTGTGCAATAAATTTTTATATATGATTGAATTAAGGATTGATAAAAAATTATAAACACTTATTGTGAAAAATCAGGGTGACTCCGGTGTTTCTTCAACACAAACAAGAAAATATGAGTAGTAAGTTTTTGCCACTAGCGCTTTCGTGACAGCCATTTTTTTTTTTCATTGCGCTACTTCCACAGCCGGAAAGGAAACCAGCTAGCATGTATGGTGTAGCATTTATTCTGCTTTACTGCAGCACCCTATACTAATGAATTTTATTTATTTATTTATTTATTTGTCTTTACCCTCAGGGCCGTACAGACATTTCAGAGGGGAGTGGGCAAAAAGAAATACAGGAAAAAAAAAACACTGTAAAAAGCGGGTACATAAATACTACATCCTATATATACAATATTAGCTATGAAATTGGCAATAATTGTATTAGTAGACACAAAACTAATAGTACTTATACAATGCAGGCTAAAGCTTTGCGAAATTTATTTGTATCAGTAATAGATATAATTTCATTAGAAAGATCGTTCCGTTCTTTGGAAGTACGGGGAACAAATGAGCGTAAGAAAGAATCTGTTTTGCATAAAGGGATGGCTACTTTGCAGGGATGATCAATGCAATGCGATATGTAATAGGGTCTCTGAAAAACATTGCTGTGTAAGGCGGAATGATAATATAACTTGTGGAATAGGGTTAGCCGGCAAACTTTTCGTCGTGAAGCCAATGATGGAAGACGCAAAATAGTTTTCATTTCTGTGACACTTGCTTCTCGGTTATAGTTAGAAAGAATGAAACGAGCAGAGTTATTCTGAACGAGTTCAAGTGCAGTAACTAAGTAATCATGGCTAGGATTCCAGACTGCTGCTGAGTATTCTAATTTTGGAAGTATTAAAGTTTTGGAATTTTGGAAGCCGGTACCAACTACCTGAGCTATGTACTTTAAGGAATGAGGTAGGAGAGACGCATTCCTACTCCCCTGGAGACAGGGCTAAGATTCCCCTGTTATCATTAGGCTTCTGGGTTCGGACCTTCCGCCAAATTTTTATCTCCTACGCGCAGTTCATCAGAAAGTAGTGTTGCATAAGGAACAAATGAAACCACGCTCAAAACAGTTCAAGCTGTTAGATTCAAGGTGACAAAGAAGGCTATGACGAGTGGATTTGTCTCATTTATGATTCTAAATAGGATTTGCGTGCCAATTTAGCTATTGCTGTGGCTCTTTCATTATCATTTTTGTCACAAAGGAAACAGATTTTCCAGCCATAGCTGTCGAATTCAACTTAGTTTCGGCTTGTAAATTTGACTCGCTTGAAAAAAAAAAAAAAAAGGTATCTGCTGCAACGGGCTTTGCAACGAGGGACCTTGGTTACTAAAAAGAGCTGCCTTGATGCTATTGTCACAATAACAGTAGTAATTGCTCAAACGGCATATTTGTAAGTTATTGTCCCGTTGTCAAGAATTTTAGTCATAGCAAAGTCACAATGTGATTCAGACTATATAATGCTCGCATACAATTGAGATTCCTGCCTTTGTAGTATTTGATAAATAGCACGTTGCTAGCTGCGTGTCTATCAATGTCCTGCGACCGGTTTTTTTTTTTCTTTTCTTTTTTTTTTTTTTTTTTGATGCGGGTGCGGTTCTTCGTCTTCCGCAGGTTGTGTCGCAATGAACAAAGAGGCTTTCTAATATCTATCAGGGGAGAGGTTCTAGCGAAATTTTTATGAGTTCATTACAGTACATTAGAGCCGGGAAGCGCGACTGAGGTTAAACCTGCTTTAAATCGGCACTTTACTGCTTTATTATGGTCGCCGGAAAACTGGGCGTGCTTAAAATCGAGGCTGCAAAAACTTGTGCTATCAAGGTAGAGGAAGGTTGGTTTCTCATCCAATTGCAAATATGTTGACAAGAATAGCCTTCGTTGCATTTTATCAGTAGATTTGAAAAAAATAAAAGCAAGTGGAAAGCGATTTTCTGCGAAAAACAAATGTACTTCTAAAAGGGAAGCCACGCTTATCGCACCAAATTCACGTATAACCTTGAGGATTCAACATTATGCTTACAGTACCAAGCATAACAATACATTTCGGAGCGAATCTAATCGTATACAGCTGAGCGACAAACATGCTGAATCAAACGCGGAAAGGAGATGACTGTATTTCACCATTATGACAAATGTCTCCGACATCCGCTGAATAAAAAAAAAAGTGCTTTTGTTTAAATGAAATTTATCTGTGAGGAACGGTCACCGTTTTGTTTACAACGGTGGGCCGTAGCTAAGCCGAACCCGTAAGAAGTTGTCGAAGACAAGTGTTCAAGGCAGTCATGCGTGTTTACTTGAGGATGCGGGGAGGACTGGATATTCTGTGCCACTACGGGAACTGGCATAAAAGGCTATGCCCGTCACAGAGAAACTTATTCCAAGGGGCACAGGACTTGGCTGCACGTAGTACCTCCTGTTGGGAGGGCACACGAGCCTCATGCATTATGAATGACGCATGGTTTCCTCTTGTACCAGCATGGGCTGCCAGTGTACCTTTTTTCTTTCATTCGTCGGCTCAACTACAGTCGGCTCAACCCTACACTTGAACCAGCGACCCTGATCTGAGACTCGAGCTTTCTTCCGTTTCCCCTCTCGTCAATCCGAGCTCAAGTGCAGCGCTAATTTGTTCTAATTAAGCGGACTTCGCTATAGCGGCAGCTTAGCAGTTTTGCTCTTTTCGACACAAAAGCCAGCCAGTTCGATTAAACGGGAACTTTGAATTAAGCGAGTCCGTGGATTAACGACAGTTCACTATAATGCGTCCCGTAAGCCTGTCACGTGCCCACTTACTGAGCCCGCAATCGTTACCCGACGTGCGCAGATTGACAAGCTATCTCGAGGACACCGAGTCGGCTGCCTGTTGGCGGACCACATCGACCTGGACGACTTCAAGAACGTCTGCAAGAAGGGCGACTTTCCGAGACTACGTCTTCTCAAGCGCACCTTCACAAGCAGAGAGAGACGATAGACGGCTGCCTATTGGTCGCTTGCCCAGCTTACCCTCTTTCTCCGCTACATTTCTCACGCTACCACTCCAGCCTGAGCGGTCGCGGAGAGCCAGTAAATAGTGGAGGCAAGGGCAATATAGTTTTGTTTATTCGGAAGAGAAGGCTTGGTGTCATTGTATTTTTCTGCCTTATGAGCAGGAGGTGATCTATAGCGTGCCGACATTGGCGGAATGCAATTACTAGAAAAGGGTTTCCCTAAGCAATTCATCGCAGCTGGACACACTGAAAGCATGCTATACGATACATTGCACCCGTATTTGCGATCAAAAGTACATATATTTACAGAAAAGCAATAAATAAATTAGCTTTCATATTAGGTCAGCGGAAGGGCATTAAAAAAAAAAAAAAAACACCCAACACCCTGAGAAGTGAGTGCTAGAAATTGCAATAAGAAATGTGATATAGAGTGAGAAAAAACATTCACAACAACAACGTGTGTGCTGTGAAGAATTAATGGCGTCGCCTTTTCTTCTTTTTTTTTGAAGGCGAGAGGGAAACGAAGCGAGGATGCCTGCTTTTGTACGTCGTTAAAATATTTACGTTGCTCAATGGAGAAACAATAGTGTCGCCTTCAAACTTAACAAGTGGCGTGCGGAGACTACAAAACTATTTTGAAGAGTTTCATGCCCGAGTCCAGCGCTACAATATTGCCTCGAACCTCCGAAAGCTTTGCTTTTTGTTGTCTTTAACAGCCGCCGGTACGCGCCCTTATCACTGAAGTTAGCGCGTGCTATTAAAAAAAAATAAAATAAAATTTATGACTGTGATTGTAACGCACGGAACGATTTTGTCCGCCGGAACGTGACATTATCATTTTTTGTTTTTTTGCCGCTCAATATGCGCCGAGATGTATCTCGAACGATTCCGGCCACTCGCGTTCGTTTCTACAATGTTCCAGGTTGTTCTGGCCATTATCTGCGTATTTATCTAGATGATGTTTCTTTTCAGACTTTAAACTGAGCACTTCTGAATGTCACGGGCGTTTCTAGTTCAACGTCCATCGAGCTCTCTTGCTGTTATCGCCGCCGCCGAATCGCTTAGTTATTTAGCGTGCGCAAGTATGCACAATAAACAGTTTCATCCAGCGAAATCCAAGCCTTCTCGGTTGTGTCTACGTGGCATTGTCACCACCACATGACAATATCACAGTCCTTTATTCGAGTGCATCTATAGTCATGCGAAGTGTCCCTACCGCGCAGCACTACCGGACAGATAAACGGAGTCTCGCCCGTAATCGATGACGACTGCGGTCTGTAGGCGAAGTGAGTTGTTGTGGCTGAAGGAAAAGAAAATGCACGGGCCTGCTACTGGCTCAGTAGCTGAGCCACCTCCGCTGCCTGATTTAAAAAACTGATTTAAACTGATTGATTTATTGGAAGGGAAAGGCGCGGTAACTGTCTCACTTGTTTTTCAGTGGACACCGCAACCGCGCCGTAAGGGAAGGGAGGAAGGTGGGAGTGAAAGTGAAAAGAGAGAAAGAGGAGCCGTAGTGGAGGGCTACGGAGTAATTCCGACCACCTGGGGATCTTTAACGTGCGCTGACATCGCACAGCACACGACGCCTCTTCGTTTCGCCTACATCGAAACGCAGCCGCCAAGGTCGGGTTCGAACCCGGGTACTCCGGCACAGTAGTCGGACGTCTTACCACTGCACCACCCCGGCGGGGCACCTCCGCTGCCTCGTTCTGACAGAAGAGAAAATAGAGAGAAAAGGAAGAGGGAGAGAAACGCCGCTTGCGGCGGGGGCTAGCCAGCCACCGAACTTTATCTGTTGTAGGCCGTCCTTGCATCCGCCACTGCTTCGGTGGTGGACGACGGCTGTTGTTGCGGCGCGCGTCTTTCTCTCCCTCTTCTTTTTCTCTCTACTCTATTTTCTCTTCCACCTCCGCTGCCTCGTTCAACACCACCTAGCCTGATTTATTTATAGGAAGGGAAAGGCGCGGTAACTGTCTCACTTGTTTTCTGTGGACACCGCAACCGCGCCGTAAGGGAAGGGAGGAAGGTGGGAGTGAAAGTGGAAAGAGAGAAAGAGGAGCCGTAGTGGAGGGCTACGGAGTAATTTCGACCACCTGGGGATCTTTAACGTGCGCTGACATCGCACAGCACACGGACGCCTCTTCGTTTCGCCTCCATCGAAACGCAGCCGCCGAGGTCGGGTTCGAACCCGGGTACTCCGGCACAGTAGTCGGGCGTCTTACCACTGCACCACCCCGGCGGGGCACCACCTAGCCTCGTTCTGACAGAAGGGAGAATAGAGTAGAGAGAAAAAGAAGAGGGAGAGAAAGACGCGCGCCGCAACAACAGCCGTCGTCCACCACCGAAGCAGTGGCGGGTGCAATGACGGCCTACAACAGATAAAGTTCGGTGGCTGGCTAGCCCCCGCCGCAAGCGGCGTTGTCCTACCGTCCCAGCCCCGTAGTGCCAGGAACTGTCACCCTTCACCACCTCTCCAGGCGAAGTGAGTGGTCAACGTTCAAAACAGGTTTTGAACAAAAATATAGAATTGCACGTATTCTGAAATAATTAGAGGGCCGTAAGAAGCTGTTCGTACACAAATTCACGAATGAATGGTCAAGTTGCATGTGCTGAACTTTTACCTCACTGTTCATTCTGTTCCAAATTCCTATTGAAGTAGCTTGCATCATACTGAGGAATAAGATACTGCATGTAAACGCATAGGCTCAACATAATATCTTGCAGGAAGACTCCAGGCACCATATTTTGAGCTTTCGTCGTTTTGAGAGGTGTCGTTTTCGGCTCCACCTGATTGGCAGGAACGCCGTACATGATTGCCATATTGGGTTGTGACTGCGAGTGGTGACAGGAGGTCAGTGCGTTTTCACCAATGAGATGAGAGATGCAAATGATGGAAACGTGTAATACGAGCCCTGGCTTTGTTGGTACGATGACAGCTATGCGAACTATCGCTGCTCTGTGCTATCCATAAATCACGGTTCGGAGCGCATATTGTCAACGAGGTCACGAGATATGGTCATTGATCTTTAATCAGACATTCAAAGCAGCTGACTTGTTGTCTGCACTTATTACCAAACAGCTTTTGTATGAAGCTTTTGTACCACAATGGACAATACATGAAGATACTGAAAAACAGTGATGAGTGCCACTTGTCCGAAAGCGGAACTCGGTGTTTTATATTGCCTCCTACTTGCGACATCAAAGAGCGTAAGAATCTACCCGACGTTAAGATACACACGCTTTGTCATTGTATCGCAATGCGACCTCAAAGAGCGCGATATGATACCATGGTCGGGAATGTCCTCACGAGAAGCAATCTTACCTCATTATTGCGAATCAATTGTAAAAACGCCTTCCATTGACGCACGAGGCGGTCACTTGAGTGCGTGATGCGATATTTCCGTTGGCACGTGTGAACAGAAGTGAAGAATGCGCTCACCTTGACTGATATATACTCGGAGACATTTGGCTGTAACCGGTACGGAAAGAAAGGGGAAATTTTCTTTTGGAACCGCGGTCGAAACGTGCATGAACTTTTTTTTTTTTCAGTAGAGTGTATGACCTTCTTGACGGGCATTATGAGTGGCAAAACAGATGTCTGCGTCATATTTAGAACTTAACATCCTGAAGCTCCCCATGTGATATGAGGGATGCCGTATTAATTAGGCCGTATTAATTTACGCCGGTACAGAACCTGGGCATAAATTAATACGGCCTAATTAATACGGCATCCCTCATATCACATGGGGAGCTTCAGGATGTTAAGCTCTAGATATGACGCAGACATCTGTTTTGCCACTCATAATGCCTGTCAAGAAGGTCATACACTCTACTGAAAAAAAAAAAAAAAAACAACAACCTGGGCAGCCCCGCCGGGGTGGTGCCGTGGTAAGACGCCCGACTACTGTGCCGGAGTTCCCGGGATCGAATCCCGGCCTCGGCGGCTGCGTTTCGATGGAGGCGAAACGAAGTGGCGTCCGTGTGCTGTGCGATGCCAGTGCACGTTAAAGATCCCCAGGTGGTCGAAATTACTCCGTAGCCCTTCACTACGCCCCCCCTTTCTCTCTATCCACTTTCACTCCCACCTTCATCCCTTCCCTTACGGCGCGGTCAGGTGTCCACAGAGCAAGTGTGACAGATACTGCGCCTTTCCCTTCCCATGAACCAACCAACCAACCAACCAACCAACCTGGGCAACACGCTTTCGACATTTGTGGCGGCTGTCGTGTTTTGATGCAGGCGAAATGCAAGACACCCGCATAATGCGCGAAGCCATTGCGCGTTACAGAACTCCAGGTGCAGACGTGACAGTAATTGAATTGCTGTAATGAAATTATTGTAATTACTTATTTTTCCGGGTAATTTGTAATGTAAAGAACGACACACTGTTCTAGTAATTTAGAATGTCATTAATTACTTTAGGGTCGTAATTCAGCCTCAAAAATACGTAATTCCTTTCAAAATTACTTTTACTAGAATGCATCTTTGGTTTTTGTGGCCGCCTTGAAAGCCGGCGGCTTAGGCCAGCATAAAGAATAAGCAAGAAAGGACAAAGATGAGTAGAGCTGCGCGTCTGGGAAAGCCGAGGGGCCGCGGAGGGACAGATGGTTCTGGACAGAATTCAAAGCTAGCCAGGAGTGAGCGCTCAGTAGCACTATATATAGGTTGCGTCGGCTAAGGGCAGAGTGGAGCCTGGTTACTCTCGTTTTCACTGGGAGAGCGGAGGAGGAAACCGGCAGGAATGCCCATGGCGCGAACATTACCGGACAAAAGCTGCCAAGGTCAATTTCGGCGAGCACGAAAGTAGTAAATAACCTGCCTCGGCGGCTTCAAGCGAGGGAGACAGCTCTGGGCAGCAAAGGCGCCGAGTTCACCACTTGTTCCTGTATTGAGACCAATGAAAGTAATGAGTGTTTAACCATGCATGTTTTCGCTTTGTTGTCACTGTCTTAACTTTTTAATGGTGCGTACTATATAAAAGAGGGAGGGGACATAGTCGGGGACAAATTTGGCGGGAAGAGAAAAGAATGTCTGCGTCAGGGCATCGGAGAGTATCTGCAGTTTCGCTGCAGATGGGAGACTGTTTGAGCAAGCTTATCGTGGAGGCAGCAACCCCACAAGAATGGAAGCAGAGTAGGGTAACATCACTGTATAAAGGCACTGGAGACAGGAGCGACTTGCTCAATTACCGCCCAGTATCGGCTTTTCCAGTGCTATACCGGATGGGTACCCAGGTGATCCGGGACAGTCTATCAATGACGGGCTGAAAGGAAGGGAATGCTAGGGGAGCTGAAGACGGGCTTTCGTTCAGGGCGACGCATTGTAGAAAATTTGTTTGTGTTGACAAGATGTGTAGAGATCAACGAACAAACTCAAAGGCCACTGTATGCCGCCTTCCTTGATATATGACTGCGTAGATAGACAGTTGTTGTGGGACAACCTCCATGAACTTGGCTTTGAGGAAGATTATATGACACTCTTCAGGGAACTCTACAAGGACATTACCGCAGTGGTGATTTGGGGCCCGTACACAACCGCACCATTTGCAATGCACCGAGGCTTGCGACAGGGTTGCACACTGTCACCCTTGCTGTACATGCTGTATGTCGTAGGCCCAACATAAAGGCTAGAGGCATCGGATTGTGGCTTTTGTTTGCGACATCATGAAGAGGGGCAGCTGTGATTCGATGAATCCCGGCCATTTTATATGCGGACGACATAGTGCTGTTTGGAAACACAGCAGATGAGCTGTAACAGCTACTGGACATATGTGCTACGGCCATGGGCTCCCTCCGGTTGCGGTTCAATGACCGCCAATCAGTGGTCATGAAGTGAGGGAGGAGCAGGAGAACCACCATCTTCTACATGAAATGGGCAGGGAGTGCCCATACAGCTAGTGGCACAGACAAAATACCTGGGTGTGCACTTGAACAGTGGACCCAAATACTTGATGAAGCGTGAGAGGCACCTCAAGGCAAAGGCGACCAAGTACTAGGGAGTATTGTGCCACCGAATGCTCTGGTCTTTCAACAAATTTGAGGTGGCGAGGGGAGTATGAAGAATGGTGGCTGTACCCGAGCCTACGTACAGGAACGCTGTTCTTTACACCTCCTCAGGCACAAGGGAGTTCCTCGAACTACGTCAACGAGGTGCGGGACGGCTGGCGCTGGGTGGGTTCAAGCACGTAGCTATGAAGGGAATTTTGGGAGATGTGTGGTGGTCCGCGTTCGCAGCAAGAGGAGCAGTGACAAAATGCCTTCTTGAACAGCGACTCGCACGCTTACCGGAAACCCGCATCGCCGGCCAGGTATGGGCCCACACCATATACACCATGCTCTGCAACGCCTTGGACGATACGCAGACGGGCTCTCCGAGACCGTTACGGCCTCCTTATACCAAGCGTGATGGCGCCAGGGCCTGTCTGCATCAATCGACCTTCAGCGGCAAAGGTTCGCGACCAAGTGCGGCAGTTTGAGACAGCGCAGTAGGCAGATGTGGCCAGGAAAAAATTGACACAGGCGCTGTACTACGAGATGAAGCAGTCCATAGAGAAAAATTAGCTGTTTCAACAACTCCAGGGGACGCGGTTTACTGGCGGAAGCACGGTACGGGTTGCTCAGGACACAAGTGTGGCGGAGGCGATTCGCTACGGCCTTGCAGACGGAGGAGTGCCGCACGTGTGGTTTGGCGGAAGAGACGCTGCAACATATGGTGTTGGGGTGCACTGGGCTCCAACCTGACGCCATCATCGACTCCCTATCGGATGCACTTGGATTCGCGCAGACTTGTGATTGGTGGTCGCTGCGGTCGCTGATCGAAACCATTAAACGCCGCCTGGAACATTGGTAGCGCTCTAACACGCCGAGGAAATAGCCAAAGTGAATTGTTTTAAAGTAAGCAACGACTAAGTAACGAGTAAGTTTTTTTTTTTGCTTGGTCGCATGCTATAATCCGTGGCCTACCAGCTACAAAGGGTGCAGCCATCATCAACATCAACACCAACATCAACATCATATCGTCATCTATGTAGTAAATAATGCTGCTGTAATATTTCTACCACCACGCATGCTTTATCAAAGCGTCTGCCGCAAAAAGAATTTCTGGCGACAGAGCGCCGGGGTTTGTGAAACGTCGTTTCTTGCAACATACCTCTGGAGAGCACACATATACGCACGGTTCTACTGTTGCTTTAATGCTTAGCGGTCAATATCAGAGTCTCTTTGAGAAGGAAGGGTGCGGGAGGTAAAGTTTGCGTTGCTTAATCTCGCCAGTTCCTGATACCTGCGCGGGTGTAACGCGGCCTGCGAGAAAACAGCTGGCGCAGTGATCGCCGCACCCTTGATTGCTTGTGCTATCTTCCGGACCGCAGGCGCGGCCTTCGGATAGTCGGCTTATAAGTGGGTAAGACCGAGGCGCAAACACATTATCGCTTCGCAGCATGCTGGTCATGTGCTATATCAGTTCAGTTCAGTCGTTCTGCCGTGTCCGACTCTTCGTGAACGCCACGCTTTCCGGTCTCTCACTATCTTCCTAACATCACATAACTTCATCTGCAGCGCCTCGAGGATGCCATCTAACCATCGCGTTCGCTGCCTACCCCTCTCCGGTGGCCCTCAACTTTTCCCAACAACAAAGCTTTCTCCAGCGACTCCTCTCTTCTCATCAGATTCAAACCTGTGCTATATATGTGCTATATATGTGCACATATAAGGTGTGTGTATGTGTGTGTGATTCTTAAAATTGGGGCAGCTCTGTTGTATGCAAATTGCACCGAGTGGTGTGAAATTGAAACGAACTGAAGATTATAAAGACGCCTATAGTTCCGATGTCTCAGTTCAGAGACTCATGCACTCCTCTGGTGTAAAAAGAGATGAGTAGTCAGTAATAAGAGAGTAATTACTCATTTACGTTCACTTAAGTGCAGCCATACGGATACAAAGGAAGACCATACAGGATTTCGCAGGAATTCCGCTGTTTAATAAAAATTCTTCGTGCATGGTTCGAACCCGACACCACCACATGTCCAGGGCAGTCGTGCTAACTGCTCTAACGGCCAGCATGCGCACCAGATGGTAGGGTGAGAATGAATGGATATTTAACTCCAAGAGAAAACAGTGTTTCAATAATGTTTTTAGTGGAATTCCCTAAGGCAGAGTAGAATTTGTAATAGGAGACCAATTAGTGATTAACTTTCACCCAACCGCAACTTCACTGCTACGAAAGAAAGCTAAGCTTTTGCAGGAACTTCACAGTTGTAGCGAAATTCCTCCTGGTCCGGCTTTGAAGAACAATGGTTGCATATAGTTGCCCTCATTGTCCTTTAGTACTGTCCTCAATGTCATCAGCAAGCTAGACACCTAGGGCGATAAAACTATTTTTACTTTCTGTCGTGGTGCCAGTCACGCAGGCACTTAGGCGAGAACTGATAGGCGAGAACTGTAGACGGCAAGTATTACCGTGACATTTCAATCTGAAGCACAACAGTGCTAACTATATACCTGCTCGGAACTTCCGTGTATTGAGATATCAAGCTCGCGGCTCAACCAGTGCCTAACAAAGAGCACGCAGTTTATTCTTTATTGCCCCCAATTTTCGTACACGCCAGTAATACCGTTCCATGAGATAATGCTACTTTTCGCACTCTGTTTTAAGCTAATGAACGGTATAACATCTGATGCTGTTGGGATGCACAACCTTAGTGGAAAAGTGCAGGCGTCAGTTCATGGGCGATGACAATGGTTAGTATGCAATCAAACACCCTTTGCGGCGGCATAAATTGGCTATGGCGTTCATCTGCTGAGTGCAAACTTAGAAGCTCGGTGATGATTTGACGTTGCTAAATTTCAATTTAGGCGAAGTGAGATTTCAGTGCGCACGCTAGGGGACACTTGACAGTCGGATTTAATACAGACTGCGGAGCAATTCACTACTCCGAATTCCATAAAAGTGTTGCTGTGGCACATACCAATTATGGATTACATTGTCATAAATTATTGAAGAAAACATTGACAAAATGAAAAACATTATGCGAACAGTGCAACACTCAGATTACTTCGGAACCAGGTTATAAATAAAAGACGAGATTATATACCACTCATTGAAGTTGAAGTTGAAAGTTTATTTTCTAATTAATAAACAACATACAGAAATATACAGCGAGAGGTCCCATGGTACAATACCGCCGGTGGGACATCCCATGGTAATAGATTTCGATAGGCAACTTAAAGAATAATATTATTGAAATGAAAATTGTGATATGAAGGAATAACGAAAATAAATAACGAAATACATAGTAAAAAGTGCATAGTGGATAGATTTAGGTACAAAAATAGAATACAGAAAAAGGTACAAAAATACAGTAACAAATTCAGAGACACAAAAGTTAAATAACATAGAAATTACAAATTAAGAAGAAAAGTTTTTAATTTGAAATTGAACAAATAATGTGTATTAGTTTGCTTAATGTCAAAATTCAAAGAATTCCAAAATGATATTAACAAAAATGGAAGGCATTGTTTCCCGTAATTAGTACTGACCTTAGGTAGTAGAAAATTATTACGTAGAGTGAACGACGTAACGCTGTTGTTTTTGATCGTGTTGGGAGGAAAAATGCTAAGCGGGAGCTGAGGGTGAACAATCTTAAGGAATAGAATACCAATATTACAAAGATAAAGACCCGAGAGGGGTAGAACACTTAATTCATGAACAAAATATTCGACGGTGACATTCGAGGGGAAGAGGTTATGATGAGTATGACTTGCTTTTGTTGTTTTATTAATGGCCAAAGGGGAACGTGGTAGGCGTTACCCAAGGATGAAATGGCGTAGTTTAAGTGGCTATGGACAAATGCGTAGTACAGTGATAGTAACGTGTGGATTGGAAAATAGGATCGGGCTTTGATTAGTTTTGGTTTGGTAAAACTTTATTTCCCACAGTAGGGGTCCTGGAGGACACTCGGCTAGGCGCCAGGTGTAGAGGGCAGCTCCCACGTCGGCACAGAGAGCCCGAAGCTCTCCGCCGCCGCGCGGGCCTCCTGGACAGCCCGAAGCTGATCATGTAGGGAAGCACTTTGATTAGTGCGCGTAGCCCATATAAAATTTTCTTGCAAGGTTCCGCTATATGATAATGTTATTACGTTATTATACGTACCGTACTGCAACGGACAAATCTCGGTCCTCTTCTATTATTATTTATATTAATGACCTAGCATCTCCCCAAACACCCGCTTATTATCAGACATCTGCGTGACCTATCGTTCTGTCAACGACATAACCGATGTTAATGCACTGCAGTCTGGCATTAATAACATTCAAACCTGACGTGATAAATGGCTCACGTATTTAAATACTAATACAAAAAAATACGGCTCTTCGTACTTTCTATAACAAACAGTCCCACTCGACACGAAAATACACCATTTCTGGTTCTAACATAAGCTCTGCGATTACGCGCAAATACTTGGGGGTTAACTTATGTGCCGATTTTTCATGAACCGATCACAAAACGAAATATACCACCAAAGCTAACCTAATTCTTAACGTCGTATCCTTCGACTAGCCCTCTTGCAAAATTACTAGCATACTGCATCATTGTTCGACCTAAACTGGAATACGCATGCGCTATCTGGCTAACTAACATTCTCAGCCTTCTATGTCGTCGCAAAGTTGTTCGCCTCTCCCTCTTTCATAAATTCTAGTACGGATCCCCTTAAAATACATCTATGCTACCAGCAAATCACCACTCCGGCCGCTTCGGCCATGACAAGACTGTATATTACCCACCTTCAGTCCGTTCGTTAGCCCATCTTCATTTTTCATACAAACGACCAAGGGCTGCAATGCCCCTCCGCAAGCAACCTCGGATTGTCATTTATTGATTACCGAGTTTCGAGGAAGATTACCGCGTCCTGCACGCGTGCACACGTCCACAAACATTCGCGAATATATGGGACTTTTTATAGGTTTCCCCTTATGACCTATTCAGAGCATTAACACATTCGATGTTTCGGAACAGATTGCGTCCGTAGGCGATTGGTTTGGTCTCGTTTATTAGGTTTGACGTCCAAAAATTACTCAGGCTGTGAGAGACGCTATAAACTCCGGAAATTTTAACCACCTGGGGTTCTTTAACGGGTATTAACATCGCACCGCGTACTGGCGCCTTGCTTTTAGCCTCCACCAAAAAGTGGCCGCCATTGCCGGGATTCGATCCATGCATCCTCGGGAAAAGTAGTCGAGCCCCCTATCCACTACGCCGCCACAGCGGGGTGGTCGATGGGTGCGATTACTGCGGCCTGTTATCATATCTAGCACAGGCTCGAAATTGAAAGTCATGATGGTATACCTCACATAATTGAAAGGGTATGAAGCTGCAGTCAGGGTGCAGCCCCGATTTCACTGAAACGAGTGTCGGTTGCCGAGCCGAAAAAAAAAATCAAACAAATCGGCAGACACTTTAGAGTGCTTACTTGTAGGAATGCGAAAGCTTTATAATTGACCGGGAAAATATTTGAGAGTGCAGTTTTTAACATGCATTCAAGTTTTCTTTCTGTTGGTATACTTTCGGAGTGTGTGTTTGCATACTGGACGTAGACTAGCTGCCATGCGTAACGCTCCGTCTGGGAGCCGTAATCGCTGAAACTTTGGTCCACATTCTTACGATTAAAGTACATATGTTGTCGGTTCCAATTCCTGTCGCTCGCAAGTTAGCTAACGAATTTGCTATCACGTGCATGGTAAATGTGCCTTGAAATGTACAGAACTACCGAGAACGCTGTGCAAGGAACAGCTGAGTCACAAGTTTCACAAGAATTTCGAGATAATTTATGCCACATGGAGATCCTTCATTAATTCCTTGACGCGGTACGAACAAATGTCCATGGCTGCTTGCATATTATAGGCGCTGCCACCACGCTCTGCCTTTCCGGGTTGCGTTCGACTGCACACGGCCGTATGCGTGATGGCGTCATCTTTTGTGGGTACCGCTGAGTGTTAATTGTGAACGCCGACGAACGAATTTTTGTGTAATCAGGCTAGCAAAGGTTCGCCTTATTAAGACACTCGCAAGGGGATGCAGGCTTAAAGCTGCCGCAGCTGGTGCGTCCAGCACTTGATTACCATTAGGAACGTTCTGAGTGCGCTACATCTACCTGCGCCGGTTTAATGCTGGGGCAGGGTGCGCGTCGCTCAGTGTGTCTTTAACCCGGGTTAAGGAATTCCGTCTACGCAGACTATACGTATTACTAACCGGAAATATTCCGCTTTGGGTGACCGCAGACTTTAACAACGTATGCCACGGGCGCCAATGATTTGTTAAAATACTCCGGCATAATAGTACCTGTGTACATCTTACGTGTTCTGTGGGCTTATGAATTTGAAATACATCCACTTTCTCTCCCACCTTCATCCCTTCCCTTACGGCGCGGTTCAGGTGTCCACAGAGCAAGTGTGACAGATACTGCGCCTTTCCCTTCCCATGAACCAACCAACCAACCAAATGATGAATTTTAGCTAAGTGACAGCGTATAAACTGTTTGCAACAGAGCCCGCATCTCTGCGGTCGTCGGCGCTGCTCCTTTTCAAGACACTGCTAGTAAGAAGGAATCTGTTTGCTGGTATACCGCACCAACTGTAAACTTTCCATTTTATGTGTTGTAAGACAAGGCCCTCTCAGCACCAAGGAAAGACGGCTGCTTTCATTCGTTTGTGACAAAAATAAGCAATGAACGAGACTGGTTAACCCGTGGTCGCCAGTGGACTGCAGAGGCGATCGACATGTAGCTGCTGGCATGGCAACAGAGAATTGCCGCCATAAGTATGTTATTCCAATCACTTCAGAAAAAAGCAAGGAAGCTGAACGTCGCAACTGCATAACGAAACAAAACGTCGTGAATGTAATATTAGGAAAGGCAAAAAGAAATTCTGTAAAAAATGCTTTTCATTGTGCACTTCAAAATAAAGGTTGCTTTTTTTTCTTTCTTTTTCTGGCCCTCGAGATATTAATGTGCCGTTCGTTATCTGTCAATTATCGTCCAGGTTTTCTGGTGCTCAGACAACAACCAAAATTTCAGGTATTTGAAGGCCAAAATAACATTAGTGTTTTTTTAGACACACTCCATATATTTTTTTAGACACTCCACAATGGGCATATATGAGGGATGAATTATGCAACAATGAACAAGTTCCCCAAGTAGAAGAGGCTGAGTCGAGAGTGACACGGTGGGTTCCCCGTGCTCATTTATTACAACTTTCGCTTCTATCGCACCTAGATAAACAATTTAGTTGTCAACACCAGAAATCAGCGGACAGAACTTTTCAAAACTGTTAGAGGAAAGACAGGAAGGTGGAATTACTGAAGAACAAAAAGCAAAATGAACAACAGCCAACTTTTCACAAGAGTACTCGTCTTCATCTGCGCCTTGATTAAGGTAGACGAAGAGAAGTCCTGTTGTCGAAATGTTGACTAGCGTCTGAGGTGTCCCCTCAAACCTTGTTTATTTTACTCTGTGCTCTTGAATAATGGGTTATAGAAGACTGCATCACGCAGACCTGTGACGTGGTCTACGGCAAGAGCACCTTGAACGCGATCGTTCACGCACTCCCGTCTCCGTGGAGCTCTTTCCGGTCTGCGTCAATACGCATATCGCTACTAAGGGAGAGGCGTTTCTCCACATTGTCAGTACTTCTTTCGAAATCCCGAAGGTGCGGCCGACACACGGCGACAATATCGGCGAACAAAGAAAGATGTTCCCAGCAACGGTCGTATTCAACGGGACTCGTGGTGCGTGAAGTCTTGGCGCATAACTGCGCGCTTGAGGGATTAAAAATATGCTTTCAGTGCGGGACCAGGAAAGAGTTGACGTTCAGTGCAAATATTAGAGACGCGGCACTCCAACTTGTGAGGACAGAGGGTATAACTAGTGTTCACATGCTAAAAAAGATAAGGTATATTATGTGCGCTGCGTATAGATATTCATTCAGATGTGTGCGAATACTGGAAATTTTCTAATAGGTAGCACAAGATTTTGATATCGGAAATTACTATACTCATGCAAGTTTCCTAGGTTTCAAATACGTTTAGAGTAATCGCCATATTGTTCGAATAAGGCACACCGCAGTTTTCTTCGGTGCCCATTTCTGAAACATGGTTCGTTCCGACGTCACAGAGCGCGCTGCGACAATGTCTGTTCGCGTGGCGGCGTTCATAACGCTCATAGACGGCCTCTAGGTTGGGCGGCGCGGCAGAGGCCAGGAAGGCTCCGCAGACTCCCCCATGATACCCGATGTCGGAATCCGTGACTCGTATATCATGCTCTTACATACGAACTCATCGGGACCCGCGAGTTCAAATTCAGACATGCTATTCCTATGTCACGCAGTCTTGTTCGTATGACTGTTACGTGTCACCCCCTTTTCCCCGGCGTAGCTATAATCATATAAGATATATCATTTCACTTTCATTTTATTGCCTTGAAGAACCCAGGAAGGGGTGTTACATAAGAGGTGGCAAGCATTATGAAAACGTTGTTACGGTGCGTATCTTTTTACGCTTTCAACAAACTTGGATAAGAAAGCGATAACAGCGATGTCACTTGGAAGGCCGTACCAGCATGGAAAAAAAGGCATTCGAAAAGGTAACGGCGCGTGAACGTGAGAAGATGAACGCGCGTGGCAGTGGACGGCCGACGTGCACATACAGATGGTGCGGGGTGATATGCGCGCTGGGGGAAAAATATAAAGGCCTGAGGTATTGGGGCTGTTAAATATTTTATGGAATAAAGAAAGGCTGAAAATGCGACCACAGAGTTATATAGATAACAAACCGGACGATCCTTTTAGGACTGAGACGTTGACGTCATAAGAATGCAATTCATGGATGAACCTGGCAGCGCGGTTTTAAATTTACTTGAGAGGATTAGTATGGTAAACTTTATGGGGACTCGAAATGGGTGATGCGAATTCTAGTTTAGACATGACGAGTGTTTCAAAGGCTAATTTTTTAACATATTGAGGCGCGCGATACAGATGGCGTTTTAAGAATCCCAATGTTTTATTGGCCAATGATATTGTTAGAGGCGAGCTTCAACAAAGATAACTAGAGAGTGTTGCACCTAGCTGCTTATACGACTGAACTGGTTGTACAGGCACACCACAGTCTATATGTAGGAAAAAAGAGAGAAAAAAAGAAGGTTACGACAACTGTGGACGGGGAAAAGCTTACAATTATGTGGCTTAAGTTCCATTAGCCAGTGGACACGCCATTTATGGATATCATTAAGGTCCCTTGGTTGTTTTGATCGATCAAGGGGGGGGGGGGGGGGTGGGGGGGCAGAGATAGTACGGCAAATTACATAGTCGTCAGAAAACGTGCGTATGCTACAGATCACACGTGTTGGCAGGTCATTAATGTAAACCTGTATTAAAAAAAATAGGGGCCAAGTACTGATCCCCGAGACACACCTCACCGGGAGGGAATTAGAGATCGTGTTAACAGTCACAAACTGGGTGCGATTAGTTAGGAACTTGTCAAGCTTCAATTCAGAGCCGTACCGGAATGGCACCGCTATATACATATATATATATATATATATATATATATATATATATATATATATATATATATATATATATATATATATATATATATACACGACAACTGTGGACGGGGAAAAGCTTACAATTATGTGGCTTAAGCTCCATTAGCCAGTGGACACGCCATTTATGGATATCATTAAGGTCACTTGGTAGTTTTGATCGATAAAGGGGGGGGGGGGAGGGGCAGAGATAGTACGGCAAATTACATAGTCGTCAGAAAATGTGCGTATGCTACAGATCACACGTGTATATATATATATATATATATATATATATATATATATATATATATATATATATATATATATATATATATATATATATATACAATGGTAGGGCATGCATGGTACTGTGGTATATGGTATGCTGTGGTATAGAATGTTATGGTTCGGTGCCAAAAAAGGATGAACAGTTCGACAGTTCGGTTAGTTTAGTTTATTTTCTATTCCACAACAGGTGAAGGCGCATGAAAATGGATTTCGTACATGGTTTTATTTACGAGTGCTGTCGCACACGTAAACATCTAGTAATTTAAATTCTCGTTCATAGTTCCTTATTTCCCCCGTGTAGTAAATTTTCCTTCAACTTTCGTGGAGTACCGTTTAAGTAGATTGAAATAAACCACTGCTTTTATGTTGCCAATTTCTCTGTAGGAGCTGATACCTGTTCGTTTTTCTACATTTCGGCGTTCAACGTGACGTCACACCGCCCTTCTGGTGCTGAGAAGCAGACTGCGGGATCGAATCCCGATCTCTGTGGCAGATCCATCATAAGGAGGGTAGGGATCCGGGGAGGTGCGAGAACAACCACGTGTCGAAATTGTCGACCTACTACACGTAGTAGAAATTGATCTGATATATCGCTCCGCCCACGGGCGCCTTGCTGTTCGCCTCTATCGAAAAGCGGCAGTCGCAGCCGGAATTCGGTCCCGCATTATTGAGCACAGTAGTTGAGCGCCCTAACCACTGCACCACCACGGCGGGGCGGTTGATTGATTGATTGATCGATTGATTGATTGATTGATTGATTGATTGATTCAGTGAGTGAGTGAGTGAGTGAGTGAGTGAGTGAGTGAGTGAGTGATTAAGCATACATTTAGCTTATCGACATACTCATATAAGACATGCGACTTGTCAGCTTCATTACTTGTAAGGTAGCATTACCTGTAAAAGGCATGTCACACTATAGCATTACACAGCGTCGATTCGGTCTGCCAACACTGTGTCTTCGTGACGTCTGTGTCTACGTCACATTGCGACGGCGGAAACAGTCGATGGAAAGTTGGCGTTGGCGCCGCGTCGCTGCTGTCGGCCGACGGTCGCCCAAATGCTATGCAAGGACAGGTAGAGCTTACAGGTGTCTCTCGCAGCTTGCGCTTACAAGTAACCCTCAAAGGTATGATAACCTGTAAGCTTTGCCGCTTCGTCCTTTCGTCTGTCTTCGTGTATTCTGCTATTTATTCACGTCTTTCATATTGAGAATGACCTAGAGGCAACTATAGCCAAAGAGCAAGTTGTTTTACTGAAGCAAGTACGGAAAAATGCAGCGGTAAGCCGTCGACTACATTTATGTCGAAACCAGCCGAAGTATTGTTGCCTGCAATGAGCCTTGACCCATGTACCTCGAAATAAAGATTATACTTCCTGTCCCAGAGAGTTCGATTTCGAAAAGCGGTCTCTGTCTCCCATTCCCTGCATCGAGTCAGGAACGTTGTTTTCTACCTCAATATCCAGATTTATTTTTTTTATTTTACCGAAGCTACTCACAGACAATGCAGAATATCGACAGGGTTGCTTTCAGGCAGCGCAAAATCTATTGGAGTTTCGGGGTGTTCCCTGGGTATTTCCCCGCCGGCTATGCAACAGCACCGCGAAGATAACGGAAATAACGGGTAAGCCTTTCATTGTCTTGATAAGAGCTCATCTCAAGACCGTGTGTCGAGAATCGCAAGCGACGTCATCCCAAATAGCATGTCCCTTAGTGCTGCTTCGATGTTCACACCTCGCTACAAAATGTCAAGTTCGATAAAAGGCAGTTATGAAGTCATATGTCAGAGTGGCAAAGAGGCCTCAGTAAAAAGCCCGAGCCAAGAATTGCCCCCCCCCCCCCCCTCATATGTACGCTCACGAGCCAGGCATCAAGGAACTCTAGTATTCTTTGGTGTTCAAGCCACTATCTCATGCGTATTACATAATACGTCACAGTATATGGCAACAGGCCATCAAGATGACGCTGACGAAAAACAAAAAGAAATACAAAGTAAACTGTCTAACGCATAAAATAGCTATTGTTCATGTGTAGCCGCTACGCACCACACATTTTCGCTTCATCTAGTAACAAACTTGAAAAGGGTTATAGGTGTCTATGTGCATCGGCAGGCTTCCTGCTTTAATCAGGTGTTACCTGAATGACAATGACAGGCATCTGGATTGTCTACGTTTTCTTCTTTTATTTTTACGGTCTTGCTCAACCCAGCTCATAATGAGAGAACTGAAAAAAAGAAAAACAAAATCACCTGGCACCGATAACAGTGGCCCTTCAATTTTTCTGAGCACCCTGGGCGGTGCTTCTGGTGCCAGAACGCCCGTTTTTTGTGCGCTCTTTGACATTGAGGTTTAATTTGCCTAGTTTGTCTGCCGGAACAATCGCCCATGTCGCGGCAGCCTTATCGTGTGTGTGTGTCGTGTTTCTTGACACTGGCGTCGGGACTCCAGACGACACAGGCTAAGATATTGTTCGCGTCACATTTGAAAGAACAATGAGTGTTGAAAGATTAGCACTATCCCGTGCGTCACGCGTCTCTCAACTGGCGACAACCGAAGCGACCCGAAAGAATGGAATCCTGAAATGCGCGCGAAATGAGATGTGTGAAAAGAGGACACGGGAGTGTAGGGTTTCTCTCCAAGTGGCTACTTGCGGTGAATAGGTGAGATAAAACTGGAATGCAAAGTTTGAGGACGGTAGGAACATTCCCGTGAAAGTAGGGCAAAAAGTAGTAAAATGCAAGTAGGTACACAGGCTGAAAACGCAGACGCATTCCACCATTTCGCATTTTATATCTAGGACATGCGTGTCACCACTAGCGCCATTTCACAATCACAATCTTTTATTTTCTAGCTCGAGGATGTGAAGGGAGGAGCGGGGGGAGGAGGGGGTGTACAGCTCAGTACGCTTAACGTCTATGCGAAACAGACAGAATGCACTCAGCCAGAGTTCTTTGGTCGCCACAGTTAGGACTCGCCGTGGTAGGTCAGTGGATGTGGCGTTCGGCGTCTAAGACCGCGGCACCGAAAGCAAAACCCAGCCTTGGTAGCCGCACTTCGATCAAGACGAATCGTAAAACCACCTTCACGATGTGTAATGTGAACGCCAGGTAAAGATTTCCGGGAGGTCTTTATTATAAATTTCTCCAGAGCGGTTGACCATAACGGCCATGCGACATGCTGAACATACCATACCATACCATACCATACCATACCATACCATACCATACCATACCATACCATACCATACCATACCATACCATACCATACCATACCATACCATACCATACCATACCATACCATACCATACCATACCATACCATACCATACCATAAATACATCACAATGCAATACAATACACCATACCATACAATCGCGTACCATACCGCACCACACAATGCTATGCTGTTTCAGTTAAAGTACCATTAATAAAGATTCGGGCACTTCCTAGGATAAGTTTTCTTTTAGGCAAAACAATGCGGGAGGAGGGAGAGCGTGCTGTTAGTTTCGAAGTTCGCTTTTGGAGGCTTCCTGTTATTTCGCTTTTGAACTTTGAGCCTAATTTCTTTGAAAACTCCTTTAGCGCTAACAGCCTCTCCACTACAATTACTCGTGCAGTCAGAGTGGCGGATTTTTAAACTCGTGCTCAGTGAACGGTTTCGAGCTTGTGATTCGTTTCACAACTTCGCAGTTAGTTTAATGGAAACGGCCAGTGCTAGATGGAAGCTTGCATATTTGGGAGGTTTCTCCGCAAGCACGTTTTACTAGCTTGCAATGCATTTTGCAAATAAGTTGTCAGACAGAGTGGAGTATGATGAGCCAGTTTTTGAAGCCAACTGCTCACGTTTCCTCACCATCAGAAGTATGGGGTGTCCATGTCATGGCAATGCCTAACCCGCCCCGTAGGCTCAGAGAAGTTGCATCGGAAAGGCGTCTATGTCAGTGCACGTTAAAGAACCCCAGGTGGTCAAAATTTCCGAAGTCTTCCACTACGATATTTCTCATAGCTGAGTTTTAATCAGTCAATCAGCCAATCAGTCAGTCAGTCAGTCAGTCAGTCAGTCAGTCAGTCAGTCAGTCAGTCAGTCAGTCAGTCAGTCAGTCAGTCAGTCAGTCAGTCAGTCAGTCAGTCAGTCAGTCAGTCAGTCAGTCAGTCAGTCAGTCAGTCAGTCAGTCAGTCAGTCAGTCAGTCAGTCAGTCAGTCAGTCAGTCAATGAATAAATGAATGAATGAATGAATGAATCAATCAATCAATCAATCACAATCAATGAATCAATGAATAACAATCAATCAATCAATCAATCAATTAATCAGCTTACTGATTTACGTTCATCCATCGTATTCTCCTTTACTAGAACCTGCAGTGGTGCATAACCTCGAGAATTGCCCTGACGGTTAAAATATTGCAGAAAATAAATAGGACTACCAGTTAATTGTTTTCACGCCAGGTGGTACCAGCCACTGCGCAGATTAAAACTAGACGCCAATTAAATGAACCCATCAAGAACTTGGAGGGAAGGAGGAAGGCAAGGGTGCCTGAATGACCCAGAGCTCTTATTTGCTTCTAGGCGCGCTATTGTTCCAAGCGGTAGCTAGGAATGTCTAGCTCGTGTGCGCGAGGACGTCTGTCGTATGTAGCAAAAGGAACAAAACAACGAGGTTAGTTTTTAGCCGTGTAGGTAACCATTTAGTTCTGGCGCAGCTTAACTTTTAGATGTGTATATGATGACGATAACTCTCGTCCTTATCTCGCGAGACCTTTTGGCCTTTAGGGGTACGGTAAGGGCTCGACTATAATGGCTGAGGTAAGAGTAAGGGCAGAGAACCAACCCTTGTTGTCTGGTTGCGTTCGGAAACGATGATTCTTCATTACACTCTCATCTCAGATGCTTGTCCCAGAGCCCAGGATGAGGTCCTGTGTTACGTGTGTTATTACGTCCGTGCTTGTGAACATGAGCTTTCTTCTCGGACATCAAATGCAGGTTACTGTATGACATCTCCTCCACCCATTTCCACTCGCTCTCTCCCTGTCATCAGCCCGGTTCCTAAGGCCGAATTCTCCACCCTTCCTGACAGACATTTAGCGCCTCGCTGTCTTCATGGAAACTAGGACCTCTTACTTATTAGCTTCGACGTTTTCTCTGTACACACTCTCGGTGATGATGGGTGAGTAAGTACTGGGTGATTTAACCCACCGCTGTACATGTTGGTGATGCGGAGAGAGAGTGGAATACAAACAGAAACTGTTTTGTTATCAAAGTTTGCGCAGAGTCCGGGGGCTCTTTGCAAACAAGAGGTTCATAGCTGTTCAATCTCCGATTATGCAGCGGCTACAAGTTAGAGCGTAATATCTTTAAAGTGCGGGATATGAAAACCGGAAGAAAAGCATGTGCAAGTGAAGGGCCGATTGCGCTTAGCAGTAAAAGGAAAAATAATTTGGATGCTTTCTTTTTATTTATGAAGCACTGTCAGCCTATATAACGTCATTAGGCGGGGAGGGGGGGGGGGGGGGTACAATACTTGTAAGGATACGCGGACGAGTAGGTCGGTGGACAATGCCTCCTAGAATGTGATGCAAGAAGTTTCTGCGTGTGTATTATGGTTTGCACTGCTAAGCATCTGCTATCCTAGATCACTGTATATATAGCCTCTCTTTTTAATATCAGAAATGAACTATACCTTAAGAAATGCCCTCAGTTTCGCTCGGTTAACATTCCATTTGCGGCCTGCGAACTCTCAGCTCTTGAGAATCAGAAACATATCGTTTTTGCCAAAACAAAAATTACATTCAGTAGCCAGATGGTATGCATATACTATCGCCTACTTCTTTTCTCTTCGCATGAGTTCCGCGTTAGAATGCATTTGGAGAGAAGAATAAGTTACGAAACAAACACGTAGTTAGGGTGTTCTAGTAGAAGTGTAAAAAAATAGACATGGGAAGGGCAAGTAATGTGAAGATTGATGGTCCTTTCGTGTAAAGCAGTGGAATATACAAGAGAACAAGTGAGTAGAAGTGTAGTAAATTTTCGGTGGTCAGATACGGGGAGGTACGCTACGGGTGTGTAGCATGGTCTGAGCAGGCGCAGAACTGGGTTAATTGGCGGTACATTGCAGTGGCTTTTTTCTTGCAGGGGATGTTGATAAGAATGGACTTCCACGAAAGTGAACTGTATAGCGCCCATGGGCCCCCAGAGATACTCCTTCGATGGCCTGGTCCTGCGGGAATGACTATCACTCAGCCATCTAGATGGATTCGCAGCCTTGTAATACTCGAGAGCCTTGACGACTTTCGGGTACATGATCCCAGCACCTATAAAAAAAAGCTTTATTTCTACCTCAGTAGGGACTACTCCATCATCCCGAGGGTCACCTGGGCTCGGTCAGTTCGGTTACCCAGTCGTTCTAATTGTCACAACTTTCTGTGTCATTGTCTCAACTGATGAGTAGCCATTGTTACGGTAAACACATGGCTACAGTCTAATACGGCACAAGAATGGAGCACAGATGCCTTTAGGAAGGCTGCCCAAACCTCCGCACCGACGCCGTCATGGTCAGCCACTTGCACATACAAGTGTGCAGTCGCCCGCAGCCATGACATGTGAGAGGCGGTTAACTATGACGTCAGTGACAATAGGTTGGCGCCATTGACCGAGGTGCTCGTATGAGAGGCACTTGTTGCTTCGTTCTTAGGGTATATGACCTGTTGCGGTGTGGTCCCGAACACATACGCCGGAGACACATGACTGAATGTAGGTTGTGTATCGCACCCTTCTCTTTTCCGTACCTGTCCTGGTTAATCTAAGTGTGGCAGATCAGGAAAAGCCAGCCGGCTTCACGAAAATTTTGGTGTGCTTTCGACCAGCCTTTATCCTTGCGAGAGCCCCTGTAGGAGTACATTTATTGGGTATCGTGACCGACTCTTTTGTCGCGAGAATTCCCAGTCCTTCTGGATAACCTGTGATTACACGGGTTCTCTTAATTGCTACCAATGTAAGCTCAATTGCGCTTAGATTACAAGTTATCTCTGAAATGGAAGCCCGAAAGAGGGACCTCGAAAACCTGGCGTGAAACCCCACGAATACATTCGTGCGTTTATTCATTACAGAAACAAGATAGAATAATTAGAGCGGCCTGAATCAGGACACGTTAAAACGTAAGAAAAAAACAAAACAAAAATGGACGAATCTGACTGAACGGCATGGACACGCGCAACGCTGTAAATACTGGAAACTTGACGAGCACGCAAAGGGTTAACCTTCGCGGGCTCACCTTGAGGAGAGCGCGCGGTTTCAAGAACGAACCAGTGTGCGCTTGCTTCTGCGAAAAGAGGAGAGCCGGCCATGCGTGCATAGCCAGAAAGCGGCAGCTTCTCAGGAGTGGCAGTGGCATCGATGGTGACAGCAGCAACCGCGCCGTGTTCCGTCGTGCGACCCTGTGCCCTACATACTACTAGTTCGCATTGCGTTTTGTTCTGTGCAGTGTTCGTTCCGCTGCAGCTGAGGCTTTGAAGAGAAAAGTATTGGAGAGGGTGCACGTTAAACCTTGTGAGGGGGTTTGAGAGAAATAGTGTTTAAGTTAGTCATACTTCCCACTGAAAGTCGCAGTGCAAAAGAGGCTATACAGCGGAAAAGGAACCACACGTAATGCAGTTAGTAAGTTAGTGACAATAGGCGTTGCACTTTGAATTTTTCCCGCACAGATCGGCCACTCCTTCCTATTTCATCCATTCACTGCGCTTTGCTTTAAACGAAGCTGTTGTGAATTCTGAATATTTTTTTTTTGCTGATATGATGGAAGATGGAGGGAAGAGAGGAAACAAAACTTTACCCGGCCTGTGTCACGGTCACTTTTGTATACGCGGCATCCAAGATGCTGGTTAATATTTAAAGAGCTTTTACATGCTGCAGCAACTTAAATGCGATATCTTTCTGTTTTTACGAAATCATGTAATTTTTAGGGCGTCGCGATGACGTCAAAATTGCGCTAATGCAATACACGAGCACGCAAATGCCATCATGAAGCTGTACCACAAACTAGCCCATGTTTAAGCTCCTTTCAATTTGCCGAGCTACAAATTTGCGAAGACGCAGTGGAAGTTGCGGCATTAATACAGCCGCTCTTGTTGGGTTAGCGAGAATAGTTTTTTTTTCAATGAAGAGATAAGCGGCAAGAACTACATGAAGTTTTTGTTGCGCGTTTAGGGAGTAAAATCAACTTGGTTAGGACGGCAATTCAAAACCGCAAAAATCTAACATATGGGAGCCTCAGGAGCAAAAGTACTAAATGACGGGATAACACAGGCAATCAGCCTTTGTGCACTAGCGAAACCAAAAGTAACTGGAATGCACATGTGCACTGCTGCCGTGTAAATGCCTTGACAGCGCAGACCACCTGGCGGATATTGCGCACAGGCAATATGCGCATGCGCGAGAGCGGCACTCATACGGTCAAGCAGGTAGTGAGAATAGGTACGCCTCCTAAATTTACCATAGCACCCACATCAGTGCTAGTGTAGGGAGACGGAGACATATGAAGCGGACAAAGTACAGTAAAGGTGTTTAATGCTTCTTTTATTCCGCAGGGCCGACGATGGCGGTAGCGCCTGTACAGTGGTATACAGAAAGCGTAGGCCTCAATCTTTCATGCGGGACACATGGACAGCCTTCGTCAAATATACAGGACATCGTGCTACGCTTAGAAATAAATCCCTTGGTGCATCTCCGGAAATCCAATGCGCCGGAGGAGAGAGATCAATGGTTGCCCTTTTTCTTGATAAATTTAAAAAAGCTGTCCGTGAAAAACGAGGCGGAACTAAACCTGGATGGCATATATGCGTATGCATAGATTTGGTAAAAAGAATTGAGGTCAGATGATGCGCTTTTGAGCCTTTACGGTGTCGCACCAATGCATTGAAATGCTTTCAAGAGAGTTTCAATGAAAAATCATTACTGTGTTCAAGTGAAGCAGGCTCAACTAAATAAGTTTCTCTTACATTTCCCACCAGAGAAGCCGTAAAATAGGAGATGAGAAAGCTTTACTTATTGAAAAATCAGCAGGCAAACGTTGGCACCGGGATTCGAACCCAGCAAATTTTGCCATCGAGTTGGTCGTTCACACCACTAGACTACCGCTATTGTCACTAATTTCTAATTTACAAACCTAGTTTTCGATTTTAAAACATAGTTTTGGAAACCAGGCAAACCGAACCTGATTCGTACGGGTATTTTGCATGCAGTTAATGGTAGAGAGGACTGCCACGCATTGTTAAGCAATCGCCCGAAAGCCACCATCCCTCGTGATATATTCGAGAACGGCCGTTATTGTGCGACCTGTCAGCCCCCCGCAGGGTTGCACGGAACTCCAGTCGGACGCGCAGCAATGTCGGCACGTGTGGCCGCTCGCGCGCCGCTTCTCTGACGACGGAAGAGTCGCGGGCTCCCCTACCCTTTTTTTCTTTCTCTTTCGCGCTGTAGTGCAGTTGGCACGCGAGCGGGGCCTTCCCGGACGAATGACGGCCCTTTATGCGCAAACATGCCGACAACGCCCTGACGCTGCTCCCACTCTCGGCACCTGTCAAGCTTAGGCGAGTAGATGTGGAAAGCTGGTTTTCCGCGCCCACCTGTTGTGCGAAGTAACCGCGAAACTCGCACAACACCCTTGTTTAATTTGAGAGAAAGTGGCTATCAGTCTCTATAACGCTTCTTGGAACGATGCTTCTGCAGATTGGGGACGTGGCGGACATACGAGTATTGTAATAGTATAAGCCCAGCTGTCGGCTTGTTACCTCTTAATTGGACATCATATGTTAAGCAAGCAAATAGGTAGTGGTGCAGGGCGAGGGTCGGATCTTTTAGCCAAGGCTTTTTTTGATTGAAGTGGTTGCGGAACTCTTCACTTGCCGTCAGCAAGTAAATCAGGGATGACGTTGGCCTTCGCTGATCTTTTTTTTTTGTTTTTCCTTTTAAAAAACTGAAAAGTATAGGACATTAAGATATAGCTCTCGTAGTCGTTGTGGATGTTCAATGCTCTTGATTATACTGTGCACATACCCCGCACCCTTTAAAGACAAAAGCAGTTAAATTCGCTAATTGATGGATGCTACTGATGCATAAATGTATTTTAACATGTTGGGCCGATACTTAATAAAGGTGTTGTATGCTTCTTTTCTCTGAGCTTATTCTTCCTTGCTTAATTGCACCGAACAATACTGGATAATATGCATTATATTTTCTTGTTTTCTGAAGTCAACAAGTGAGATGAGGAGGTGGCATAAGCTTTTATTTCCTTTTTGTTTTTTGAATGTGTGGTGCTCCTCCCATCTCAAACTCCCGCAGCCGTCATTCCATGACTTAATTTGAAGAAGATAGAGAAAAATTTATCAATTTTCATTTTTTCGTCTTATTGGTTGCCTTACTTGAACCATGTGAAGTCGTCGTCATGTAGCGACGAAATGACCGACATCGCTTAGCTCCAGACATGAGTTTAATTTATGGTAACGTTATTTTTTTCGCTAAGGAAATTCAATTTCCGAAAGGCAAGGGTAACTGAAGAAGAAGAAAGGAAAAGTTGATTTCGACTCCAACCCGTGGCCGGAAGCGACGTGCGCACATTCTCGTACTCCCAGCAGACGCCAGACACGCACGCAACAAATCTTCCGTTCCGAGCGAGCGAGAGCGAACGGGCGTCCACTGTTACATCTCCGCCCGACCCAAGTCAGTGCCGCGGACCTGACGTCACCTGGAGTTGAGCGCTGCGCGATAGGACCGCAACGCGCGTCAGGAGCGAACTGCAACACGCACGCGGAAAGCCGGTCCGCCCCACAACCAGTTCGCTTCTGTCCGTTGGACCACGTGAATTCAAGGGCGACGACACTGGCCGTGTTGTTGTGTGGGCATCTTACCGCGATATATACCGTCCCTCTCTTTATGCTTATGTCAGCTAGGAGAGCACGGCCTTGGCAAAGATTGCTCGCACGTGGCGAGCGTGTTGGACAGGTATAGCGCTGTGGAGGGTGATGTGTTTGATATGCGGATTCTTTTTGATAAGTGTAAGGAATTAAGTAGAACTTTTTGCGGGGCTAGTAAGCAATCCCCAGCAAGCATGTAAGACATTGGAATTCCACGCAACTTTCGACTACGTTCCTGCTGACTAACCTTGCCACTCTTGCATGGAGTGTACAGCTTGGTTAGTTTCCTTTGAACCTCATCTTGGGCAGTAAACGGTATAAACGCCGAATGTACAGTCTTCGTCAGAAGTGTAGAGCCCAGGAGGTCTGCTTCTGAACCACGTCGTGTGGTTTGTGATGCATTTCCAATGTCCTAAATCTCTTGTTCTCGTGCTACCCTCTCCAATGGGAAGGACTCAAGCGCCACTACACGGCTGAGAAGCAGAACCCCCGGGATCTACTCTCTTGACAAAGACTGTACATGCCATTCGGGCGTACCCCACTTAAGCAGCCGGCATCGGTGCGATGGCGGCTTCGATGATGTGTAATAGACAAAACAACTGGGAAAATGCCGGTCCTCGGCAGGTAGTAAGTCGTGATGCTTCGCACTTTTGTAGCGAAAGCTGCACTGCGCTGGGTTTTCAAGCCGTCGGCGTGGCACCGTGGAAGAAGAAGAAGAAGAACTTTCAAGCCTAAACTAAGTGTATCAATGCAGATAGCTCTCGCCTAACTCCAGGCTTAGCCAGAAGCTAAACCACAGCTTATTTTGTTTTCCTAATTTACGCTATTGTTGAGTAGAAGTCCGAAAACCTTCAAGCCCTAACCACAGTAACGCGATACATATGAAAGGAGCTAAGAACCATCCATCTGAAAAAGATTTTTTTTTTTGCTCTTGATAAAGAGAAATAATAACATGATCTTGGAAATAATTTATTTGAAAATAAGGAAACAGACACATGCCACCGGTTGGATCTGAACCTGTAACCTAGAAATTTCTCGTCCAGTTCTCTACCAGTCAGCTGCTGCGACGGCTTTTCAATCGTCTACCTTCGTAGGTATTTATCTTGCGTTCAAACTGTCCTTAAAAGTGTTCACCAGGCCACCCTACCCTGCGCGAGTCGAAGACATAGCAGAGGAGCACAACTTTCAGTTCAGTCTCCCATCAGCTAAACTAAAAAGATTCGTAGCTAGACTGTCATATGACTTCAGTGGGTATCTGCGTTAGCTGCGACAATGGACCGACAGAACAAAAGGGATAATAGCTGGCGAGTTTTGGTAGTAGCGCTAGACAACTCGCAGTCGGCAAGAGCAAAAACTAGAATCAACGAGTTTTGAGAGTTCTATATATATATATATATATATATATATATATATATATATATATATATATATATATATATATATATGTATATATATAAAAGAAAAATCATGCAATATTAGTCATTTATTTAGGCGGTGACAAAAGCGATCGCGAGAAATCTTTTAGCAGGAATTGAAGAAATATGGCACGCGATATTGAACTAAATGCAAGTAGAGAAACAAAACCAAAATCCGCGTTCCTGTTCGCAGCTGTTTACGAGCTGTCTCAAATCTTGTCTGCCGTGGTAGACAAGAGACCAGTTTGTCTAGTGTCTCGGCATAGAAGAAAAAAATGTCCCTCTGTGATAGGTAGAACACGACGTGGAGCTATTTTTTCTCTAGGATTCGCTGTGAAGCGGACGCGTTTCAAGTAAGTGGATATCATAAAGGCAGTCTAATCACCGCATTTTCGTGCTCCCTTCTGAACATTTTTGTGCAGCATTTGTAAACTGACTTTAATTAAAATAGATGCGATCAGTATGCCAGACTGAGCATAAGTCACATCAAAATCAGCTGGCTTATGACCTCGGCTGGTTTCCTGTGGTATCAGAAATGTGGGCCTCAGAATGCTGGCGTAATAGTTAAATCAAAGTACCCATTATGAGCCCACAGAGCTCTTCGAATTCGCAAAGGCGTTGCTTGTAAGGCTCGGTGGTCAGATAATGCTATTCCATGCAGTTTTTAGCGCCACATTACCCCCTGGTTAAAACATGCTGACGTGTTCCTACAAATATTCAATAGGTGTTCGTCTATGGTACCGTGTTACCTACTCGAGAAGGAGAAGGAGGGAGGGGAAAGGCATTGTGAATGAACTTTAACGAAGGGATTTGTGCATTTGGTAAAAGATCATGACACCAGGGAACTGCTTCTAGGTGAGTCATGTGACTGTGGCATGACACCAGTTTCGTGCTCTTTCTGCGTAGCTCGAGTAGAAAATATACATAGTGCTCTGCCGTAAAAGATTGCTGACAAATCAATGAATTCTTTTAAGAATACAGCAACACTGCATTCAATTTTCTTTTGAGCACCACTATAAAGGCGACCACGGTTATGTCTATCCCGGGTAGCTTTTCGCATCACGTGGTAGCTTCCGACTGTACAATAATGAATATGTGCGAGATAACGGAGACACTAATTGAGACAAGATTGATTAAGCGAGTGACGTGTACACGAACGAAGATCCGCTAAGGGAGCCGCAGATGGGAGAAATTAATGCTGTCGTGTGAGACCCTTAAAGGCGGAGCATCGTGCCATTTTGGGAGTTCTTATCGCCAAATAAATGCAGTGTAATTGCAAAGAAGGATGGCTGCGCACACGCACAATTAACTTCAGTACACCACTGAGCGGTCGCCACAAAGCGCCTAATTAGTCGTATATTTATCTATTTATTTATTGTACCTCAAAGGCCCCTGTTATGGGGCATTACATGAGGGATTACATGATACCAACTGAGGACATCACAGTGAAACTGCGCAATTTGCGCGCTTGCCTTTCACGAGCCCAATGCTGTCCTGAGCAGTACCAGTCTAACAGCTGAGCTTGTTCACTTGCCGCATAAATTTACACTGGAATCGCACCTGATCTGGGGACAAATTTCATACACCAAAGCAAATTTCACGAACGTGACATCGCTGATGCAATATATAAAACATAAATAATAGAGCAAATTAGTAGCCGCCGGCAGAATAAACTGTCAAACCAGCCGGATTATCAAGCGTGAGTCACAATTTTAACTGTCTCAGTGGAAGAGATAAAAAGAAAAATGGTATCAAGTTACTTTGATTCGAAGCCATCTAGGATATATCTTTTCAAATGACTTTTTTGGACGTCAATCCGCATGATGTTTTCAGTGCAAAAGCAGTAATACGCAGAGTCAGAGCCTAACTAAATCGTCTAACGGTTGTGCCGTCGCTCTGATTGGCTATGCTCTTTCGTGAGGTCACAACCACGTTGTTATGCGCAGGTAATTCAAACTAAGTCCGAAATAACGGCTCCTACGCGCGAGTCTCCCCGACGGGTCTGTCAAGTTCGCCAGCCAGCAGAGAGAGTGATGGTGACATATGACTGAACAATGGCTTACCTCTTGGGGTACTTCACAAAGCAAAATCCCACCGAAGCGGATTTTGAACCGGCTGGGTTCGAAGTCGGGTACTCGTGTTTAGAAGCCCAGAATTTTAATTACTGAGCCACCGCAGCCTTTTTGTTTTCTTTATTGCATGGTAAAACTTCCGTAAAAAAGGAAAAAAAAAACTCCACTTACTTAAACTTGTCCATGTCTAAAGTTGCCGGGCTGCTTAATACGAGCCCGCTATATCCCTAGCCCGACAATGCACCATCATCAAAACACCAAAATTCTGGGAAGCAAGCACATGCATATAGATACGGCATCCAGTTTGAAAGTTCTTCACGTGCAGCATGCACACTGCTCACCAAAGTACACTGCTCCCGAAACACGGATTTGAACGATCTTGGTGGCTCTGTCCATCACGCGGTTTTGCCAAAGACTGAACAGTCCCATCAACATAAATAGATCGTAAGGCACGACAGAGTTTTTTTCGGGAGGCAAAAATCTAATTGTACATGGTGTAATTTCAATGTCCTTTTTAAGAGTTCTTTGTAATATGTCCCAAAAGAACATAGCATCAAGGCTCAGAATAAAACAATGTCCAGTTGTTTTAGACACGTTACAGAGACGGAAATTCACCGTCCAGGGCACAAATATCTCCTTATCATGAAGAAATGTCTTTACAGGCAACGTCGCTGTGTGTAGTTTGAAAAAAAAAATATTTTTGCGGCTGCCTGAATGCGCATTTGCCTAACACGCTTTAGAACAGTGGTGCCCAAAAACCTCAGATAAAGCTACTGATACAACGGTGTAGGCAACAAAGACTCAGTGAGAACCCGGATCATCTGCTTTCTCGAGAAGCTATACAGTGAGAAAATAAACGTTTCAGCAACCTCCTTAAGGAATCTCCATAAAGGCCCCTCACGAGCCTGCCCAGTCGGTGCGAATAAGTAAGGCAAATGAGGGGACTAAGACGCCTAATGAGCACAGCTACAAGAAACGGGTAGTTTGCCAATTTGAAAAACAAAAAACGGGAAACAAGTTGATGCACAAACAAGTGTACAAGGCCTACTCCACCAAACTCTAAGGGAAGGAACAAGTTGTCACGCAGGATGGGTTCCCATTGAGAGCGTCACACAAATGTTTCGAATATTCTGTGTATAACTTGTACCTTCCTCCTCGCACTATGCTAAATTTCAAGGACATACGCAAGCTTTGCAAACAAAAATATGTTACAGACCTGCGCCCTAGCAAACACATTGCGTTCCCTACCCATCCAAGCTTGCGCTTGTCGCTGCATGGGTACGATTTGTGAATACCAGTAGGCTGCGCTGTTGCGAACTTGGTGCAGCGGAACCCCTAGGTACTGAAGAGCATTATAGTCCCTGCTTATGTCTCCAAAGTGGCTTGGCCTAGTGCCCCAATGACCCAACCAAAAGCCTTTGGATTTATGTAAATTAACAGCCGCGCCTGATACATCGCAGAACTGTTCAGTCAAGTGTAAAGCCTCAAGTACACTCTTTTTGTCAGAACAAAAGAGGGCGATATCGTCAGCGTAGGCTAAAATCTTAACTTCACATTGAGCCAGAGAGAAACCACGGATGGCTGCACTGTTAATTGTACTAAGACTGAGGGGTTCCAGATATAAGGCAATCAACACCGCAGCTGCGATAATCTCGTTGAAGTAGGGTCAACACTGCGCCTTCTGACACGGTGGTTCCCAGATGGCGCCATATGTACAGCGGAATAGCTGATGTGATGTGATAACAACTTTATTTTTCCACCAGATAAGGAGGCCCCCAATCCCCGCTTGATTCAGCAGGGCACCAGGCCCACAACCACAGAATATTTATACAAACCCCATTTTCGCACGCTATTAGAATTGTAATTCTAGCCAAAATGTTCTGCATTTCTTATAAATATGCAAGACGCGTCCGTCACTTTTCGTGATCCCATCAAAAATGCACGTAGCCTTGGTTATGACTGCCGCTTTAATCATCGTCTTAGCGGTGGATTTTAATACAAGCCTCCACGTTACCGCTCGAAAAATCTAAAGAGTTGACCAATACATGCTACATTGAGCACAGCGCTGTTCCTGATTCAATACCCCAAGAGGCCTTTTAAGCACTTCCAACGCGGTCCTAATGCATCTTATCTTACGCATGTGTCCAGGTACAAGCCTACTGAGCCGCTGGATCGCCCAAGGCAGGTCCAGAGGGCGCTTCAGAATAGACAGCCATGCAACGGCTTGCAGTAGCTGCGGTGCTGTTTTTCATCACCGTTCAGCTGTCGCCACTGGTCGAGTCCGGCCCGGAGAAATGCAGAGTCTACAAGAACGTGATGAACGTTAACTGGAGCAAGGTACGCGACCGACTTTTCGTTGCTTTCCTGTTCACAGGCACTGTTGGGAGTACACAAAGTTACGCACATTGCCCATGGCTGTGCGCGATTCATAACCAAGTAAGACGGTTTGCTTGGAATGTTAAGGCATATCCGGCTGGTTGTCAGCAAATCATAAAGAAACAAACAAATGCCGATTTTTTATATGCAAATTTTAATTATAAGGTGACAACGTGAGTGACTTCTCTCGCGTTCGCAGAAGCTTTATGAATGAAACTGAGCTTTGCAGAGTCATTCAGGCTAAATCACAGCTCGTTTCACAGTGACGTTAAAATATAGCCTGCCGCTGTCCATTCTCGGATATTTAGGAAAGGTGAAATGCTGTACGTTTGATGAAACATTTATTACGCCATTTTTGCCAACATAAAAGGCATTATACTCTGTGATTTCGACCGCTGTGCTGAAAAATGAGTCAGTGTAAGGGTGTTTGTTGTCAGAGCCAATGTTGTTAGAGTAGTGAGCGGCGCATACTAATGGCTATCAAAGCTGCCCAGAAATTGCTGCGGTAAACGTGACTTCCGTGACCATAATCAGGAAACAGATATGAGTTCTCGAGCTCGAGACGTGTCATGTTTGGCTGGTCTCCCTCGTCTGTTATAAGTAAAAACTATTATGTAGCTGATCTGATGAGAAGTCCTGGCAACAAACCCTGTTACTGTCATCGTTAAATATTACTGTATGCACGGCCTCGGATATGTGTGAGCCAACCCATCAACCCCTCCACACCCCGCCCAACGCGGCTCCGCATACGGTGTTCTATCTACTACTTTAGAGATGCCTGTGAATCCAAGCGTGCAACGCGGGTTTGTTTATCCAATGACGAATAAATGCCTTTGCGAAGTATACTCTAAAAAAAAAAATGTCGCCTTTCGCAAGATTCTAAGGCGGCGATTCGTGCTCCATCTGCGAAACCATTCCTAAATTTTCTTGCTTGAATATTGTGCTGGGTATTCCGCAAAAAAAAAAAAAAAAAGAAGAAAAGAAACAGCTGGCCTCTGCCCTAAGCCTTTTTTGAAAATTAGCTGCTATTTTTTAATGCTCACAAACCTGTTCGGTTATATTTTCACAACGGCCGAATTAGCGCGCTCTGCATGAAATCTGACAAGTATGTGGAAATAAATTAAGTATACTCCTTACACTAGTAAATATACAAAATAAGGGGTTGCAACGATCAGCACGCACATAATGAGCGGACGAGTGCTCGAGGATTAAGGTATATCGTGGGAAAATGTTCTGGAAGCACCTTTAGCAAGTGGAAGGAAAGCGTCTGCCAACTTAGGAACGTTTAACGTAAGCACCAATGAATGTAACCTGTTGGCACTTCAAGTTGGAGTTTAGTCGTGGAAGGGAGTCGAATTTCATTATCCACGACTATTAGTATATATGTTTTAGATCTTGCATCCATAATCGCTGTCTTTCTACAGCACTCATCTGCGGACTAACGTTGCAGAGCATAAAATAAGTAAGCTTACGGTAACTGAACCATTTCTTGCTAATTAAAATTACTTGAACTTAAACTATAAGGCATATATGTAGAAACCGGTTCCTAGCGGTAAATTTTCTTTACGAAATAGATGACAAATAAAAAAATAAAACCAAGAAACAAAAGTGCATTACAAGGTGCTTCTATTTCGCCCTGACGGTACAACTGAACATGCAGAACTGGAACATGAATTGTTACTCTGTGATATTTTTCTTTCCTCAACTTTGCACGTGCTAATTATCGCTGAATGCAGACTCTCTAACTTGTACGCTTTACAGTTGGCGCGCAAGGAATGGCTGGAGGCTCTTCACTCGCGCAGTAGACACCCCGAGTGCCTGTCCAGGGCGTACTTCCCGAAGAGGGAGCGGATCGAAAGGCGAAAGAAAAGGGGGTCAGTATTGATCTAGCCATAATGCAATGGCTGTATTGAGCAATCGCATGTATTGCTACAACTAATACAATACCTGCATTGTAACAATCACAGCAAAGGCCATATTGTTACAACCGTTAAACCGGCTTTTGGGTAATAGCAGCCATACCTCCAGAGTCCGCATTGTGCTATCCTTACGTTCCTTATCCAGTCTGTTAGGCCCGCATACTACAGTGCACTGAAATATGGTATAATTTGTAGCGTGTAAGGTATCTAAGTTCCCAAGTTTAAGTGTTCTGGCATATCAACCTCCATCATCTGCGCCTTGCTCTGGGTGAATGTGTGCTGTGCTGGCTATTTTAGACGATAGCACTAAATGGAATTACCGAAACCTTTATTACTCAAATAAAAAAGTGCGGGCGTTTTGCACTTAGTCACTGGATGAGGAGGGTTGCAACCAGCTGAAAGAAAAAAAAAATTGCCTGAAAGAACACAAGACACCACGCGCTGTGCATTAACTAGTTCGTTGTATTCGATTGAGGGGCAATGCAAGTAGCCCGTGTGCGGTGCGATGTCAGTGCATGTTAAAGAATCCTAGGTAGCCGAAATTTTCGACATCCTCCGCTGCTTCATACCTCATAGCCTGAGTCACTTTAAACCTTATTTCACTCGGCTGCAACGCTCAAGAACGTAGCCTGATAAAACCACGTTCACGGCTATGTGCGCTATACGAAGACAGACCAATAACAGAATAGCTCGAATGCATTGTAACGCTTTTAACTGAGGCAATAATGAACGCAGGAGATATCACGCACTAATGAAAAAAGAAAAGCGAATGAGGATTGGAAACATATGCTGGAGGATTGGAAACATATGCTGGCTGCTTTCGAAATAGCTTTGCAGAAAAGTCTTTTTGTCGTTGCGTTAAAATTCATAAGCGCCAGTCAAATTCTCTAAAGTTGGCTCACCGACAGCATCCAGCTGCCTGTAATCCAGTGGAGCTCATATGGTTTCAACGCAGGCCAAATGCCAAAGCGGAGAAGTCGAACCACCCGTTCAGGGTCCACAAGGGAGACATATACATCTACCGAGACGGTGAGTTATCTGCGGTGAACAAGGGGCACTCAAACAAGCGAAGCAATGGAGCATAGCATCAGCATGGTATTAAATGTGGGCAGGGAGGATTAGGAATATATACGAAGTGCCCGGTCAGCAAGCAAGGTGAAATGGTATCGCAAAATAAAAGGGGATATTAAAGGCCTAGCACTTTCTAGGTCAAGTTTCAGCACATTTCCCATGAACACTGGTTATCCTTTATCCTTTGCAGCCAAAGTAAAGACTTTAGAGAGCGAACCATTTAGCGAGTTTAGGAAGGCAAGGATGGAAAGCATATAACAAGAAAGGAAGAAGGTTGGCCGCAAGGAAGGACGCAGGGAGACGAGAGGGCCAGAAGGATGCAGAGCTTAGGGAGAAGCTGACCGCCGGCAGGAGAAAGTGAGCAGTGATCGATGAGTCGAAACCCCGTGTGCAGTCCGCCGTGGCTTCCTTGCTGCGTCATTTCGGGCCATACACTATTGTGAAGTACCTTTCGTTGGGAGACGCAAAGGGTGGCGGCGACGGTAGAGGCCTGATCGGCAACACACTTTTAAAGCGATATAAAATATTTATGTGGCATTCTGTATTTCTAGGCTTAAGCGCCTTGTTATTTAACCTAAATGTGCGCTATCAATGTTTCACCTCCTATTTGCTTGTGAAGTGGAGGTTGTGGGGGTGAGAAAGAAGTGTTCGCAGCAGCGTAGCTCGCGAGCGATCGCGTGATTACAGCTCGTTGTGCGTTCATAGCATTGCTTCTATGCTGGAACGTTCAGAGACAAAGCATAGATGGTGTTCAACGTGGCAAAACATTTCAGTCCACTTCTGATAAAATGATATAAATTTAGTGGAGGAAAAAACAAACAAACAAACAAACAAACAAACAAACAAACAAACAAACAAACAAACAAACAAACAAACAAACAAACAAACAAACAAACAAACAAACAAACAAGCAAACAAACAAACAAACAAACAAACAAACAAACAAACAAACAAACAAACAAACAAACAAACAAACAAACAAACAAACAAACAAACCCGCAAGTTTTATGTCAACGCATTCACGTGCTTTCCGCGTAAATTAAATTTCAGACAAATGCGAAAATAACTCTATTAGCATTTGCTTCGAAAATTTGCCTCCTAGTCTCTTCGCGCTTTTATTCTCAAGCGCAGTAAAGTCCCCTTAGTTAAATTGGGTCGGTGACCTTCGCGCCCGGATTGACGCACTGCCTTTGCTTGCCCCCACAAAAAGCCATTGCCCTTCCCATAATTTTCTTATTTATACGTAAGAAATTATCCACCGCCACAGCAACTAAGCACGACGGTATGGCTGTGTTCGTGTGTGCTAATGAAATTTATTTTTTCTTTTTCACCGCGAAGAGAAACAATTCGAGCAGCTCATCTCGACGGACCACCGTACGTGGGCGCTCATTTACCACTGCTGGCCTAAAGGTGAGCACATCATGTCCTGAGAATGCGTGAGTTAACCGATGTTTAGAGAAGTTCTAAGGTGCTCCTCATTATTAATTTCTTTGTAGTGCACTTCGCACAACAAAAAGCTGAATAGGCAACAAATATAAGCGCTGTCAGTCATATTTTAATAAGGTTAAGTATTGCATTATTTTTAGTTGTTTTTTTCTTGCCTTGTATATTATCACAGTCTATTTAAGTCTGTACAGTTCACCAGTTAAATTCTTTGTACCTTGCGACATACAGAACGCTACAGACCCAGGATTACTTGATGCCCTATACGATATCTGCGAGCATTTCCGGAAATACACACATGGTGCAGAGTTCGGCGAATAACCCTGTCATAGCAGTTTCTGACACGCCTGGGTCTGTTTGTTGCATTAACGATCACGACTCGGCAGTCTCTATGGCGAAGTAAAATACGTCTGGGCCTGCTTTGGTTATCGATGACTATACGCACTTAACCCGGTAACTTTTTCTTTTGCGAAAGCAATACTGCTCTAGGTTTCGAGCCTTGAGTGTAGCGCGGCCGGTAGCCACGTCTTACTCACGTGACGCTGTGACGTCACATACCACGTGACTCTAGGGTGAGAGGTGGGCTGCCAACTCAAGCGGTCGGCAGGAGCTGCCAACTTGGATCTTTCGTTTCACATGGGACGTCAGAATGAGCCTGCTAGGACCCTGGCATTCACGTTACCCCAATAGGCAACTAAGGCACGTTCATATCGGTTGGTTAAAGCGGGGCTTTATCTGTGGACTGAGGAAGAGGAAAAAGAGAAGAACGCTCGGTCACCCGCAGTTAATGCTTTTGTTCAATATTTAGTTCAGCAGCGTTGAACCCTTGTAATCTTTTTTTTTTCGATATTTAGAAAGTTATGCATCCATTCATTAAAACAACTGCTGACTTGAGAGGTTCAAGCTTTCAAATGGGTATAAAACGACTGCAAAAAATACTATTCGTGGCTTGCAACTGCCATAGGGAATGGTAGCATACGTTAAAGCTTTGGAGCTTCTGAGCTCACAAGATGAAAAGCAAAAGTTAAATACAAACTAAGTACGGTATTGGAAGTTTACAATTCTTTTTGCCTTCATGGTAAGCTAGACTCGTTTCCTGGGCTGGAACCCAAACTCTACGTCTATAATTACGCGGAAGTTTTGCGCTGTGCAAGTAAAATAAAAGTTAGCCATTTTTAGATGCGACTCTGTCAAAGTGACCACGTGCAGAGCTTAGCTTAGCTTAGCTATTAAACACTGCAGTTAGCTTCACTGAAATATCAATCCCAGGTATAATTTTGTTGAGTGATTCTGTTAGTAGGATGCGGTATTGAGCAGTTGCGCTGCAAACTTTGAAGGACACAAAAGGAGAAAATGGGAAAGAATCGCGTGTATTGTAGTGTACCGACTTCCTTCTCTCGCAGGGTCCGGAGCGCACTTTGTTCTGCTGATCACCAGAAGGGGAGGAGTGGTCACAGGCAACATGCTGATGAAGGCTCGTGCGGCGCTGCGGAGAACCGGGTACCAGAAGAAAATCACCTGGAAACGTTCTGGCTGTCTTCGGGGAAGCAAGAAGCGAGGAAGTTGGAAAGGAGGTTCCGCCGGTTGTAGAAGAAACAACGACTACAAGGGAGGACGAAAGCATTTGCCTAAGGAGGAAACAGAATTGGTTTTGGTGTCCAATGTAATTGTCGAGGAGGCTCCAGAACTTGAGATTATAATAGATACTGAAATGCTTCCTCCGGTTATAGAGGACTCCATATAAAGTGTACAGCTTACATTCTCCTTGTCTTTTATGGCTCAATAAAGACACTATTAATGTGATGAAAATTTTTCATTAAAGTAGTTTTAAGCCACCTTATAAGTACAAGCAAGTGGTTTTGCTGTAAGCTATAGAGCTCGCGAGTATGGGAAGTGAGTCTGAACGAGATATACGCGTGGTAAAATTATAGTTGTTTCTTTGTTTTCCTTCGATGAGCCGCGCCCTCGATCCGGCTGGCGTCGAGTGATATTGCTTGCTTAAGACTCAGTGATTACGTCATAAGCCCCAGTGGCCTATAGCAAAATAGCAGAAAAATGAATTAAGAAAGGAATCGTTAACGGTTACAAAATGATGTCACGGGAGATGTATTTTTTTTTCTTCTGAATGTCGTTATGAATTCATTTTCCGGCGCTATTTCCAATGGCTTTGCTTTGAAACCCTCGCCGATAACGAGCCTACCTAGCTATATAGATCTCACACGTTATTAGCACTTCTTAGCTACGGGTGCGAAGGTGAAAAAAGATGGAATAGTAAGGAGCAGTTAGATGAAGAGGTTAGATTTTCGCTTTCGTGTGTGGTGTTAGCGGAGAAATCTAATAGTGCGCGACTATTAAGCTCACAAATGTACCACATGTGCCACAGATATCAGGGTATTGGAGACGTTGAATAGGTACCACTGTGGAGCATCATCATGACCGTCCTAATCACAGGCTTATATATGCGCCCTAAAGCAGAACGAGGGCCCCTAACCTTCGTCTATATTAACCACCTGTCTTGCGCAAGCTCTGACCACTCTCTCCCGCAGATTTCCTGACGTCATCCGCGCACCTGTCGCCTTCTGCTATCTTTGTGTTCTTTTGAATCCGCTCCGTTAACATCAGCGGGTACCGGTTTGATGCTCTCAGCGTAACGTGATCTGCCCGTCTCTATTTATTTTAGTTTGTTTTTTCGCTCTAGAATATTCTCAACTTGCGTTCGTTCCCTGACCAATTCTATTCTGTTCCTCTCTATTATCCCGGCATTTACGGTGCGGCTAGGATCAGTGGACATGCGATGACTCTTGGGAACGTTGCTCGAAAACAAACATACTTTCGTTCTCTATATCCACATTTCGTACTCTCTCTTTGGGAGCTGGTGCTTACTTCAAATAAGCAAGGTTTCGAAGGGTGCAGGCACTTACATATAATTTGTCGTTTCTCCCCATTGTGGTTCAGATCGAAAAACAAAAAAGGGCAAGAACTTCTGTAGTGGTAGAAGAGCTTCCCTGTTAAGCTCATTTGCGATAAATGCAACAGTTAATTTCGAAACGCACAGTAGCTCAAAAGATGATTTTGCGAATCTCATCCCGTGACAATTTAGGTTCTGTACTCATCCAGATTCCAGCGTCAATGCATCGTGATCGAACAAGTCGCTCAATTGAAGTAGTGGAAAGAAATGCAGTGTTCTCAGCTTCAAAACATGTCATCGTCAGACTAGCAACCATGGTTTACGAGCCACGTAGTTATGGAATACTTACAATTGGCCCATATAAGTCTTTGGCGTGGTGCCCGACCCTTCAGGCCTCGGTCGTGAAGTCAGGGCTGCGGCTTCGAGTCTTTGTATCGGGCGAATTCTCAACAGCAAATCGTGGCGGGAAAGCAGCTTCAACGTCGCCGCATACAAACGGAGCAGCAATCAGCAGCACTCGAAAGCAGCAACCAAAATTTAAGTTGGTGGTAACTTTACTGAAATATTTAATTTTGGTGTTCAGGGTGGTGCACTTTGTGTTCGAAGAAGTGGTACATGCTATTAGAAGAACAGAAAGGGGGTGAAGTGGTTGTTCAGTTCAGTTCAGGCGTTCAGTCGTGTCCGACTCTTCGTGACCCTATGGACCATGTCACGCCACGCTTTCCGGTCTCTCACTATCTTCTTAACATCACATAGCTTCATCTGCAATGCCTCGAGAATGCCATCTAACCATCGCGTTCGCTGCCTACCCCTTCTCCGGCGACCTTCAACCTTTCCCAACATCAAATCTTTCTCCAGCGACTCCTCTCTTCTCATCAGATGACCAAAGTAGCTGAGCTTTAACTTTAGAATTTGCCCTTCAATGAGCAGTCAGGGTTTATGGTCGACAATATCGACTGATTTGATCTTCTGGCAGTCCAAGGAACTCTTAAGAGTCTTCGCCAGCACCACAATTCAAACGCGTCAATTCTTCGGCGGTCAGCCTTTTTCACAATCCAACTCTCGCATCCATACATCACAACTGGAAAGACCATAGCACGGGTTATACGGATCTTGGTTGGCAGACTAATGTCTCTGCTCTTTACTAGGCGGTCAAGGCTAACCATTGCTCTCTTTCCCAGAAGCAGGCGTCTCCTAATTTCATGGCTGCAGTCTCCTTCCGAGGTGATCTTGGCGCCCAAGAACAGAAAATCTGTCACAGCTTCCACTTCTTGTCCATTGATGCTCCAGGACTTGATAGGGCAAGACGCCATGATCTTCGTCTTTTTAATGTTCAGTTTAAGCCCAAACTTCTCACTCTCTTCTTGTACGCGCATCAGAAGTCTCTTGAGTTCCACTTCACTTTCTGCCATTAAAGTGGTATCATCCGCATATCTAAGGTTGTTGATACGTTTTCCAGCAATCTTCACTCCAGCTGAAGACTCGTCCAGACCGGCCTTTCTCATGATGCACTCTGCATATAGGTTAAATAGGCAGGGCGACAGTATGCAGCCTTGCCTCACCCCTTTCTCAATCGGAAACCAATCAGTAAGACCATGCCCAGTTCTGACTGTGGCCTCTTGCCCTTCATAAAGGTTCCTGAGGAGACAGATGAGGTGAATTGGAACTCCCATCTCTTGGAGAGCTTGCCACAATCTGCTGTGATCTACGCAGTCAAACGCTTTCGCATAATCAATAAAGCAGAAGTAAATGGGTTTCTGGAACTCTCTTGCTTTTTCCATGATCCAGCGAAGGTTGGCAATTTGGTCTCTAGTTCCTCTGCCCTTGCGAAACCCAGCTTGCACGTCCGGAAGCTCCCGATCCACATACTGCTGCAGCCTACCTTGCAGGATTTTTAACATCACCTTGCTAGCATGCGAAATAAGCGCGATCGTGCGGTAGTTGGAACAATCTTTGGCACTGCCTTTCTTTGGAATGGGGATGTAAACTGACCTCCTCCAATCCTGTGGCCACTGCAGGGTTGTCCAAATCTTTTGACATAATGTATGCAGTGTGTTAACAGCGTCGTGGTTGAGGTTTTGAAGCAACTCAGCTGGAATACCATCAATTCCGCTAGCTTTGTTCTTAGCAAGGCTGGCTAAGGACCATTCAACTTCACTCTTCAGGATGCCCGGCTCGAGATCAGTAATCACAACCGGCTTATGTTGGGTTTGCACATCCGGGTCCTTCTTGTACAGTTCTTCTGTGTATTCCTGCCACCTCTTCTTTATCTCTGAGGCTTCAGTGAGGTCCTTGCCTCGTTTGTCCTTTATCACGCCCAGCTTAGCACAGAAGCTTCCTTTGATATCTTTGATTGTCTTATACAGAGCTCTTGTGTTCCTTAATTGGCTGTTGTCCTCAACTGCTTGACACTGTATGTTCAGGAAGGCATTCTTATCTCTCCTTGCTATTTTCTGAAAATCCGCATTGAGAACCTTGTATCTTTCTTTTTCCCCTATACCTTTTGCCATCCTCCTTTCCTCAGCTATTTGCAAAGCCTCTTCAGATAACCAGTTTGCTTTTTTGCATTTCTTTTGCTTTGGAACTACCTTAGTAGCAACTTCTTGTATTATATCACGAACATCAGTCCACATCTCTTCGGGCTCTTTGTCTTCTAGATCTAATTCTTGAAATCGATTCCTCACTTCCACAGCATATTCTAATGGAATCTGATCCAGATCATACCTGAAAGGCCTTCTAGTTTTCTGCGTTTTCCTCAATCGAAGCTTAATATTGGCAACAAGAAGCTGATGATCGGTGCCACAATCGGCTCCAGGCCTCGTTTTTACTGCTTGTATAGCGCTTCTCCATCTCTGCCGGCAAATAATATAATCGATCTGATTCCTGTACAGACCGTCCGGTGAAATCCATGTGTACAGGCGCCTCTTGTGCTGTTGAAAATGAGTATTCGCTATGGTCAGGTTGTTTTCTTGACAGAACTCTACTAGCCTCTGCCCAGCTTCATTTGGCTCACCAAGACCGAACTTGCCTGTAATTCCGGATATTTCTTCACTCCCGACCTTAGCATTCCAGTCTCCTATGAGAAAAACGACGTCTGATGATGGGGTGCGGTCTAAAAGGCATTGTAGGTCCGCATAAAATCTCTCAACGTCAGCTTCTTCAGCAGCAGTGGTCGGTGCATAGACTTGGATAACTGTTATGTTGAAAGGGTGACATTGGATCCGAAGTGAAATCATTCGGTCGTTTTTGGGGTTGTACCCTAGCACTGCTTTGCCCATTCTTCTGTTTACTATGAGAGCGACCCCATTCCTTCTCTTGGATTCGTGCCCACAATAAAAGACATAATGGTCGCCGGAGTTAAATTCTCCCATTCCGGTCCACTTGAGTTCGCTGATACCCAAGATATCAATGTTCAATCTGTCCACTTCTCGCTTGACGATATCCAGTTTACCTTGCGTCATAGATCTTACATTCCATGTTGCTATGTGATATATCTCCTTGCAACATCGGACTTTCCGGTCGCTTCCCGACACATCCACAACTGAGCGTCCTTTTGGCTTTAGCCCAGCCGCTTCATTCATCCTGGAGCTACTAGGAATCGCCCTTTGTTCATCCCCAGTAACATGTGGGACGCCTTCCAACCTGAGGGGCTCATCTTCCGGCGCCATATCGATAATGGTATTGTGACTGGCCATAGGGTTTTCTTGGCAGGAAATACTGGAGTGGGTTGCCATTACCTTCTCCAGTGAATCACATTTTGTCAGAACTCTCTGCCGTGACCTGTCTATCTTGGGTGGCCCTACACAGCAGAGCTCACGACTTCATCGAGTTTCGCAAGCCCCTCCGCCACGACAAGGCAGTGATCCATGAAGGGGGAAGTGGTTGTTATCCACATTAAAAAGCGCGAAAAAAGACGAGGACGAAACGACTCGTGCTGTTGTGCTTGTTCCGTCCTCCTCTTTTTTCTCGTTCTTTAATATGGTTTATGCAACTACACGATATTCATGCCTTGAGCGCATCTATGGTGTTGACGGTGTGAATTCATCTTAATAGAGAGATTTAGCTCACCGTGATCCGCGATCCGCCACCGTGACTCTCTACCGCGCGTGGGCGGGGCGCTCAAGCTGATAGGTCCCGACGCGGCAGGTCTGTGTGCCGAAATCCAGTATGTGACGCCATCTATCGGCGTCAAGGGGGTCTGGGCATGCGCAGTGGAACGCGCGGCGGCGGATCACGGTAGCGGATCGCGGATTACGGTAAGCTAAAACTCTTTAATATTCTTTGTTTTAAGTGAACGCCGATAGGGCAGCGGTTCCAGTGTCTTGAGGAGGAGGAGGAGAAAAGGAGGGCGGAAGGCAGGGATGTTAACCAGAAAGAATGAATTCCGGTTGGCTACCCTACCCTGCACTGGGGAAGGTGAATGGGGGAATAAAGGGGGAGGGTAGAAGAGGAGAGGAGGTGAGAAAGTCCCAGTCTGCCAATCAGGCTAGTCTCTCTTAAAAAGCGAAGAAGTGCCTTGTAGGCTTTGAGCGCAGATGACTTTTTTGGCCATGGTCCCAAGATCTTCCCTTCCGTTAAGAGGTGAGCGTCCAGACGATCCAATGAAGTGCGCAGCGTATGTCTTTCAGTTGCAAAACAGGGCACTCACAAAGAAGGTGCTCAATCGTTTCGTCAATGCCACATCGTTCACAAGTAGTGGCATAGTAACGTTGTTTCACGATGTGTTGTGTGGTGGCATTGGACGCAGTGTCTTGAAAGGTCGAATTTATATACGGGCTCAGAAATCTTCTGTAACAATTAGACGGTGCACGAAAAGATTGAAAGACGTCAGGAGATGAGCAACAGTTTCTTTTGCAGAGGAATGCTAAGCTAAGTACCGAGCACCATGATTATTAGCCAGTTATTTTTTATTCTACACGTAGGTAACCTACATGAAAAAAAGAAAACCAAGTATGACACCACAGCGTTAAATTGGAACATCTTGGTAATCATTCAAGAACTATTTGAAACTTGAATGCCTAGTCTACTTGCCCAGGATAACTTTGAACTTAAGAATTCATTCAGCGAGTCGGATAAAGAAATAAAGACAAAAACATTCAATTCGATATTTGAAAATTTGTAATATTTGCACACCCCTACTGCAGAGTATTTGTGCTCTTTCTGAGTTGGCTGACTAGTGCATAAGACGAAATGGGCGTGTTTTTTTCCTTGATGCTTTTTTGGCATTCGGGGAATTGATTACAGCTTTGCGCCGTTTCCGCCGAAGAATCCTGGCCCGTAGCGCGCCGCCTGCCAGTTCTGTTGACATTTGGGGACCGATCATCGGGACGGGCATACCTGCAATGCGCTCTGCTCGTGCGTGTTCGTACGCCTATTCCGCATTGCAACTGCTCTCCCTTTCAGCGTTCTGACTTTTTCCTCTCTCTTCGAATATCCTGGCTGCCGAGCAAAAGCGCATAATCATTCGATATTGGAAAGCCATGCGTATACACACGTTGAAAGGGTGACTGGCTCGAAAGGAGTTAACGGAGCTACACATTAGCAGTTCGTTGTTCGTGGACTATCTTTTGCATCTTTTCTTTTTGCGTCCCGCGCTGACTCATTAGTTTGAATGTTCAGTCACGGAGGCCACGATCACGGGATCAAGTCGCGGCTTCAGTAGCTAAATAGCTATGCAAAACGCAATTGGCGCGGTGGTGAGCAACGTCATTAAGTATTGAACTTCACTGGGCCAAATTAGCTCGGAGCTCTCCCCGACGGCTTTACTCATTGCGCATATGCCCAGCTTCGGTGCTTAAAATCCCCCCGACTTGTACATTTTAGACTTTTCCGTATCTTGGGATCAGGACGAATGTTTTCCCGAACAAAAGCCATTCGGGGCCTGGAGCAACGCTCAATTGCAGCCCGAAGTGGGTAGTGCATGTGCGCTGAATTTATTTATATTTATACAAGTACCTGCAGCGCCCAGGGGCATTATAGCAGGGGGGGCAATAACGGTAAAAAAATACCTAAAATGAGCATGTTACAATACTGAAAGTATACAGTAAAGCACATTTGTTTAACAATAAAAAGAACAACACTGAAAATGTGAGTGCGAGAAACAGGTTTAAAAGGGTGGAAAGCAACTACGACAAATTGGACGCCAGGAAAGACTGAAAATGTTTACCTGTTTTACATTGTTCTATGCTCTTAGGAAGACTATTCCAAAGTGAAGAAGTGTGAGGAAAAAAGGAATTACAGAACACATCAGTTCGACATCGCGTTACAAGAACTTTCAGCTTATGGTCGCGGCGTTCAGAGATAAAATGTGGAGGTAGAATGTACAAGCTCTTGTTTATTCCCGTAAGATCAGAGTATATTTGGTAAAAAAGTTCTAATTTTGCGGTTAGTCTCCGGTGAGCCAATGTTTTCCATCTAAGGTTTTCTTTAATTAATGTGATGCTACTACGGAAGTTATAGTTGCCGGAAACAAACCTGGCAGCGCGGTTTTGGATGCGTTCAAGTTTTTCCACAAGGTAAGAGCAAAGTGAGGAAAAAACAGCGACAAAGCTTTGAGCTCGATGCTCTATCGCTGTGTGTGGAGTACAGCGACTATATGTGGTAATTCAAAGTCATAAGAAATCTATAACGACAAACAAACAAACAAACAAACAAACAAACAAACAAACAAACAAACAAACAAACAAACAAACAAACAAACAAACAAACCAACAAACAAACAAACAAACAAACAAACAAACAAACAAACAAACAAACAAACAAGTAAGCAAGCAAATAAACAAAATATATGTTGTAATTAAAAGTCACAAGAAATCTATAACGATGCAAACAAACAAACAAACAAACAAACAAACAAACAAACAAACAAACAAACAAACAAACAAACAAACAAACAAACAAACAAACAAACAAACCAGCAAAACATTCTGCTTGTGCTGCATGTTACAAAGACTCTTTGAATGTTTAACGTTCTTGGGGTATCCGCGGGCCGCGCCTATAGAAGGCCGAGAACTGACGTATAAAGGAAAATGTTTCGAAATAGTGGCGTACGTGCATATTTGTAGTGTAGGGGACCTCCCAAATATAGGCGGGCACAGTCTATCGAGCAACCGTTCTCTCCTCCTTTACCTCCTCCTTATATTCATCCAGGCATGACTATTTTGAGGCGGCTTAGCAAATGAGGAAAGTGTCAAGCATTGTTGTCCTATAATTGTTTCATACTGAAAGTAGCCCGTAAACTGACATTTCGGACGAGAAGTCCACACACGCCGTGGCTGAATCACTCAGCGTCGCGGAGGTTCTGTGCGCTCACGGAGTGTAACGTCGCATTTAACCTGATATATAATGTGACCACAATTGTAGCATGCGAAACTCGCTTTTGTGGGTTTCGCACTGGAGGTAAAGTTCGATTATTCGGTGGTATAAATTTAGATTATGAGATAGACAACGTTTAATTTTTATTATCCGTAAATGAACTGTAGTTATATTCTAGTAACTACGGCAGCTTTACGATCTCATGAACCCTCACAATAAATAGCGCACTCTTTTCCATATTCGAGGGAAAAGATAGAGTGCATATAGTTAGTGGTTGAAATTAAATAATAAAGAAACGCCCATTTTTAGCTGAGCCCTTCGTACTAGCAGCGTACACAGTTTGAAGATTTAAGTGGAAATTAAATTCCGTCGATGCGACGTGACCACGCTAGATATTTTGATGGACAGTCCAGAACGCAACGGTAGCAGATATTATGTTTTGTTGCGTTTTGTTTATGCCTTCTGGCCAAGCCCAGCGAAAACAGCCAAATAATATCGAGTTCCACGCGTACGTGATTTGCTGGCAAACATTCCTCCTGCGTTGTGCTTGGAAGATGCGTCAGTTGCCACGGAACGTTCTTTCTTCCTCCGCCTTGCAAAGAATGGAAGAATTCTAAACATGCGTGGGCGTATTTTCCTTACCTACACCAAGTTTCCCGCGCTTGTAATTTATACCGGTCTCACAATGTGGAAAACTGAGCAGGTTGGCTTAGATCTATGCCGATCTCAAAACAACGCAAAGACACCGTGCGTGCGTGGTGTATGCGTGTGCGTGTGTGTGAGCGTGCGTGTGTTTGTGTGTGTGTGTGTTGTGTGCGTACGTGCGTTTGCGTGTGTGTGTGTGTGTGCGTACGTGCGTTTGTGTGTGTATGCGTGTGTGCGTGCGTGTGTGTATGTGCGTGTGTCTGTGTTTGAGTGTCTATGTGCGTGCGTGCGTGCGTGTGTCTGTGTATGAGTGTCTGTGTGTGTGCGTGTGTGCGTGTGTGTTTGTGTGTTTGTGTGTGTGTGTGTGCGTGCGTGTATGCGCGTGTGTCTCTGTGCATGTGTGTGTGCGCGTACGTGCGTTTGTGTGTGTGTGTATGCGTGTGTGCGTGCGTGCGTGTGTGTATGTGCGTGTGTCTGTGTTTGAGTGTCTATGTGCGTGCGTGCGTGTGTGTGTGTGTGTGTGCGTGCGTGCGTGCGTGCGTGTGTATGTATGTGTGTGTGTGTGTGTGTGTGTGTGCGCGCGCGCGTGTGTGTGTGTGTGTAACTTTGCCCTCTTCATGGTGCGCTTTTTCTCCCCGCTATGGTTTTAAGATGAGAAGTGTGCTGGTTTAAGCTTTCCACAGTCATGACTGCGAGCTGACTGTGTAAACAAGTTGCAGGCGGCGGCTGTCGCAGAGTCGGTAGCGTATTTCGAAAGTCTATTCCTCCGCACAACAAAACACGTGGCACCACAACAGAGGCTAGGAAATTAATGTTTTCGGTGACCAAATTTACACATGCAACGGCGGATTAAGGCACAGCGCAGTATTTAACACAATGGGAGCGATGCGGGCTTGATTCCGGCTCGGCCAACAGACTGGAGGCTTTTTAAGTGCAATTCGAGAGAAACGCTTGCTAAGGGCGTTAAGTCGATAGTGTGCGGTAAGCACACGTGCATGCCCTGCGGCTTAACAGTAGGTTGGTTTTAACTGGAAAAGCCATCGGCTGAGCCTACCGATGAACTGTTGGGCCATTTGCTCTCATTTAATCGATCGATTGCGTTCTTAGCAGCATTAATGAATTCTCCGAAAGTAGCGCAGTAGCACCGGATGCTGCCAGATTTTCTTAATGATGTATTGTCGTTCTTACGTGGCTGACTAGCGCAAGAAGTTCGCGTAAAAAAAAAAAAAAAAAGGTTTTATCGTGCAGTGTACTGAAGATACGTTTGCTGCTTGAGCTACTTGGCCGGGAGAACAGTAGAATGTATTATTTCTTTATGTCAACTTACTTGCTCTGGCGTAACCATATTCGGTCAAAATAAACTATTGGGATGGCCCGATTTTATTGATTGAAATATTGGCACTTATCAACTTTAAAATATTTTTTACGTGGTGGCATGGCAAGCGACGCAACACGGCGATACAACAGAAACAGAACGACGTGATGACATGACGATGAAATATGGTTTAATGGCCAGTCACCTTCGTAGCACACTACCCGGGGCCACCGAGCGATCGTCCCGATCGATTGCTAGAAATCCATTGCATGAAGTGACGATGAACACGGACATAGGATTAGGACATGAAACGCTGGGCATCACAATGAATGCGAAGATGGGATGAATGCTTGCCCCGGAGCATCAGGTCCAATCTTCACCGTTTGCCGAAGGCCAACGCTTATGGACACGCCAACTGGCTTGTGCGGGGGTGCTGTCTTCGCTCGAGTGGTCGTGTGGTCGCTTCGTCGTAGGGTCAGTCGGGTCGACTTTGGGCTCTTCCTGGTCGTCCTGTGTTGTGGTGAAGGCTGGGGACGGGGCTAGGGAGAGCGGCTGGTCGGGTCTAAGCACAAAGGGCTGGGGTAAAGCTGGGCAGCGAACTCCACGGGCTCTCGGCCGATGGACCCGGCGTACGGTTGGCTTCGAAGAGGCACGGCGAGGATGGGGATGAACCGCACCTCCAACCAAATGTTACGTGGTGGCATGACAAGTCATGGAACACCGCGACACAACAGAAACAGAACGACGTGATTGCATGACGATGAAATATGCTTTAATGGCTTTAATATGCTTTTTATTGACCTGGCGCGAGCGCTCCCCCCCGCGCCACTGCCCGCTTCGTCATCTTCGTAGTAATAACTTTAGTTAACAATATATGATGTATTAATATTTCCTGGAAATTTGTGATACGTTACGATGCACATCTACCTTTGCTAAGGATTAATCTTTTTTTCTCCTTGTTAAATATGGTTTGTTATTTAAGCCCGATATGCCGTGTTGCGTACGTTTTTTAACCGAGTAGTTAAAATGACTTATGATAATAAGGAGGACGCGCTTAATAAATATAACCGATTTCCAGTGTCAAAAGCGTGAGTAAACGCAATCCAGTGCGAACATTATGCTTGGCGTTGGCGCCCATCCAGTTTTGAGTGCTGTTTTAATTTTTGTTGCGTGGTTCGATCTTAAATTCACTACCCTTTGGCAGTTCTGCCACTATTCTTTGGGATGCAGTCCGCGGCTTCTTGTTTTTTTTTTTTTTTTTCTGGGGAGGGGCGGAAGGGAGGGGGAGGGAATGGTGGAAGATTTCTTGCATTTGAGAGTAACTTTTGTTTTATCGTTGCTTTCACACTTGTTGCTTCATTTTAAGACGACGCTAAAGGTACCTTACGTGCACGTTGGCGTCTAGTTTTGTGGTTTCTTAATGTATGCTTCCTGAGTCTGTTTCGCTTATTGACCTCGTTATATAATTCATGTCTCACTTGAGGCATAAGGTCAACATGTCTGCCCTTGGTGCCAATTAGGCACTCAAAAGAAGTAAAAACAAAACGACCAAACAAACTTATCGGGATCTTTGTGCACGCTTTCTCCGCTCCTTTATGTACGTGTGATGGAGACCTATGAGTACGGACGGCAATTTCCACTGGAAGATTTCAAGCTGTTTATTATACCACTGTTTGTTTTAGCCTCATATGCCCTTCAGAATTGTTATTTCTTAATCTCCATCCTACATGAAAAAATGAAAAGGAGTCGAACGAGTGATTTGTAAGGATGCTATGTAATATTTTACAACTGTCGTTAAGAATATGTTCACAACTAATCGTGTGTCCTGTGAGTTGCTCAGAGGTTTTGCGCCAAAATAATATGAAACCTATGATTATCTTTAGTGCGAAAATATGAAGATTTCTTACTCGTAATGCAAGCGACAGTTTACTTCAATTAGGTTACATTTATTTTACTGCAAAAAAAAAACTGAAACATGCAACTCCTTTTGGCTGTCAATGACTGAACAACTCACTCACTCACTCACTCACTCACTCACTCACTCACTCACTCACTCACTCACTCACTCACTCACTCACTCACTCACTCACTCACTCACTCACTCACTCACTCACTCACTCACTCACTCACTCACTCACTCACTCACTCACTCACTCACTCACTCACTCACTCACTCACTCACTCACTCACTCACTCACTCACTCACTCACTCACTCACTCACTCACTCACTCACTCACTCACTCACTCACTCACTCACTCACTCACTCACTCACTCACTCACTCACTCACTCACTCACTCACTCACTCACTCAGAAATCAAGCGGCCAAACTTGTTTTTCCTGAGTATTTATGTAGAAGTAAATTTCTGGCCTTGATGTCAGGTGTGCTCTCAGCCAGCTATCCTTAAATACGGCTGTAATAGCAGTAACAAAGGTGAAGTGGTCTATGCGAGTGTTTTTACAGACTCTTAAAATTAAAAAAAAGAAAATTAGGTGGGCGGATGAGATTAAGAAGTTCGCAGGGGTCAAGTGGATGCAGCTAGCGCAGAACCGGGTTAAGTGGAGAAATATGGGAGAGGCCTTCGCCCTGCAGTGGGTATAGTCAGGCTGATGATAATGATGATGATGAAAATATTGAAGGCACACTAATGTTCCGCCGCTAATGGTATACGCGATAGCGTTTCAAACACGCAAACGATGTTTTTCATTTGACTTTTTAATTTTTTAATTTTTTTCCCTTTCTTTAATAAAAAAACGTTCTTTTAAATACCGATGTTTAGCATCAGCAAACATTGGCTTTCCATTCTGAGCCGTTTGACATTTTAAGCGAATTTTTCTTTGTTTTTCAATTTTCAAGTATTTAATTGATCAATTACACACTTTCAATTTTTTTAATTAGTGTCATCAAATATTGGCTTTTGACTCTGAGCATCTTGACATTATTGAAGCTTTTCTTCCAAATTTTTATTTCTTTCGTTCATCCGCAATTAAATAATTTCAATGATTTCATTAGCTGCTCGTCGCCTATCACGCACCAATCAAATATCAATCACTAGAACCACGAATTACCGTGATAAATTTTTTTTTGTGCACCCCCGACTAATTCCAACACCGAGTGGCGCCGACGGCTTTTCGACTGAACGAGCTGTATAAGCTATCGCTTAAAAACACCGCAGGGTGCCGCCATAATGGACTGGGGACTGTACGAGCAGCCACGGATGTATTCTTCTAGAACAGAAAAGAGTTCAGGTATTAAGCTTCCCCAAGCTTTCCGTGCAGCCGCTAAATCATACTCCCCATAGTTTTTAACCGCCGATATAACTCTCGTTCGCCACAAATTCGATCCAAAATTTTAACGAGGGGCTAATATGTGAATGAATACTTCTTTCGCCTTCAAAACCCGAGAAAAAGTTTACAGGCCATTTAACAGCAATAAGAAGTTAAACAAACGTCGTTATATCCACCAGAGCCAGAACTGTGGCGGCATAATTATTTTGTCACTATTTCAGGCATAAATTTATCCAAAGTCACGAACGTAACTCGTTGTCATTGCTTAAGTCACGAACGTAACTCGTTGTCATTGCTTATTTGCAGGCCGCGTCGTCTCTTCCGAGAAGGCGAGCAAGCATTCCTTTGTTCTAAACCGAGTAATACAATCACTCCTTTTTTTTTTCTTTTTAAATATCTCCTTTTATATGTCCTCGTTGAGGTCCAAAATTGCTGGCGTTCCACAAGCGTCCGCGTCTAGCTAGTATCACCTTCTCAATATTCGCTTCTGGATCGCTATTGCCTTGCATGGTGTCACTCTTCGCTGCGCACGCCTAAGATGCAATTCGAGCGCATCGTTCTTATATAAAGCGGGAAGTGAGGACACGGTGGCAGGTTTGTTTCAAATAACAAACACGAGCAGGGATCGTGTATCGGTACATGCTGGGGCGGAAAATAAATATTTGGATATGCGTATATTCTGGGCCTTTAAGTGTATGACGTGACAAACCTTATTGGCCTCCGTTTCGCAGCTCTGCTTTCGGATCTTTGTTCGCTTACATGGACTTTGCTAGTCGCCTAATAACTAATCCCTTAATTTGTTCCTTTAATATATCACACATGCATTTTAGTATACAGTCGCGTGTGAAAGGCCACTCGACATAGGTATGAGGCCCCGCTTAACCAAGCCGTTAGAACGTGCCTGCACTAAGAACTAAGGATACAAAGCACCTGGAAGAGCGAGTTGGCGGACTAGGTACTTTTTAACGGGGATAGAGCAGCGCAAGAGACTAGACACAATGAGCGCCCGCGTGAGTCCTCCACAGCTTCGCTCTTGTGTCCTGTTCCTTGCGTTGATTCATCACCGTGCGTCCTGGAAGCCTGATTTCAGATTTCATCTTCTCATTTGAAATGAGGCACCCGAATGGTCACCTCCTGCCAAATCGATGACGTCACGTGGCCACGTGTCGTCAGAGAACTGTACGACCTATCAGTGCCCGGCCGTTCCATACAGCGACTACCATCTGCAACAGTGACGCTGACAACTCCGACGCCGGGTTTTCTCGAGAACGAGGTCCTTAACGCTATCGCGTTAAAAGAAGGACGCGTAGTAAACAAATAAGAAAATAATGAAATGAGCAAATGTTAAAATGAGTGAATGTTGCGTAAAAAAAAAAAAAAAACTAGAAAAGAAACCTGCGTGCTAAGTTGAACCTAACACGAAAATCGAAAATAAGCGTGCCACTTTATGCCACTCTAACCCTTATGAGTTAAAGATAAGATATTTTTCTTCTTGATTATAGATACAGCACAGCTACGACACAACAAATGTTTTACAAATAGTGTTAGCGAGACTCCATCCCTCAATAACGCGAACAAATTTTGATTTACTTGGATACAAACATGGATGAATATATTATCTATCAATAAACTAGTTGACTCATTCAGACATTGAGCTTTTCGTATTTAGAGTCGGTTTTATGAAATAAACTAGAGTGATGAAGCCATTTTTAGCTAATACGTTCAGCAGGAAAATGCGAAGCTTAAGCAAAAGTCTTAGAGATTAGCACTGTTAATCAAAGGCACCCTATTGGCGTACAAAAGTTTCCAAATGAAGCCCGAAATTTCTAACACAGACTGCGAAAAATGCACGAATTCAAGAGCTTAAGCCGAGGACTCTTTTTGTAGTTAATGGGAAAAATCTTGAGTGGTCTATGTCTCCTAGCTCCGATCGCTGATTTGGGAGTACGGCCGACGTCCAGCTGTCTAGCAAGAGCAACAGGCGGTCGTGAGAGGGGCAACGTTTCAGAGGTTGTTCTCACCGAAAAGAGCTCCAGAAAGTGACTCCTACGTTCTCAATGTGGTCGTGCTAAAACAAGTGCAAGCGATAAATGTAATGAATGATCGGTTCGTTGATTGCAAAGTGATCAGGAACTCAGTCCTCCTGAATTGAAGCAAAAGTACACAGCACCATGTGCTGTTGGCTAAAAGCATTCGAAAAGAAATGAGCGTTTTTTCTCAGATGAGCATTTTTTGTATGCTTGACACATTGCGGAGGTTTAAGAAGCTCGTAAATTATCGGTTGATCTAAACGACCTATGTCGCTGTGCCCTTCGCTAAACGAGTTCTTAACAGCTTCCCTGAAATTCTCTCCATAATTGTCAGAATAGTTGAAAAATACAGAACAAGAAATTACTTATAGAATACTACACATCTACACATTCTAAGTGAAACGTCATCCACGGAACACCGAGAATGAAAGACCTAACGAAAGTGTGTTTTGCTGGAGGTAACAATTTCTCCGCTTCACTCAAGCCGATCTTGAGTCGAAGGCAGATGAATCTCTTCAGCTTTATGTTTGGAAATGGCAGAATATAGCAGGAAAGTTGATGATGGGGATATCTAGAAAGAAGGTTCATGGTGAGCCTATAGCAACGGTTATTTAAGTTTCAGTGAAGTCAAAGCAGAAGTGCGAGCATAAAGAAGCGACTACAGAAAACAAACCAGGGTGTTGTTGGAAGGATGAAGCCCCTGCTTTTATAACCTCGTTCCTATAACTGTTACTTCAGCGTTAAAATATATATTATCTTTACTGCAGAATCGTACTGCATATACTTGCCAGGGTAATTGGAGCTGGTACCCTGAAGGCAATGAGCTATGGTTTAGGTTTCCAGTAAACGGATGCTCTGCATGCGAACAAATCCTTTCCGGGCGCACTGAACGGATGGATGAATGGCACTGACATATCTCCGGCAACGAGGTGGTGGCGAACGTCCCTAAGTTTACTTAGACAGGCACAGGCAGGCACATCTACACTCACAGTCAGCCGGGCAGGTTAGGCATGTAGCAATAATCACAGCTGATTATATCCGTGCCCTTCAACAGAGCTTTAACTTGCGCATTACGAAAAAAAAAAAAAAGTCACCATGTTTGAATATTTTCTGGAACTAATCACCAACGAGGGGAATGAGGGCTTGTACGTACAACCATACCGCGGCGACAGGTGAGAACATGTATGTTGAGCCATAGTATTCGTCTTAAACGTTGTCACACCAGGTTATGCTACAGCCTCTTCAGCTCTGTTTCCACAAAACTTGTACGCCCCGCTGCTATGGAGCAGTGATTAGCTTACTCAACTGTTGTACCCAATTAAGGATGTGGGATCGAATTCCGATGCGGCGGCCGTTTGTAGGTGGAGGTGAAAAGCAATGCGCCCGTGTACTGTGCGATGTCAGTGCACGTTTAACAACCCCAAGAGATCAAAATTTCTGGAACCCATCAAATGGCGTCTCTCATAGCCTGAATCGCTCTGGGACATTAAACCCCATAAACCAAATCAAACTACAAATCTTGTCCTCCGAAGTCGCGCTGCCTTTTCATGCTTATGCTCATTCTTTTTCGCTTTTGTCGCAGTTTATTTCCTGTAACACTGACCAGCAGTCCTTCAACTTTTCTACGCAAGTTTTTATAGCATTTTTCAAAAACTTCATGAAGATCGCATATACCAGCCACTTGACTGGTCGGAGACCGCATGCTATTCAAGCACGAAACCACAGCTACTTGCAGTTTACGGCGCAAGAGATATATATAGTCATGATGTCCAAACTCATTTGTTACTGACTCCACATTTCTACCTTTTCATGCAATTTTTTTTACAATGGCAGGCTCATTACAGCGAGAAACTTCGCTCGATGCCCAGCTATGTTTCCTTTGGTATAATCTGCCTCTTGCTTTAATAGAGTCGACTTCTATTTTTGAGCATAATATATCTTGTCTCATAGGGTGGAGGGACTCCACCGCTCCCTTACTTTAACACTAGCGCAATGTTGTTAAACACTTGCTCTTGTGAGAAAGGACGTGGCATCGCGAACACACTCTCTCTCCTTATATGGAACGATTGGTGTCCGCATTGCTCCGGGATCACTGCCGACGGGTGCGTCGGTACGCTGAATGACGCGCACTGAAAGCCACGCCTCTCCGTGAATGGCCGCAGCAAGCTAAATTTGTCTTTCTTTGGAACGCGTGAATAGGAAACAAAAGGGAGAGTTTCGAAGATGCTTTCCTGCAGCCTTGCCGTCAGAGGGAAGGCGAGGATAAAGAGAGAGAGAGAGATAGGTGGGAAATAATTAAAGAATAAGCTAAGAGCGAGGGCTCTTGTTGTTGAGCTCTTGTCCTTCTTGTGCGCTAGCACCATGCCGGAAGAGCGAGAGGCCTGCTTCTGTGTAAATAGCTGAAACAAGTCTGCCTCAGCGCGCCGTGTAAGCGTAGTGGTACAGAAGTAAAACAAAAGCGACAACGCATCACCCGCAAACGGCAAACAACACATAAGAAAGCAGTTTCTCTAGCTTCGGGACTATCTCGATTCGATGTTCAGGAAACTTAGGTCCCTATAACCGCTGGCGACCCGGGCAATGAATTAATTATTGAATTAATGAAGAAGGAACCACGATGGAAGGAACTAATTAATTAATTAATTACTAAGCCCTGTTGAAGAAATATTGATCTTTGAGGTTTGGTAGCAGTGCAAAATTTGCCTGTTGCTTGTGCCGACCGCTGTCACCCCTCAAAAGGTCAAAGGAGTTGTATCAATCGAGATGAAGAACAGGTGTATAGACAAGGCGTGGATGTTTGATGTGAGAACACCCCCAGAAATTTTTTGTTCTCCCTAGCGTCCTTCAGGTTCCGGTCAGGTGGCTTGAAACTTATTGCGTGAATATATGGAAACAAAGAGGCGGTAACTGAAAGAGAATAAATAAGATAATATTTGGATGCCGGCTTTTATTATTATTTTTGATGGATGGTGTATAACACCCCCGAAAAATATTTCTGGCTACGTACTGATGAGGAAAGTTGTAGTGGTAGTGGTAGTTGTACACAGCAGTTATGCAAGTGGCAGTTCCAAGAAATGAGAGAAAATGAGTATTATGACTCCCTCGCCAAGGATCGCCGGCAGTGTTCCCAGCAGAACGCAACTCGAAAAGGTGGTGCCTTACCACCAGTAGCCACACCTCCGTAAAAACCGCCGATCCTCGCAACGGAAGTTGCAAGAGCGTGGCAAAAGCGGAACTGTTCCTCTGACGCTCGCAAAGGCACGCACGTAGACGACACAGCGCTTCGGAGCTGCGGGCGAGGGGCGGTTACCGCGATCGACGCACAGAGGTGTGAGAGGCAAGGAGGGAGGGAACGTGTTCGCGGCTGCACACCTGACGCGCCAACAACGCCGACGAGCGGCAACTTTGTACGCCCCGGTGCTTCGAGAGAGCGAGAGCCAGCCACGCTCTCTCTCTCCCTTTGCCCAAGACACGTGCGCGAGCCAGCGCGCTTCGTTATAAGCGCGCCGACGTCGCTCCGGTCAGCTTAGAAACCAAAAGGCTGTACGAAACAGCGCACACCGGCTTTGAAGCTCGGGCCGCTTCCTCCTCATCTTCAACCCCTTGTTGCTCCACCTGCTCCTAACCTACATGTACTTGATTGCAATACCAGTCGTAGGAACTCTACTCCGCCGAATTTCAGTGCGAAAGTGACTGTGACAGTGCAAGATACTTCGTTCTTCCGAGTTCGTCGTTGGAAGCGTCGCAAACGTTCCTTTTTGTGAACACTGAAGCATCAGAAGAGCTACTGGGCTGAAAAGAAAAGGAATTGTCTTTAATTTTTTTTTCCGCTCATGCTATGAAATATGTGCAGACAGAAGGAAGCACGAGTCTAGACTGTTGAGTGAGTGCGCTGTGATCGACCGGTCGGCATAAATTGAACTGCGGGTTGTTTAGGTTACGCGGAACGCAAGATCACTGAGAAGCCATGACGGAGGCCGGAGAAGGCAAAGCGTTCGAGAGCATCAACTTGGAAGTGTGGGACATTGTTGTCATCGTTGCATACTTCGTCGCGGTGATCGGCGTCGGTATCTGGGTGAGTAGCCTGCGTCGCTGTTTCTTTTTTCATCCTAAAGCAATAAAACAAAAATAAACTCGAGATAGAAATAATTCGGACAATTTAAACGGCTGTTCGAGATGTCTTCAGCGGGTTTCCACTTTAACTAGCTCCGCATTACGATGTCTATACCTTAACAGTGTGGTCCGTGACAGACAGGTGCAAATTAAGCGCCAGGCAGCACTAGCGAGCCTTCGATACTTTCTTTTTTATTTACTCTAGGGCACCATTAGCCACGGATCACACAGATTCAATTTTGACACATTTTCGAATTATTGGAAGGGCCCTGCAAGCAGTCATTCGTCGAATGTTTTAATATACAGAACATTTGGGGCACATACGGACTGTTGAATTTTATACTGCTACTACTTGTGCGTTGAATTATCGGCTTACGGTATTTGGTTACCCACGTAATAGGGAATCTTCAAGCACAAAACTTTTCTCGACTTTTTAAAATTTGGCAACAACCCGCGCCCGCATCGCGAAGTCACCGTACTAGCGGACATTAAGCATGAAGATGGATAGATCACTTAAATTAAGTTTACGTTCTAAATCACAACTAAACGCGGCTTGCCGAAATGATGACGGAAGTTGAAGGTCCATAATTTTTCGCTCTTGCGCCTGATTTTCAATCCGTTGCTCAGGTTTTGTGATATTTATTGTTGTAATGTTCCAGAAAATCGAGCACCTAGTGCGATAGTTTACGAGAGGCAGAAGTGCTTTCAACCAACGCTGGTTCTAACGTTGCGCCTTCAATCTTGCTGTGTGTTCACGTTGATCACGTTCGTTTTCCTTAAGTACATCGACTGAAAACTTTAGTTTTAATATTCCGTATACGCTCAGTAATCTGTACTTGCTTGCACTGATACAACAGCTTTTTGGACGAACAGGTTGTCATTCTGTTGCTATGACTGGGGCAAATGGATCGATAGAAAGCAGGTATCACCACATGGATGCGACACCTGTGGCCTATTTACGTTGCGTAAGTGCACCTGCAGTGAACGTCGACCTCATGCGCACGTGTCTTCATACGGAGGTGAAAAGGATTTGCGTTGTAGCTGCTTCGAATGAGTCTCCCAAATTCACTTCTACCGGTGCCGTGGGAGCGAGCGAGACAAGCGTGCTACAGAGGCGGCGCATTAACGATCCGAGCATACTGCCACGCTGTGCGGAGCAGTGCAATCTTTACAGCCTTCGTAGGAGCCGCGTTGAGAAAGCGAGGTCGACCGCGTGCTTCGCGTCTGACCGCCGATAAGGCTTGGACAGAAATCAAGTGGGAAAGGGACGGAAATATAAAGTAAGCTCGATCCTCGGAGCAAGGTGCCTGTCGCGACCTTCGGAATGCCTGCATAGGCTTCAGACAGCCTTCATATAACGTGCGGGCATTGTTGATGCCACACTATTCAAACTCCGAATGAAAGTGTTTAGTCGACTGTAGCGTGCCAAAGACGGCTGGTTTGGGCTAGTTCCTATCTCGGCATACTGGCGCTTTTACGATTCGCCTCTGGTTTAAAAAGCTTCCGTCTCGGGCTCATTTCATTGCGATGAGGGGATAAGTTTTCTGCCTGGCCCTGGGGACTAAGGTCAAGGTCTCGTCCAACCGCACTGCTATAGCGGTGAAGGCACTCTCGCAAGATGAAGGCAATGGTCTAACGTGCGACTTAGTCCGATGCTTGGAGTAGTCCCGGTATCCTTATGTCGAGTTACTGGTTGGCAGTCCTTGCCGTGATACGAGCCATGTTCGTTCTTTAGAAATGCTTAGATATGAGTTTTCAGCGAAATCGTGAAAGAATATGAGATGAGGGAATATATCCTGAGGAGAAATCTTGGCCTCAGTGAAACCCCTGTTGTTCACAATCTGATCTTGGCTGTGATGTTCAAGCACCCGTTTTGGTCTGGATCAGTTGGTAGGCATCAATCATGAAGTGCGTCGTAGCCACTAATAGTGTTTCTTCAGAATAAACGGTTTAAGTCAATGTTTTGCCCCCCTACGTCGCTTGCACTCAGGGTTATTCTGGTTTCCCATTAGCGCCACGCCCATGCGCCCTTTGCAATGTTCGTTTTTTTTTTTTTTTTTATTTGGTGATGGTCAAACCTTAATGAATTTGCCGACGATGTTTTTCCAGTCGGCGAGAGAAGGATAACGGAGTTGGAATAGAAATTCTATCCCCCGATAAGCTGCTTTCGCTTTCGGGATTATCAACCAGGAAGAACTGTCAAACTTCTCTATAGACACAATAGTTGAACAAAGTGCATTTAAGCTGGAAGCAGTTATCTGGTGAATCTTGTTACTGAGGGAGTGCAGCTGTTGAGTGCTTTCATATTAAAGTTTTATTGTGATATATGTATCCGCCAGTTTTTAAGGCTATACCGTTAAATGTCCATATTGGCGGTAAATGTGATGCCAGCGTCGTTGCAATCTCAGATAAATCCGGATATGTAGAGAGGGCATGACGTCACTCCTGAAGTTGCAGTATTGTAAGTTGTTAATTAAAACATCGGATAAATTGCAGTCATGAGGCTGTAATATGCCTAAGTGCCCTTGTAACACATGCCAATGGAATAATTATGCTTTTAATGAAATTTGCTAATTAGGTACTGGAATCGATACCTGAGCCCACGAGTCAGGTATGCTACACCTAGGCCACCGAGGGGCTTTTTTTCGACGTAGTTAACGGATATCTTGTGTGAGAGCGGCGCATCACGTGGTAATTATGCGTGGTAATTACAAAGTTGATTGTACCCCAAGTGGCTTGATATGTGTCAAAGATCCACCAAGGGTCCTCCAAGCAGCCTTAATCGGTCTTTAAGGCTATCTCGCCATATTCTAATGTTTAAAAGTTCGCCAAGTATTTTTTTGAAGGCGCACACACTGAAATTGTAGAATGACTCTCGGCGACACTGATGTTTTAGAGGAAATAAATAAAATAAGGAACACAAATATTTCACGAAGGACAAAAATTTATTGCATTCAATTTGGGTTTATCGGAAAGGGCGCAGGTGTCTTTATGTCAGCCCGCCGTAAGTATTGACCACACATAACAGCCACTGCTTTCACATATGTTTAGCCCATGATGATGAAACTGTTTCCCTGCCTCTTCCTCTAATTATTTTTCTTAGTCCCACGTAGCAGCGATTAGTTTTTGGCGGGAAAGCTACTGTCGGTGCACCACTACGCTGCAGAGTATTGACAACGCAGCAGCATCACAAAACTGTGTTCTCGAGTTACGTAAGCGCTTATCGAGGACTGTTCATAGCCTACCTTATGTTCAAGGAATCTGCTGCATGAGCAAGCTTACTTCCGTGCCGGGAGACAGGCTCTGCATTGTGACACGATTGAAAACGAGTTTATTTACTCAGTAAAATGCAGTAAAGCACAAAAAGAGAATCCGGTTTTCTAATCCGTTAAGCCGCAAGGCCTCAGCGGTGGAATTTGCATTCTTTGTTTTGGGCTCTTTTGTGCTTGCCGACTTTCTTGTCATTACCAACTTGTTGAATTGGAGCATCATAACAAGCTTCGCTTTGGTGGGGAGCTGCAGCATTTCTTTAGAGCTTTTCCAGTTTTAAAGATGGCCATATTTCATATGTACACCATGCTGTAATGAATGCGGGACATGGTTGGCAGACCGGATGGTCAAGTGGAACATTAGGTTTCAGGTTTTCGAGAATTTTTGTGGTGGCAGTAAAAGAGAGGTGGAATATTAGAATTTTAAGTGCTGATTCTCGCGTGATTTTGTCCAGTTTTGCCAGATTTACAGCTTCTATGAGCGACTCCATAGGAGTTCTCACCTAGCGGCTACATAAATTCTGGGAAGCTGCTTTCCGAGAAAGTAGCAAAGGAAAAAATCCAAACACTCCGGGACGCAGCGCATGTTATCTCTAGTTATCCGGCCTTAGAATCTCCCCGTCGCCCATTTCATATTCCTCGTGTCCCCGCAGTACCGATATGTTTACGTAAGTGGCCGTGATAAAGTAGATCGCAAGTCTGTTAGGCTTTGGATGGCGTTCTTCGGAAAACGCGACACTACACCTCTCGAAGAGTGTCACGCCCTCTTTGACGTGGGCTAACCCCAGAATCAACGTTTGCTTTAGCCATATCGGCTGACTGTTAAAATCTTATGCTAAAAAAAAAAAATGGCTGACTGTTATTTGCTTCTTTTTCTTGCAAAAAACTGTTTTAGATAACTGTGTAATGAAGTTAATCGAAGTAACATTTTGCCGACAGGCTTTCTAAAGCACCATTTAGGTTTTGTTCTAAGGCACACAGCATTTATTAATTTTTTTGTTTATACGATACTGCACACCTATATGTTCGGTTCATACAGGTGACAAAGTAAATAATGCATATAAGTCTCATCACATAAATTCAATCTTCGCGAAATTAAGGCTGTGTTTCACATGACAAGGTCAAATTATGACAGAAATGTTGATGGTTTGCACAAAACGAATGCAAATAAACACAAACTCTAACAGCAAAAGGAGCTCCAAAAGTGATTTTAAGTATTCAATCACTGCCTTTTCATAGTTTGTCACTTTATGGAACACTCTCTTGTAATTAACATATTCCAGTCTGAAATGGTTTAGGGCAAGTAAGGAAATTTTAATGTGTTATTGCGAGCAAAGTATTGGGAAATTTTGAAGTTAAAATGTTGGAGGTTTTAGATAGATAGTAGGTGAAACGCCAAATTACTTGCGAATAGAAACAAGTGCATAAATGCCAGATATGACACTTTCCGCCTAATATGAACCGGAGAATTGCTATTTGTGATCATTAAATTAGTCTGTGAATCAGTGTGGCAATGTTTATTATACATAATGTGGACAGTGCGCCGGTGCACTTCTTCAACCTCAGTTATGTCTTTTTTTATGCGTATAGGTCCCAAAGTATCAATGCGCATTTCAACTTGGTCCTTATTAACGAGATATGAGCTAATAATTTTACTTCGCTAGGAGTTGCTTTAAATTTATGATAGTGAAAGCCGAGTTTTCGAAATGTTGATGATGTTATGCGTCCTTACATGATCGGTCCAAGTTAGGTATCCGTCTATGATCTCTCCAAGGTACTTGCATCTTGAAAACTTCCTTATAGGATGGTAATTTATGTAATAAGTTAACTGGAAAGGGGTTTTCTCTCGCGTTATAGGTTGCAGAACTGTTTTTTCAGTGTTGATTTCAATTTGTTTTTGGTTATACTAGTTTAGAACATTACTGAACGAATTATTAAGTGCAGAATAGCTATAAGGCGAAGATATAGGTTTGTAATGCATTTAATCTTCAGTAAACAGGCAAATTTTAACAAATGGGTAAACAGTGACAACAGGACCATTTATATAGACCAGGAAAAAAAAAAAAAACAGAAGGGGTCAGATGACACTGCCTTGGGGTGCACTGGAGGAGACTGGGAGGGGCGAATAGCAGCAGCCATCAAGCTCCATAAATTAGAATTATTCTCTGTTTCAGGTATGAAAGAATCCAGTTAACTATAGCCCATGGGAGGCCTATTAATATTAGTTTTAAAAGCTTAATGCGGGGATACGAACAGTTGTGCTGGTCGGATCAACCTATGCGCATTCCTACCACGTGTATTTCTACAACATATGACACGGCGATCATCGAAATATTTGGCCTGTTTCAACAACTTGCACTGGAATCAATTTGTTGGAGAGGAGAAAGTCAGTCGAATATTGCCCAATAATATAGTAGTGGTCAAATATTCACTTCTCCATTTCCCAGCCACTTATTCGGGGGATGTACACCTCGCTTCTAGTGCTCGATGATCAGATTACTTCATGCGATTTCGTGGCTCGCTCGTATGACCAACATGCCACTAAGAATTTTCTTTTCGATTATTAGACGTCGTGGAGCCTGAAAGAACGACTTCGCGAACCAAATGAACTCGGTATGTCAGTGAAGCTACGTTGAGGGCAAATCATTTCGAACAATTGGTGATGCTTTCTTCTAACCGCGTTTATTAGGTTTGTCTTTAGTTCTGATCTGACACTCACCATCTGCATGCAGATCGCCATCTGCCTGTCAGGTTGCACGTGTTCCGTTCGTTTTTTGCATGTGAGCGCAACGTGACATCACCCGAGATTAGTATTCATTGCTCTTGTTTTTACGACCTCATAAAAATGTTACGCAAACGAATGCGGAGTGATTGTCCAAGGAATCAGGAGTATAAGGATACCATGTTATTGGGCAAGTTTTGGCGCGTTAGGCTTCTCCAATTTTGTTTTTCAAATTTAGTGCTATCTATGGAAAATTTAAAGTGACCTTTCGTTTGGAACATTTCCAGGCTGCGCGGGATGTTTTCCTTTCACTTGCGTTATTGCTGCTGATGCGCGGGCATATTTCTCCCCAGTCTTACTGCCAATGAGCAAGACTCGCGTACCTTTTCTTTCTCTTTTTTTTTTTTTTTTTTGCATCGCCAAACAAGATTCGCGCGGATGCTTACCTTGCTCTTCTCTCTAACTAAATTTTTATTTTCACTCCTGATGTTTATTTTCTTCTTACATCTACTTTCTTAGAATTCTGAACACCCATGATCTCGAGTTTCGCAAACGTGAACCTTATTTACCTTCGCTTTGCACAACCTTGCACAGTCTTGTCTCTGGTGTTGTTTCTGCGCAGTTTGCTGATTGTGAAATAACTTTACCGATTCTGCCGGCGTTTTGCAAAAAAGAACACTCGAAAAATCTCTAGGACGTTCTGCCAATTCTAGAGGCGAGGAAGCATAGCGAACAGGACAGCTGTGACACGCACGTGTTCCTTTCCTTCGCCTTCCCCCTCGTCGCATTATAAAGCGCCCAATCTTTGGTGACTATTCCTCGTGCCTCGAGAAACCGATTGCTGTGAAAAGGCGCAGTAATGTGAGCGAGTGTTCCAACCTGCGTAAATTGCTGTGGCCTAGCAACGGTCTGTAACCATGGTTACAGATGCGACAGCAGTCGTAACTGCACTGAATTTGTTACGCTAGAACCCACGACCCACCTAAAGAATAAGAATATATGGTGCTTTCCCAATGCCTGTTGCAAGAGGTGGCATGGCTAGCTATATGTATTGCTTAATTATCTTTTGTTTGTTTTCACAATCATTCAGTGAATATAGTAGTTGCCTGCTACTACTCTGATGATTTAAATATTGCGCAGCTTACTCTCACACACCATGCTGGTGTTTTACCCTCTCAGCCCCACTACTCCTTCCTCCCAGAAATTCCAGGCTTAAAACTGCGCCTTTAATCAACACACATGTACATGCGACAAAATTAACGTTGGGTCAGAACATCTCACTGACTGCTTTCCTGAAAGAAGACTGAAGAAACCGTAAATACTGGCGACAAATTGATTCCGCGGGCGCACACCTGGCACAGAATCCACGTGTTTTATTGGGTACGGATTGCAAGTTCGCTCCAAGATGCGTTCCTCTACCCTGTCCTGTCTCCGTGTCGCAGCCCTAGTTTATTTTCTCTTACTGTCCCTTCGTTTCCGCCACAGCAGCTCAGGCGCCTCCGAGCGCGAGGCCAGATACAGCGGCTGGCCCCAATCTTTCCTTCATTATTTTATTTTCAATAAAACCCCTTAATGATGATGATGCTGCTGCTTATGATGAGGTGCATTGTTTCACATGAGTATTTTTTAAATCTCTATTTCGTTTTCACTGTGCACTAGAAGGCTCAACAATAGAGTATTCTTTTGTTTGCCTTCCGGGAATACTAACGGCGACATGGGATCCCGTGCTTCTGTGCAACCTGTATCTATATGTCCTGATACAGGTGCAAGGTTTCTCTTTCACCGCTTACTTGTCGCTGACGTCCGAGAGGATTCTTGTTGTCGGTTCCTCAAGCCGCGCCTACTAGCCCAATCAATGGACGGAAGAGGCTGTGCGTTCCTTTCCAGGTACAGATAAGCACTCCTCATGACGTTTGTGTGGTTGGTGTCTGATGGCGGCTTCCGGAAAGCGGGAGGGCGTGCCCTGCAGGAAAATAAGAAAGAAAGGAAGAGGAAAAAGACAGAAAAACAGCAAGAATTGCAGAAAGAAGGAAAGAAAGAAAGAATGTGGTGAAGGATGTATCAGCCAGCACCGTTGCCAAGCTTTCAATATTTCTGAAGGTATATAATGCACTACCGACAAAAAAGATTCACAGTTCAGTCGTATATAATAATAATAATAATAAAAAAAAGAGGAATATGCAGGTTATGGCACTGCCTTCCGCTACTCTCGTTTATCTTACGCAGTTGCGGTTACACAGTTACAGCCTTTTTTCCTACGTGATAGTCGCTGCTTTATAGTTTGATTAAATGGCGGCAAAAGGCTACATAAAATCCCCGTTGTATATACATCTCAGAACAACGACTATAGGCAAATTGAGCACTTCCGCGCGCACCGAGCGTTGGCACACGTTTTCACCTTTCCGAGAGAGGGATCGTCACTTAACTCGAGCCATACGTCGACGACACTTTATTTTTATGCACATGTCCTCTGCAGTATTGCAAGTGAAAAAAAAAAAAAAAACGCATTTGTCCTGAATGCGAAAACGATGTGGTGAGAAGCTCGTCGGCATGATTTTCGAGAGGCCTAGAGCTCTATAAATCACCCCATCGAGCAAATCGAGCATTCACTTTCGTACAGTGATTGCGGCTAAAAATCAAAAGGGTAAATGAGCCAGTGGGAACCAGTGAACTTCGCGAACATGAGCTGTCTAGCCTAGTTTCAACGCTCTGGGTAAGTGTGGGTACATAGGTCCGTGCGCCTTAATAGGGAACCATGCACATTTAAGGATTACAACGGCTCAACCGAAATCATAGCAAATTGCTTTTGCCCAGACCTTGATCTCTGAACAGACAACAGGACATGATTAAGCTACTTATTCCCTGATTTCGTCGTTCTATGTGACCTTTAGCTATGTGTAGCGCTTAAATTTTATCGGGAAGCGTGTTCATCTGAAAAACCGGCAAAATTACTTTGCACCGAGTGTATAATTGGCTACTGTTCGGCGGAATTCCTTGATGCGAGCAAGCGAATAGAAGCAAAAAGCACACAACTCAAGAAAGGCATGTCGCTATCAGGCAGATTTGGCTCCGTTCGTTGGCGAACGACTACACAATGTCGAACACGGAGGCTGCAGCCCATGTGCACCAATGCCACGGGCCCCGACAGGAACTTATCCTTCATTCAAGGTTGCTCTCTGGTGTCGCAAATAGGAAGCGGTAACTGCAACGGAGCCTAAGTGAGTGACAGAATCGAAAACTGGCAACAAACTGCAGCATTGTGGACACAAGCAACAGCGCAGCCCGAGTGAAAGTGATCGGCCGCCTGTCGAGAGAGGTATGTGACGGACAAAGGGAGATAACAGAGCACTCGGGTAGCTGGAAGTAGGCTCCTTTGGCTTCGAGCACTTCAGTGATCGGGGGTGGCCAGTTTATCTGGTGTTGACAGAAAAAGGCAGGAAAAGCGTGATATCGAAACTGGAGCCGCCGAGGGGGGGGGGGGGGGGGGGGAGGGGGCATGTCATTGATTACAGACCCTTCACAGAATGAGCGATGAAAGGCGTCACTCGCGTTTCCCACATGGTTAAGCGGCATCCTGCCAAATGAGAGAGAGGGGGTAGTTTCTGCAACCTTTGTCTGCGTTGAATTGCCATAGGCTTCACTCAATATGATATTCTGAGGCACGATTCTTCTCTCCCGTCTCCGTGTGTGCAGCGAGCGCCTCACAGTGGGCTGATTACACGAAAAAAAAAAGTTTTTTTTTTTTTTGACACCAAGAGCTTTACCAGCCCACGAGAAACTCACCTCACTTCGATGAGCAGCGTTTGTTCAAGTCGAAAAAGTAGCGAAAATTTATTTGCCTGTAGCAAAACACATAATATGTGAGGTATATCAGTGGCCATAACATGACTGTAGATTCTACTATTTTCGAAAAAAAAAAAAAAAGCATTATGGGAACTAATGAACTACTACAAAGTTGCTGGACACTTTCTTTATTAGAAATAGCACGAATCAAACTGTGGCAGGTTAACCAGTGCATTTTGAGTCGCAAATAATACGGCACGACGGACGAAGACGAAGAAGGCACACAAACGACAGGACTAGCACCAAGCACGTACACCAAGCTTGGGTACAGCCACAGGTCTGTTTTTAACGCCATTCAAAACTTCTTAATAGAAACAAAACGTCTGCCTTGCTGATATGCTTTGAATTTTTAATCTGCACATATAAATCTTAGTATTCTTCTACTGCGTGCGTTAGTATTTACTCGTTTTTATTTTGGTTTTTCATATTTACATTTCCTTCTCTATTCCCTAGCATTTATTTCCATTTATTTTTGCGATGTAGTTATACATCTCAAAATCTAATATCTCTGCACCACAATTCTTGGCTGATCCCTCTGTGTGGGTATGTGCCATCAAATTAGAGGAGAACAACAACAACGTAAACGAGAGGACTGGCGTTTGTGTGACTTCTCTGTCCTCGTCCATCGCGCTGTATTATTTGTGAATCATAGTGTACCAATTAGCCCAAACAAGAATTCTACTTGACTAGTGCAGTTAAGCGCTCCTAGTTTGCTTTTTCGCCATCTGGTAGCTGTTAACATAGAACACTGGCAGCAGCTTGCTTACAAGAATCATGCCTTTTGAAAAAAAAAAAAAGCGTTCAGCCCGCACAGGTTCAGGTTGTACTCTTGTTTTGTTGCTTTGAAAGTTTTCTGAATTCTCAAGCACAGGATCCATGCACGTAGGTTTTCACGTCAAATTTTGTTTTGTTTGCAAACTATAGCATAGTCATTCAGTGCGTTCTCGCTTCGTGCAAGTGTTTCTCCGTGAACGCGCAAATACACTTTCAACACGTGCCCTTCGAAACAACGGTTGACAGTCGCCTGATGAAAGCGAGAGGTCAAACGGCTGAACCTTGTCCACCGCGAGTTGCCGCCTTCCACGGCCGTACACAAGGACGGTCACTTCCCTCACTGTCTTGGAAAGGCCACAGCAAAGACGCCCGCATTGCCGCGAGCAATTCGGTATGCTCGTACCCATGCCAAATAAGCAAAAGTCACCGGAAACAGATTTTAATATACTGTGCTTAATAACTCTTCTGGCCTAGCTTGTGGTATTACAATTGCAGTTACGAGGACTAGTCAGTATTCACCAAGCACACTAATGAATACAGTTAGGGAGGAAATATCCATGATTTTTAAAGAATTACTGACTGAAGAAAATCAATCTAGGTCCTCCGCATGGACCCGGGGCCACTGCCTGAATTGTTACACTTTATGAGCGGCCCTCGCGGAACTGGTTCGAACAATACAAGCGCGATACACTTTTTCTAAGTACTGTTAGTTGAGGACATTAATGCTCGTGAATTAATGAAAAGCTGCGTGAGTTATTTCTCAGCCAGTTCCCAAGACTGCTTCCACGACTGCTTAAAAACTTTCCTAAGCTGCTCTGTGTTTTTAAGGAGTGTTTGTACAGGTTATGTTTACTTATTTTATAGAGCTGTGTAACTTATGCAGCAGAGTTTCATTTCACAACTGTGTGCTTTCTGAACAGTGCACACTAATGTGAACACGTCGTGCCACTCAGCGTGCTTAACTGGCCGTAAATTACATTAAATACAACCTCTGTGTCCCACCCTACGAGACAGTACATGAGACACTGCCGTCAAAGCCTACAGCCCGAGGAGTTCCTTCCTATCGGCGAAACGAACTGAGGTCTATAAACTACTACAATAAGCAGAACCAGCCAGACAGAGCACGGGAGCTGGGGGCTACACCCGGGGCAATGTCAATGACGCCGCGCACACCCCTGTCGAAGGGCTGCTGTGGTACGCAAAAAAATTGGTCCTGATTACGAAGCATTACACGCGCAACCATTTGCTGGCGCGCCGCGCGCTGGAGAACTGTACCCGACAGACGGCGCGTCGCCCAGCTAATGGCCGGCAATTTCCTTCTCCTCCCCTTTGCCGACGAGCGCCCTTTGGTAGCATACATCTACGCCTCTACTACAACCTCCGTCGCTTGGCTCATCGGGAATTCCGCGGAAAAGCGTTCGTGTCCGGCCTCCAGAACGACGGCCGCGAATCTCGAAAAAGACCGCACGTGCGACGGTTGTCTGCGTTGGCCTGATCTGGCGAACTGATTCGGCCCGTGCACCTACCAAGTACACCAGATGCATTCCCCCGGTCCCACGGTGGCTTGTGAAGACATCGCTCAAGCGTTGAAAAAGAAGGCGCTGTCACGATGATCGATGCCGGAAACAGGAGCGAACGGAAAAATGACGTGTTCTACTTTTGTCGCCTTCCCCACTCGAAACCCGCGTGCTTCCAACTCAAGGGGTTAAAAGTTCTATCCGGCCACCGGATGTGTTGCAGCCAGCCTCTCACTGCCGCTCACAATAGCAAAGATGGCCACCTGTCATACAGACAAGTAAACGCATTTTTGGGAGCTGATGCTGCCGGCGTGACGCCCAAGTTTTGAACAGTACAGTGAAAGCATATACAGAGTGCGACAGTGATGATTGTTTTCCCGTGGCACTCATTGATCAAGCTTTCATTCGGCCATTATCCTAATACCACCATCAAAATAATCAGTGTGATGTTCAAGTCATGACCTTAGAAAGTTGTCGAGTGGTTTATGCATTTTCTCGGCAATACCGTTGACATAAAAAAAAAAGAAAAACTGAATAATTGAAGTTTTCTGTTGAGGGAAATACTGTTGGTTCATAGGGGATTCAACGGGTGATCCCTGTGCAGGAAAAGTTCTTCATAGCTCGACCATACAGCCACAAAGTTATCAAGAATGGGCTGGCGCATTTGAATTAAAGATGCTGCTTTGAAAGCTTTTGCGTCTAGGTATGAAGTTAGACGTTAACCGCGTGCTGTGAGTGATATTAAGGCACCAGAAAAAAAAAATCAAGTTATCGCTACCATTTGCATGACAAAGAAAGGAAGAACCAATTTGGTGAAGTTTATTGGTATTCAAATTCATCAAAACCATGTAAGAGAAATAATCACTTCGTTTAGGAGACCACGAAAAAGACATCGCGTCTTTGTGCTTTTGTATCTTCTCTCGAACATGTGTGCTAAAAAAAATTGAAAACTGTAAACGAAATTCTCATTAATGTTTTTATCATATTAAGAATTATGTCATAGGGCATACGTGTCGGCACGTACAAAACTAAACGGACCACGAAATTTCCTTCTAAAAGTTTTCACGCGCTGCATATTTAAAACTGGCAGTCGTTGTATGTGCGAACCGGTAGTAGACGCCAGTGCACTGTCACTTGGAGAAATAATGATTTCTTATCTCCAGTGCAGAAGACGTGATTTTAAATTGAACGAAAAAGCGTGCTCCGTTTACTTAAGTCCGCACCTGCACTTACGTTTTAAATTGAATTTTAAAGATAGGTTTTCGAATTCTTGTTGTTTGAAGAAGCGTTAACGTGAGTAGTCAATATAACTGAATCCTCTCATCTAAACGTAAAGCTACAATTTCTGGCGGGTCCTGCATGGCACCTACTGGGATTTAGCGGAGGGGGCATACCTTGCGCTTTCAGCAGGCCGCGCTAGAAAATCCCACAAAACAATCTGGCGCGATCGAACCAAACGTAAAAGGCAGCCAGGAAATAGCTGCCGTCTCGAAATGCGAAATACAATATTTCAGTGGCGATTTTGTTCGCCTGCAACATTTTTTCATTCGGTATTAGATTTCTACCATAGGCTTCCTCTACTTCGAATCTGTCTCGAGTGTACAAAGGTACATATTTTTTTTTTTCATGTCTGCTCTTTCCCGGGGAAAGGAATCTAAGCGCCAAGAGCGGTCTAAACAGCAGGCTAATCGGCTGCCAAAAACATTCTCCTCGCAGCTCAGAAGCGCTCCTGGTATACGGCTCACTGAGCTCAAGGTCGTCGCGTCATTAATGGGCTTTACGGCGGTGACCGCAACGACGGGAAAGGCTGGACGCGCAGGAAACAAAACAGGGATCGTCGCCTCTATGAAACGATGCGGGTAAAAATGTAAACAACACGGCGGACGCGACGCGAGGAATAAAAGGATCAGAATTGCCGACAAGAAAGAAAGAGGACTGCCACAATAGAGCTAGAACTGGATGCGGCGGCGGAGGAGTGTCAGCTGTTCTTGTGAATTGCTGGTCGGCGAACAACGGCAGAAAAAGGAACTAAAGAGAGAAAAAAGAAGGGCCACTTAGCGCAAATCCGGTTCTGAGAGTGTTGCGTGAGCTCTACCCACCCCTTCTTTCGTCGTATTCGTGAGAACGCACGTGGCGAGGTCTTTAAAGGGTTGTTTTGGGAGAGCATGGTTTCGGCACCGTTTTCGCTCGGGGCCACGTCGGCGAGGTTGGCTGGTTGTCGGCGAGCACGGTCGAACGCTTGTACATGCGCGGAATATTGCAAAGCTGTCTCGAAGAAGGAGGTATGGATCGGTATCCCCTAAGGCCGCGGTTCTCGAAGCTAGTTCGCACGCATTTAAACGAAGCGAGCGACATTGGCTTGGTTTTGGTGACGCTTGCTGAGTGCTTAACGGTCTAACGGTGCTTTGAAGGGGATTTTTTTGTTTTTTGTTTTCACATACGACTAACTGGAGCGAAGTTCATCGGCGTGACATATTTGACCCGGGCTATCTTGAGCAGAGCGTTTCTTTAACGCTGGCGGCTTATAAGGAGTCACTATGACAGCTGGCAAAATATGAAATTTAATGACTGAAGATATTGTAAGTCGATTAACTGAGTTTCAATTTTATTTGAACTGGCAACTCGTTCCTGTCTCTAGCACATGCAGATATTCTGGGAAGTCGGGCTCCTATAAATGCTTCTATGCACATGGGAATCTGTTTTTGGTCCATTTCAACTTGAACTCGCTTTATTCCATTCATTTTTCTGTCGACCACTACTGCTCGTACCTGCAGCAACTTCGTCCTATTGTATATATGGGTATCTGTCAGCGCGTCACTAAATTACATCACTGCAACAGGTATTGGGAAGCAAAAGATCCCAGTCCTGTACAACAAACAACAAGCTGCTTGCTCGAACGGCAAATTATTCGCGAACATTGAACAGGGTGCTTCTCACTTTTTCGTGTTTACAGTAAGCGCGACTACGCATCTTTCGGCATATTACGAACACTAGTGACCTTACTTAATGAGCTTAGTGGAACAACTAGTAAGCAGAAGATTGGTTTGGTTTGGTTTGTGAGGTTTAACGTCCCAAAGCGACTCAGGCTATGAGAGACGTTAAGCAAAAGAATGAAAAAGGAAAATAATTATTGGACGAATAAATGAGTGAAGGAAGGAAAGTAAAAAGCGAATGAATGAGCGAATCTAGAACGCTGGGCTAATGCATGTTTCAAAGCACAGATGAAGCACGGGAAAAAGAATATGTAAGCAATACAGGAACATCCCATCCACACTAAAATCGGGAAAAGCAAGGGTCTACTGTTCACTCTCGAACGCGATGGGAGAAATACTGCAGGTGCCACCCTTCTTGAGACAGGCTCATATACTGTTTTAAATATTCCTGTTAACTTCAGCGCCCCATGGGCGTGTTTTTAAATTCCCAATGTATTTGCTGTGCAAGGGTTCCAGTGCCGAAGATCAGGCCCAGTGCCATCGTCTCATTGTCATAGAGGGTGACAATGCCGTCGATGGGTTCGGCTGCTTGGATGGGTTCCGTCGGCTTCAGTGGCTTCCGTTGCTTTCGATGGGCTCCTTCGCCTTCGGTGGGTTCCGTTATATTGTATGGGTTTATTTGACTTTGATGGGTTCCGTTGCCTTCGATTTGTTTCTTTGCAGTCAATGAACCTTATTACTGAGGAGCACTGAATCAAAGAAGGCTGATTGATCATAGTGCTATCATCGGAACTAATGTTTACTGCTGCACAAACTGCGTCGAATACACCGGGTGTTCGGTTACCTATGCGGATGGCCCAATTAATGCGGCGGAAAGCCGGTGACACCCATTGCGAGATCCAGCGGCAATAGACACGCGGGAAGCTTCAGTCGTTCATGGCGACCTCGTTCGCCTCGAACCGTCGTCTTTCTATGCCGGGCTTCCTCTTCGCTAAACCGCGGTGTAAAAAAGAGAAAGAGAGAGGTACAAAAAAAACAACAACAAAAAAAAACCCTCCTCGGATGTGTATTTTGGAGCCACCACGTGCAACCCAACAACATTGCGCAACCGCATGAAAGAGAATCGCTCGGAGGGGAAAACAGAGTGCACGGCCGCTCCAGAAGGAAGGTTGAGTTTGCAATATTGCCGCGAATGGGCGACAAGAAAAAAGAAAAGGCCGTGCTTGGCGTGGGGAAATACTCGGAGTTACCCTCCTCCTGGAGGCGCGTTCGGAATGATGCATACTAACCTGCACCAGCTCCGTCCTACATCGCCGTATTGCCACTCGCTTTCCGATTGAGGATGGACGTAGTCATCGTCTGGCGCTCCTTGTTATGTGTTCACGCGTTGCTCCATAGCGTAATGGCCAAGGAAACCGCCGTTGAATGAATGCTACGATCGTAGATCGTGATTTCGTCGGGTGCTTCTATTTTTGTGCTGGCATATCCACCTCCGGCATTGTCTCAAGGCGATCGGTATTTAACACATGACGTAGCGGAAAGGTGGAACAGGGAAGAAAACAAAAACCTGGTTCGAGCATTGTTCCTTTTGTATTGTTTCATCAAAATCCGGAGCTGCTGCACGGTGATGTTTTATATCGACTAACGGCAAGGTTACGGCTGTGTTTGATGCCTGACTATGACATCACATTTCTCTGAGTACTCATGGGCTCAACTCGTGGATTTTAGAATTTCGGTGCGCTCCAAAAATCTGCGGAGCACTAGATGTTCAAGAACTGCACCGAGTCTTGGCACATACCTACTAGTCCACGCTGCATTTCTAAGGGTTAGATGTGTGGGATAGCTCTCGCGATAATTTTTTCTTTTTTTCTGCAATTTTGTCTTTCAGATACTTGTTGCGGCAATTTGTTCGTAAGCTGCTTTCTTGTATTTTTATCAATCATTCAGCAATGAGGTTGATCTCTTTGTTGCTAGCATTTTTCTCTGCACCTGATATTTACCTGGTTAAAATCGACATAATGTAGGCTGCATCGGAAGGGGAGCTTATCCTTCAGAGCACAAATTCAGAGCCGCTGATATAGTCTGTTACGACTGACTTAATCAGGCAGCGGCTGCATAAAGGTGACAACAATGTCGATTGTACTGGTCACAAACAGCAAAGATAACCAATGACGGCACTTCGGTCTAGGGCAAATGCCGCAATGGCTATCGACGAGTCACTGGAATTCCATGTGACTCTCCCCCAGACCACGCCGAGTGTTGGATGTTCTTGCCGGGTTTTTCCCAATCACCTTCAATTCTTTTCTTGCTCTCTATATCGAAGTATTGTTTGTCACGAGCTTGGCACGAAACGTCGGGGAAACACTGACAAGATTGGCGGGGCAACAGCATCGCCCATCACTGATGCCCATTCGTATATTTCCATCGCACGTGTCCGGGGTTAAGGACTTCTTTGGCAATAACAGCATCCTCAAAAAAGAGAGGCAGGTAGGTGTGGAAGAGCGCAAACCTAAGTTCACTCTATCGTCTCGATAGCAACCGCGCGCATTCAGCAAAATGACGCGAGGAACGTATTTGCTGCTTTCGTACTCCTTGCCGATAGTTTTCTAACTCTTCAATAGAAGTGTACACATTTTAGGGCCACCTCGCAGTGTCGAGTTGAAGGAGAAGGGGAGAGGAGAGGAACGAGGAAGTTTCTTTTTTTCTTGCGCGAACCAGCCATACATCACGGTCGTCCGCCTAATTACGGAGCAACGCTGCCGGCCGGGTGCGCCTCAGCTGCTTCAAGCAGCCCTGCAGCACAATTACGAGGTGAAGGCTAGCACTGAAACACCAGAGAGTGAATGTGAGCAAAGGGGATAAATAGCAGGCCTGACATAAGCGGCGCGGTTTGGTTCTCTATCTTGCTGCAACATACGTTTATAGAAGCCCGACGAAGATGAATGCCCGTGAAATTGTGAGGAGCCTGTGTGTCATCGTGTATGACGTTGCGTTTTCCTGGCACGTCGCATGTCCTTTACAGTTTGTCACCGCGTGTCAGCGCTCGAGGTTTTTGTTCGGAAGAGGTGTGTAAAGGCGTCGGAATATTTGCATAATTTACTCCAGTATTTAGGAAAGAATGCATTTTAAAACCACAATACAGATATATGTGTGATCGAGTAGTCATGAAGGCAAGAACATCACTAATATCTCTTCTAATATCAGCTAAAACATATCGACCGAGTAACGAACAAAAAGCGCAATTTGGAGATAATTCTTAGCCTGCAATTTAAAACAAAATGATTTAACAAAACAAAACAAAAATATCAGAAGTGCACGTTTAAAGTAATGAAGCCTGCAATAACAGTTGCGGAATAAAGATTGCAGAACGCGTGTCATTAACCTACAGGTTTGTGGAGCAGGCAAAATGAAAAAATAATGAAAATTAATGAGGTGCACAGATACGCAAGTCGCAGTTTTCTGCGCAAACTATGCACAATGGTCACGTAATGCATTACAGCATGCATGATAAAGCCTTCGAGGTGGCTGTATACGTCATGCTCGAGACATTTTAGAGGGAGATCAAAGAAGACGAAACGGGGAAAAACCTTCAAAGGTACGAGGCCAAGGCTATGCTGATGGCGAATCTTTGTGAGCCTGATGTAAATGTTTTTCTTTAACGTAATAAAGCGTGACATTTCACACTAGCGATCTTGTGGCGTCCTGACAGCATCTCGTCTCGCTGCCCAATTATTTCTCGTCACGTGCAATTACGTGAACCTTAAGCGAAACCCTTTTATTGCCAGCTAAGTGACAAGCAGCTAACAGGTTAATCATGAGACGACGTTCGTTGCGAGAGCTGACAGTCCGGCACTGTTTCACGCCGGCCTTGGTCTGGACGGTCAGTCGCTCTTGCAAAACAGCCAACAAGGGGTCCCCAGGAAAAAAAAAAAACAAAAAAAAAAACGAAGTAAATGCGAGGGGGAGTGTAGCGTTTTCCTTAAAGGGCCAGTTCTGGCAGCTGAGCTGTTCTATTAAAATTCCTGTCGCTGCTCGTGGTGTCGCGGCTGTCGTGTTGCATAAAGTCTAGCTTGAGTCGTATTAATATGCATAGCTCATTACGTTGTTTTCAGAAGCGCTTCAGCGATATTGCTTTTATTATTATTATTTTTTTACAATGGGGTAACGCGTAGGCGAGAGAAGTGAAGCTTCTTTATGTGGTTACCTGAAACTACCATCATACAAAAGCTTTCTCTTCATTTCTCTATCTGGCTTCTTCAGCCTATTTAAGGGCGTGAGAAAAGAGAAATAGATGAAACTAGAAAAATAATAAATAAACAAAAGAAAAGTACAAGCGAATATTCCGAGTAATGGTATCTGCAAATATCTTTTTTGTTATTCAATTTTTGAGTAGAGTAATAGTGCTATTCTAAATAAATATCTATTTTTAAATAGCCACTTGAAATTTTATCTCGGGCACAAACACAATAGAGAGATTTAGCACACCGTGATCCGCAATCCGCTACCGTGATCCGCCACCGCGCGTTCCACTGCGCATGCCCAGATCACTTTGATGCCAATAGATGGCGCCACATACTTGATGTCGGCGCATTGACCTGCCGCATCGGAACCAATCAGCTTGTGCGCCCCGCCCACGAGCTGTAGAGGGTCGCGGTGGCGGATCACGAATCACGGTATGCTAAATCTCTCTAATAAAAGCGAGTCGCTACCCCGCGGTGGCTCAGTGGTTACGTCGCTCAACTGCCGAACACAAGGATACGACATCAAATTCGGACCGCGACAACTGCGGCACTTAACGATGTAAGTGCACGTTAATGAACTCTGGATGGTTGAAATTTCCGGAGCCCTCCACTATGACGTATCTCATAACCTGAGTAGCTTTAGGACGTTAAAAATCATAAATCCTTAACTATGATACATGAGAGTCACGAACGTTTTTCCCTACTTTCCTGCGCAGTCGTCATGGAAAAGCAGTCGTGGATCCATGAGTGGCTACTTCCTGGCCAGCCGAAGCATGCACTGGATACCGGTGAGTGTACCTTCTGATCACTTACGACAGCCTTTCGCTATTTGGAACCAGACATAAGCGAGTCGTTCCTGTATATAGGATAGACAGGCCCACTAATTCTTCCTCTTGATTCCGATTAGAATGCCGGTTAGTCGCGTTTCTTCCCTAACCTACTCGACACTTTATGGTACGCAACGAAGACAAACACGAATAGAGAAAGACGACACTGGCGCCCACTACCAACTGTAATACAAGATGGAACGCAAACTTCCTCTTTCACACCCAGACACAACCTCTTCCTCTACTCGTAAGTGCATCACACTCTCACATCTCGTTTTTTCAGTCTGCTTGAGGAAGAAGAGGTGTGAGAGTGACGTGTTGTGCCTGGGTGTGAAAGAGGAAGTTCGGGTTCCGTTTTATGCCACAGTTAGTAATGGGCGCCAGTGTTGTCTTTGATTCTTCGTGTTTGTCTCCGTTGCGACGCAGCTCTGCGTATTTTGGACTAACTCGCCCCACAAGCTGTTATTCTGCCGTATTGCTTGCCCAAACTGTAATACTCGTATTTGTTCTCTGATCCATTCGGAATTCTTCGTTACTGAATGTTACCATATTGCTGTTTCGAGCTTAAACTGTGCCACCGAAATGTCAATGCATGATACCGGAAAATAATGCTTTCCTGTCTAAATCTTCAGCTCCTTTTTTGTCTCATTCTGTTCATGCTTTTTCTTCACTGGGGCACGAAATAATTCCTCTAGCGCAGAGTGTATATATAAAAACGAAGTCATTGCGTCTGTGAATACCGATGCCTGAACCATCGAGAAATTTTCTTTTTAAGCGATATCAACGTGACCAGCACACTGCTTCAATTTACCTTGCGTTCGAGGACCAGGAAAACAGGCATTCTATACAGACCAGACAGATTAAAGCTGAAGGTGAATTCGAGGGGGGGGTATAGATTGTGATAACCACTTTTATTGCCTCTCATAGTAACTACCAGGGATTGTGTGTCAATTTGTGGTCGTACGAACGAAGGCTTCGAATAATAGTGCGTTTCATTTTGCCCTCTTCACTCTAGGTCGGCGCTTCGCTTTTTGCCAGCAACATCGGGAGTGGCCACTTTGTCGGCTTGGCAGGTTCCGGCGCGGCTACGGGTATCGGCATCGCCGGATTTGAACTCAATGTACGTATTCTTTTTTTTTAATTTGAGAAGTTTGCCGCAAGGCATAAGTTGAGAAAGGAGGAACGGAATGCAGGAGATACAAAGTTAAAAGAAGGAGCGAAGTCCAGTTTCTATAAGGTAGTCGCAGAGGTTGGCGGTGTAGTGGTTGTCCATTGTCCACTTCTCATAATCACAATCGCGGTTCCACCGCAGGCCCACCTTCATGAGTAGCCGTTGTTCCTGACAACGGTTTACATCAACACTGCGTTTCAACCTCTTCTTTGTAAATGTCGACAAGCAACGCCTATTTTAATACTTGCGCAGTTATACCAGAAATAGTGCGACTGCAAAAGGTTCAGCAGAACCAGGCGCCAGATATTTTATTCCTCGGAAGACGACTTGGTACACGGCTGTAAACAGGAGCAAAGATAAAAGAAGGAGAAAATTACGCTCAGGCTTTCTTTATACAATAAACCTAAAAGCTTCCGCAAATCTTCAGATATCTGATTTTTTTTCCCTTTACTTTGCTTATTGTTTGAATTTTTCGTGTTCAAATTTACTTCTTACACGACGATGTTTCGTGCGGAATCGCAAGTAGAGTAAAAAGAGAAGGCTTGGTTTGGTTTCCTTTGTGGGGGTTAACGTCCCAAAGCAACTAAAGTAATGAGACGCCGTAGTGGAGGACTCCGGAAATTTCGATCACCTGGGGTTCTTTAACATGCACTGACATCGCACAGCACACGGGCGCATCGCACTGCACCATGAAAGCTTCAGGCACGAAATAGCAACTGGTTGGTTTTCGCTCTCCTCCCTTTAAACCAGGCACACGTCAGCAGGAGACATCGATTTACTTATTACGGAAAGTTTAACTAGGATTTTGAGGAAGTCTGGTCGCATGTACATTTGAATAGCGTTGGATTCTGGTACCCTGACGCTTTTCTAAACTCGATGTGCACGATATATTCAATGATCGATACTCCTCCCGAACAAGAACATTTATAGGTTCAGACGGTGAAGCCGCTTGCGACATCTCCTGACGGAACGCCAGCAGGAAATTCGATGTTCACACCATACTATGCGCGGGAGCGTAAAAATCAAATAAACAAACAAAAACATGCTCATTTCAGACACGAGGTCCCCCATGAATTATCTCGCATGATACGAAGCTCTTTCGAGACGCGTGCCTAGAAAACGACCACTTTTGCAGTCGATAAGCTGCTATTGCATCCATTTCAGACTAATGGTAGATAAAAGAATGGTGCGTTATCTAGAGATTACACGCACGTGAGAGCTAGACTGTTTGGTTTCTTGAGAGCAGCTATTATACCGATAAGCTGGAAGGCAATTTCTAAACCACTTCCTGCCTTTAAACCTGCTGGGCTTGCTCTTTTATAGCCTTCCCGCGTAATCAACACGGAATTGTAGCCTCTTTCGATTAAATTGCTGCCAGGTCCGTACAAAGAATAACACGGACGAAATGTAAATGAGTACTTAAATGAAATAAACCATAGCAGGAAACACCACACACAATAAAAGTTGAAAAGTGCAGCTTGGAAGTAAAAAGTAAGGCGAAAGAAAGTGGGGGAGGGAGATCCCGTGATGCTAGTGATGGTGATATACGTATAATATACTCTCGGAGCTCAAGTGTACAACATATTCTTAGCAGAAACTACAATGCATTCAATATGTCGGACTTTCGAAACTCGCAAATCATGTGCGCACTCGGCAAACATCCGAATTTTCTGTGACCCGTATTTCCTTCGTTTTTCTTTTCACAGGCTATTTTCATCCTCATGATCCTCGGCTGGTTCTTCGTTCCTGTCTATGTGGCATCAGGGGTGAGTGTTATCTTTCAGCTTTAAGCATGTTTGCGTGGGAGCTCCACGATGGAGCACCACGCTTAAATCGGTGGTTATTGCCTAATATTATATTAGGGTTCGATAGGGACACAGGATCTGTTTTTGTTAGAAACTACATTTAGGGTACATATCTTTGGAAACAATCGCCAAGTTCTTCTACCGTAGACCCCGAGTTCGCGGACTCGCTCTGGGGGCGTCAGCGCTCCAATTTTGTTGGATGGGAATAAAGGTTGTTCATAATTATCGAAGAGGCTGAGGATACGCCAGTAATTTTTTACTCAAGTGGCTCATGCCGCTCATTTTCATGAGTTGTCTGCCTGTATTTGTTTTGCCACATAAATATGCTAATTTAAAAAAAAAATTTAGTAAACATATGATTCAAAGCACATGAATACAATCCGTTGCAAAATGCGTATGTTCAGTGATATTATTACATTTTTAGAGCTAGAAGGGCTACGGGATTTTTCCTTTTGTAATTAATGGCGCCTCTACTAAGTTAAAAAAATTGATTTAAGAAAGCAAGATTTACAGGAGAGCGAGAATGCTTTCTGACATGTTCTTTTATTTCACAACTGAAGTTCGGTTAAGTAAAAACATATCAGAAAATAATTTGTTCCAGTATTAATTCACTGTGTATGGTCTCTAGTGTACGCGTTTCACAGTACCCACTCTTCCTGCACGCACCAGAACATACCCAAAGGAAACACGGTAGTCTTCCTGCAGACCATTTTCCTAGAGAAGCGCACGAGAAAATATAGTGCGGCGATGACAAAGTCCCTCCTTGGTGGCGTGAGCTGAAAACGGCGAGGTGTCGGAACGCGCCGGGTTTCAAATGCGGTCCCTTGCATATTTGCTTCCAAGGCCCGCTTATATTCGTACCGCGGTTGCATTTGCAGTGGGGAAGCGACCGCATTTCTGAGCGTCTTATTTCGCACCTCCTGTGGCAGCGTAGCGCATACATGCATATCTGCGGCTCGCTCTTACCGAAAGTGAGTCGCCGCCCTCGGAGCCTGAGTGCTACTTTTACTTGAGCACTCCGCGTACCCGATTCCGAGTAACTGCCAACGACAGCGTGCGTCTTGCTGCAACAACCGTAAGGAGGCGACGTGATCGACGGTGAAATGTCTGCGGGATGAAAGGGGTATAGAGACAACAAAACGTCTCCTCTAGGAGTGGAAAAGACTATCAGGCTAGATGATGTTGGTGGCACTGTTGCAAGGACGGGACAAACTTCGCTACAGTCAGGACTTTTCATGGTCTGCCGTTATAAAGGGGAAAACCTCGCAACCGATCAAATCAAATCCAATCCAATCTTGGTGCCTTCTGTATCTTCTTCCTTTCTGCATTTATTCTCCAGCGCAAATACTGTGGTGATCTGTTCGAACGAGCATGTTCTGTTGACACAACGACGTGCGTAACGTTGCTGAAGGCCTTTTGCTATATAAAGCACAAACAAGTTAAGATAATTCGTTCTTTATGAACGCAAAATGCAGAAAAAAATAGAAGAAAATAATAAGGAAGTCATAATTATGCGCTTGCTTGAGCTCAACATGAACTCGGTAGAAAGCAAACAAGTTTCTTGGCTGTTACTTTGTTCTTTAGGCAGTACACCTTCTATCAGATATATGTGTTTTGAATGGCTATGTTCCTGACGAGTTTTCTGCCTAACATACTGCCGCAACAAAACGAACAGAAGTGACATCGTTTACTGTTTTGCTATTAGCTACGGCAAATCGTAAAATTCATGCCTTCTGTCCTCTTGATGCGTTAAGTGCAAGAATATGCTGTTTGGCAATATCTGCTTTGTTGTGCGTCACTACAATGTATATGCCGCCTTAGAACTAACAATTCTCGATATCTAATTGGCAAGAGGCATCCTACCTGTTCCTGCAGCACATTTTAACGTTCAAGAAATAATAATAATTACGTTTCGAATTTCCATGAGCAAGTGTTTGTTGGACGAAACATGTGGTCTCAGTCGTATAATTCTGGATCATGTAGATGCGAATCATAATTGAATCAAGTTCTGGCAGCACTTCACTCATTATGTTGCTGACTTGTATGCAGGGGACAGACTTGAACTTTGAAGGAGGACGTACCTCACCTTCAGAATCGATATTAGAGAGATGATTTTAGGACTAGACTAATCAGGTAATGGACTCGACAGTAGTTTATTTGTGAGCGAATACAGAACAAAATACACGAGATTGACTAGCTTGGTGATACCTATACCTTACACTACCACGCTTTTCAGTGAATGAGGAATTGATGAGATGAGGAGGAAAGAAAGCGATTGATTTTGGTCGGTCGGCCCAAGAGGGATAAACTTCATATTTATATTGGCTGTACATAAGTAATTTCTTTGCAGAACATAATTGTCCTGACCGTGCCTGTTTTTCCACCGTAGGTATACACGATGCCAGAGTACCTCCGGAAGAGATTCGGCGGACAGCGGATACGGGTGTACCTGTCCGTGCTCGCCCTCCTCTTGTCAATCTTCACAAAGATATCGGTACGTGTTAACTTCCGTGTTGGCGCCAGAAGGGACCGGGCCTGCTTGTTAAAGCTTCGATCCTCTCATTGCGTTGTCTGGCCAACTATGCAATATCAGTGTCACATAATAAATTTTGCCATATTTTTATTACTATTGCATACCTTATGCCACTCTTATTGCCGTATCGATCACTTGATCAATGAGGAAATGAAGCGATAATTTTATTGATACGTCGGTAAAGAAATCAATATATTGTTTATATTATTATTCGACCATATATTCAGAAACAAATTACTCACTGATAAAATAAAATAATTGATCGACATGATCGATTTGTGTACTGATCTATCACTCAGCTTGTCGATCTATCGACCACGTGTATATATATCAATTATTCAGTTAGTCGATAGTTTCAGCACTTATCTATAATCTCGTACTACAACCAGAACTAGTACATATCAGGCAGGCAATACGTTAGACAATCGATCGATCGTTATTAAGCCAATCAATTGTTCGATCAGTCAGTACTACGATGCCCACTGCTTCACAGGTCTTGCAAACTTGCAAATATCTATCTTTTCATAAGCGGTTGCTAATTTAGAGGACGGAGATATTAGAGTGCAAATTTTCTACACATCTAAACTATTTCCACAGGCGGACCTCTTCGCTGGCGCAGTGTTCATCAAGCAGGCGCTGGACTGGAACCTTTACCTCTCTGTCGTCGTACTTCTGGCCATCGCCTGCATTTTCACAGTCGCGGGTGAGCGCAATGTTCACTTCCTCCTTTTCAGTCTTGCGTATTCTTTGGTTCTACTCTATTCACCCACTCCGTCAAAGGGCGGCATTTGATGCCAGCTAGGCATGCACCGCGTATATGCTCAGCTTTGCTATTCCACGCCGCTCGCTTCAGAAAGAAAGAAAAAGACCCTGGAACACTACTGGATCTTGATTTTCTTCCCGTTCGCAGGTGGCCTTAGCGCTGTGATATGGACCGACTTTGTCCAGACGATCCTCATTGTGATTGGAGCCTTTGTCCTCATGGTGCTGAGTAAGTATTCAGCGACTCTTTCCTGCCGTCTCTCCTGCCTCATGCTCTTATACTGAGGCTACCTTTTGTTGCCGACGAAATAGTATCGCGCTTTAGTATCCCGCTCCTGCGAGTAACTCTGAATAATGCATGCACACGAGGTGACGAAATCACATTCTTGTCTGCATTTTGCGCATTTATAGAGCGTGTTTACGTTGAGAGAATAGTCTGCGCATATATGTGGTGACTACAAGTTATGACGCACTTCGAATGCGGCCATGGAATGAGAGCGCATCAGGCGAAAGGAAAGGGCTGCGGAGATGACGGTTAGTCTCGTGCCGAGAAGTGCTCTATTATTCATGGGGCTCGATGTAGCCACTGCGAACATCGTCGATGCTATTGCCAAGGGCTAAGAGGCGAGACTAGTCTACATTTTGCAAAATAGGTTTCAGGATAGCATGATTATTCACACTGTTTGGTGAACGTTCCTCACAAATAATAAATTCACTTTGCTTTTAGGAGCATATTTGGTGGTTTTGACGCTCTAATCAATTTATGTTCTTACGAAATGAAAGAAAGTTATAGTAAGAAAGTAAAAGAAATGAGTGCGCGATTGTGACAGGAAAACAGCCAGAACGAAAAATGAAAAAAAATGTAAAACGCGATGGAAGACCGTCGCAAAAAAAAAAAGAAAAGAAAAAAAAACGTAATTATCTCGACATATTGCTTTTCGAAAGAAATATTTTTTAGTTCAGAACTTGATTTCTTTTCTGGTGTGCTGTACATATGAAGGGCAGGACACGCAGGCTTTTCAAACCACTATTTTCGTTTTGTACCTTTGATTGGTTTTGGGCTTCTTCATTTTTACTCAGCAGCACGCTGTGCTCAGCTGTATTAGCGTCTATATTCCAATTTCAGGTTTAGGCTGATGACTGCGTTACGCGCCTCGAGTACCTGCTTTGTTTTTTTAGCTTTATACAAGGAGTGTTGAAATAATCGTTATAGATGTAAGCTTCCGAGTCGGGTACATCAAACTATTCCACAAAACATCGTAAATATTATGTTTGTTGCCTTCATCATGAATTATTTTATGTTCGCACTCAAACAAGCATATGACTTATTTGAGGCATAAAAGATTTTTCTTACCTTTGGAAAATCGTTTTTGGCTTGCCATAGGGCGATTTGTGATGTAACAATGGTAATAATAATTGGTTCGCAGGAAAAGAAAGGCGCAGTGTCTGTCACACTTGCTTCCGTGCAAAAAAAAAAAAAAAAAAAAAACTGATTTATTTATAGGAAGGGAAAGGCGCGGTAACTGTCTCTTTTCTGTGGACACCGCAACCACGCCGTAAGGGAAGGGAGGAAGGTGGGAGTGAAAGTGGAAAGAGAGAAAGAGGAGCCGTAGTGGAGGGCTACGGGGTAATTTCGACCACCTGGGGATCTTTAACGTGCGCAGCTTCCGTGCTAACGTGCTTCCGTGCAAACCTGGACCATGCCTAAGGGAAGAGAGGAAGGTGTTCTGTGGACACTTGAACCGCGTCTAAGTGAAGGGAGGATGGTGGGAGTGAAAGCAAAGAGAAAGATACGCTGTAGTGGAGGGCTTCGGAGTAATTTTGACCCCCCGGGGATCCTTAACGTGTACTGACATTGCACAGCACACGGACGCTTCTGTTTCACCTCCGTCGAAACGCAGCCGCCGGCAGTCGGGTTGGAACCCGCGTGCACAGTACTCTGGCACCTTAACCACTGTGCCACCGAACGTAGGCATTTATTAGCGGGAAAGCCGTTCAGGAGTGGCGTGAGCAGGAAGTGATACCAATAATATTACGTGATTTCTTCTCAAAACTGTGACTGAGCCGTTCTTTGTGGAGCGTTCAGGGTGACGTCATAACATTTGGCATCCCATTTAGCATGCTTATCCTAATGAAGTTGGAGTCTAGTATGCGTAGAGATTCGAACCGACGGCATATGTATCTCTCATTGTACGCCGTTAATTGTAAGAGGTGCCCACCTAAAAGTAAGGCAAACAATGCGCCTTTCTTTTCCTGAAAATGATTAATGATGATTGGTTCACAGGAAGGGAAAGGCGCAGTATCTGTCACACTTGTGTCTGTGGACACCTGAACCGCGCCGTAAGGGAAGGGAGGAAGGGGGGAAGTTAAAGTGGAAAGAGAGAAAGAGGAGCCGTAGTGGAGGGCTACGGAGTAATTTCGACCACCTGGGGATCTTTAACGTGCGCTGACATCGCACAGCACATGGACGCCTTTTCGTTTCGCCTCCATCGAAACGCAGCCGCCGAGGTCGGATTCGAACCCGGGTATTCCGGACAGTAGTCGGGCGTCTTACCACTGCACCACCCCGGCGGGGCACCTGAAAATCACCCAATTTTTATTTCGGGAAGGGCACACTTTTCTAAACTCTGCGCAAATACCTTAATTGTATACTTTCTTTGTGAAGCGAGCTAATTCTTCCAGCTGTACTATGTACAAATCCCCCCATCTCGCCTTTTTCTTTTGAGGTGCACTTTTTTAGGTGGGATACAACTCAAATCTGCATTAATCATGCATCGATCGAATTCCTCCCTGACAGAAAGTAGACCTGTATTATAGCTTTCCTTGTTGCCTAAAGCTAACCATAAGACCATATTATAAGCTCAAGAATTTTGATGTCTCTGGCTTCTTTGGTATGTTCAGATATAAAGAAATTACTAATTATTTTGCTGTTCAACGGAGTAATATCACCGCACGTACCAACTGCTGCTTTTTTCTTTCTTCTACTTTCTATTCTATAGTTTAGAATATTTAGCGTCTCTGAAGCGGGTCGCATTGCATTCAAAACCCCGCCAAACAGCGCTTTCGCGAGTCTTAATATGATTGAGCAGAGTGATACCCTGGCAAATTTCGTGTTTTTCGTACTTGTTTTCGTGAGAAAAAATATACAATTCGTTATGAAACCGGCTAAAACCTGTGGCAGTTATGTATCCCACAATGCTGGCAAGCTGTGCGCTTACCGTGTTCTGTGCGGCTATGCAGGTCTGATCCGTGTGGGTGGCTATGAGAAACTGATGCACGACTTCGCGTTCGCCGAGCCAACCAACATCAGCTACGTCCGGTTCTCTGCGGACAACGTGTCCTGCTCCAAGGTTCCCGACAACTACAACCACCTGCTGCGCACAGCCAGTGACCCGCAACTTCCCTGGACCGGAATAGTCTTCGGCATAACCATCTCAGCCGTCTGGTACTGGTGTTCCGACCAGGTGAGCAGATGCGTTCTGTCCCTCGTTTGTCTCTATGCCGTCTAGACTCTGACTACATGCAGGTAAAGACAAATAATGAAGTCGTCGCTTAATATTTGCGCACCACTGTTTTTGAGTGCCACGTTCCCGAAGAGCAGGTCGCAGGTCGATCTCTGCTTTTGAAAGCCATCATGCTAACCTAATAGCTTTCTATAGTCGCTCGAAGACTAAGGCCGCATTCGGCCGGTGGTTGAAACTCTGGGCATCTGAACATACCTAGGCAGCGCCAGAGATCAGCCTACAACGACATTAGACTACACTATCGGTCTGAAAATATTCGCTACCCCCCCCCCCCCCCCCCCCCTCCTTAACTAAACACACGCTCGAAGACTAGTCACGATAGCGGACAGGCGGGTGTCGATTGTGAGTCATTATTAAGTATACGCCGACCTGCTGTTTTCCCAAGAGTAGCCTCCCGGCAGGGTGTGATTTTCAGCCGTGTAGTAGACATTTTATGACATGCGCCGTCTTAATCTCTCACTACATTTAAGGTAAGGAAAGCCCTTGAGACAATTCGGAGAACTTTCTGCCCTCACGGACGCCGCAATCGTTCCACCACACAGCTCAGAAGTATACTTCGTTAGCTGGTTACTTTTGGCGACTATTGTGGAGCTAGCATAAAAAGATGGCTCTTTGTACAGTCACGTGCCATTGAAGAAGCCGTAGATACCCTTCAAACAAAGTGTGCGAACCAATGGCATTGACTATACTCATGTTCTAGCAGCACCTAATTTTCCATCGCAACAAGAAAAAGGGCAGTCATTACTCCTTTTCTGTGTAAAGCTAGAAATTCTGGTATTTATGCAGGGAATATGGAATAAATACTGGCTGGCTAGAACGCTGTACCACTCTCTGTTAAGCGAAACCGCGCCAATTCTGAGGTGAAGTTCAGCGCCATAAAAAAAAAAAAAGGAAAGAAAAATTCAGCTACAAACATTTCATGGCAGAAGCGAAATCATCCGGGAACGGCTGCTTACGCACACAGAGAGGAAGAACCATGCAGCCTTTTTTGGCCCGTTTTTGTCAAAACCGACTAGCGAACCAACAAGCAAGGATGTTGCGCCATCTCGCAGCCGAAGTACGAAGCTTAATCTGAAGGGGCGAAAAAGGAAAACTTCCAATGCGGCGCACGCTATCGGTTTATGGCGCAAGGTGGGGTGACAGTTGGCTTTATGTTGGGGCGAAGATTTATGCCTGTTTTTCTTCACACCTCCATCCGCGTTTCTTCTTTCGACTTCTGTGCAAATTCAGGGCCCCGTGATATCGCCCATGAAACACACGGATGGTTACAAATAGGCCCGACCAACGTCTTTCACAATGTTTTCGCCACTGCAGTTCCTATGCTATCAAGCAAGGCTATTTGAAGTTGCACAAATGGAGACTGTTGGAGGTTTTTCGAAATATAGCGTTGCCTCATCAATATAGCCGTCAAATGAAAGCCATTGTGTAGCGTGTCGACGGTTTTCAAGTGAGACTTAGCAACGTGTTTCAGATGCAGTTTATATGACCATTTTTTTTTTCAGTACATACTAATAATAATATTGCTGAAAATTTTTGAATAACATTAGAAAAGGAGGAATGAAAAAGAAATGGTAGCGTTGTGGCTGATATCTATGCTGCTTTTATTAGCAGGTAGCAAAAAAAAAAGATATTGTTTGTCAGTTGGTCATGCTGATTGTGGTCCCTTATGACAAGCAACAAAATATCACTAAAAGGATTTTACGAATTTACTTTGGCGACATTTCCTAATCAGTCATTTTCGCTCAAATACTCTTTACTTCAGACGATGGGCACTGAAGCCAGACAGCGTTTACTTGCTGTGCAGCTGGTTTACGATAATTGGTATCTTTCAATGCGAACACGCGCATGAATGTGCGACAAAATAAGTCCATTAAAAAAAAAAGTGCCTTTGCTCGTACTTTTTAATTACTGTTTCCCGTTGCAATTCACACATATTAACGAGCTCCCCGGCAAAGGTATCTGCAAATGATGGGCCAAAGATTGAAAGAAATTTCTTGTTTTCTGATGATGCGATGTCTACTTTCCCAGGTGATCGTCCAGCGAGCCCTCTCCGCCAAGAACATGGTGCACGCCAAAGCTGGTTGCGTCTTGGCCGGGTACCTGAAGCTGCTGCCCCTGTACCTGCTTGTTCTGCCCGGAATGGCAGCTCGCGTGCTCTACCCAGGTGGGTATAGCCACCTACTGGCTTTATTGCTGATCTGAATATAAGTCTTAAGTTCTCTAATAGACATCGGGCGGGCACATATACATGGAGGCTCATGGAGAAATGGAGATTTGTTGGTTGGCTGCCTTTAAAAGATGAAAGAGAGAGCCAATGTTCGTTAAAAAGAAGTTGCTTCATTCTGCCTTGCATCGTACGCACTGGCGGACAAGGCAAGAAAAAAGCTACGGGTTTAATAGGTGGTACATTGAAAAAGCCGTAATGATGACCTTTATTAAATTAAGGGGAAATGACTATTCGTTCAACTCCAATCTCAAAAATAATCTTTTGGTTAAGGTGAAGCCGCATTTGAACTGCTTCTATAGGTGCTACCGAGTGGTAGAAAATAAAGTGTAACAAAAATTGCAACAGAAAAAAAACAAAAAAACTTAGAAGGCCTCTTTAACTTGCGTAAGAATAATAGCGTGCCTGAGTTCATTTTTTTTACTAGATTTGCAATCCTTTTTCTCTCTGCAAACAGATCTCGTGGCCTGCTCTGACCCCGACCGGTGCCGTGAAGTCTGCGGTAGCGAGAACGGTTGCACAAACATCGCCTACCCTCTTCTGGTCGTCAAGCTCATGCCCATCGGTAAGCAAACCTCAGGAGTGTTGCACTATACAGTGGCGAAAGGGGGCTATTAACTAGGCGGGCCTTTCATATTTGTTACTCCACATCGTTTCTCGCCTGTAGATTTTTTCTTTTTCATGAATCGATCCTCTAATTTCTCATTCTGCTATTTTCTCGTTCCGCCTTTTTCATACAAGCCATTTATTCTTGGAGTTTTCCTTTAATTCTACCTGCCTTACTTTGTGCTCTTTCGTTCGTTGTTTCGAATTTCTGAATTGACTGGGACACGAAAGGACAACAACTGATGCCTTTTGAGGAGATAAATATAGCAACTGTAGCAATCGGATCCATCGCAAAGTCCGAAACTTGCATTTTTTACTCCTGCTTCTTTTCTTGCTTTTTTTTTTTTTTTGAAGCTTTTATGTTGCCAAGCCTACGTTAAATGAGCCCGTCGTTCGGGTGTTTTTGCTTTGCAATATTGCCTTTATCATTTTCTTGACCTTACCCTCCTTGAAAGCATTAGGTATCTCCTCTTTTTACAACTGTTACGGTTACACCGTGTGAATGGCTTTGCTAGTTAAGGAGTGGGAAGGAAGTCGTCCTCATCCATTAGCGCGTTTACACGCAGTTGTTTATCTACAAACCAGCCACAAATTGAAGCCCACCACCGAAAATTATTTCAACACTGCGCACCCCCTCTTTCCAACCCAGGTGCCCGCGGCATGATGCTCTCTGTGATGCTGGCAGCGCTGATGTCGTCGCTGACGTCCATCTTCAACAGCTCGTCCACCATCTTCACCATCGACATCTGGAAGAAGTTCCGCAAGAACGCCTCGGACGTCGAGCTACTCATCGTCGGCCGTTCGTTCGTCGTCGTGCTGGTCGGGCTGAGCATCGTGTGGATCCCCATCATCGAGCACTTCCCGAGCAGCCAGCTCTTCCACTACATCCAGAGCGTCACCAGCTACCTGGCTCCACCCGTGTGCGCCGTCTACGTCCTAGCCGTCTCCTGGAAGCGTGTCAATGAACCCGTGAGTTTCTTTTCGTTTTGCTATATCTACTACAGTAAATAGGGGAGCACTGCAGAAAAATGCATCTTGTGTTAGCTTCAGATACGGGAATACAATGCCTGGTGGTGGCGAAAACGTTTATTGAATCTTGAGCTTTATTGATTGTTTTGATGGGTCGGCTCGATATCACGTAGGGTGGCCGGGAGCTTGTGGCTCTCAGCGACTCTAAGAGCCCAGCCCACCAGCTCCTTTTGTGCAGCTGGGTCCGAGCTGGACACCGCGATCTCCCATCGCTCTATGTCTGTTAGTTGCAAATTGCGGGGTGGCTGGAGCTCAGAGCACATGTAGAGGATGTGATGAAAGTCTGCTTTGGGTGCCCCGCAGAGGGGGCATACAGGAGAGAAAAGGCCGGGGTCGATATGGGCAAGGTGTGCTGGATATAGGAAGGTACGGGCCTGGAGCTGGCGCCAGGTCACCAGCTCGAGTTTAGATGGATGCCTAGAGCAGTTATCTACTTGATGAAGTCTTGTCTCTTTTTTTTTTTTTTTTTGGTCTGATATGTCGCTTGAGGTTTCATCTTGAAAGTGTTTTCTTTAAGTGTCCCTAATGGCACGTCCACACGCTTCCTCAACGCCTAGTTCCCAACATCTGCAGTAACTAGAAAAGCAGCGCTATTCCTGCTTGATATTTTTGCACACTGCGCCTGATTTCTGTACTGTGCTCAGCAACTGCTGAGCAAAGTTCAAGAAGTTGTGCGTCTTAAGTTTCATGCCTTCAGGAAATGCCAATGCAATGAAAAGGGGCGGTGTAATAAATTAAACAAAGAAATCGATGCTAAGTATTTAACCTTTAGTGCTTCTGACCGAAAAGTGGCATGAAGACAGACCAAAATAATATGCGTGTAAACTTTTCGGTGTTATTTCTTTGTTTCCGGTGAAATGAAGGTATACTATAAACTTTTCGCATAGACTGAAGCGACTATACCGGGTGTGCCAGCTAAATTGTGCCAAGGGTTGAAAAAAAATGATACACTTGAGATAGGTCAGGGAAGCCAGTTGCATATCATATATATACGTTATACGTTAGAGGTGGAATTTTAATGCTTCGTCCTTTATGAAGTGTAAAGAAAAGTGAACTGAGTCGAGCCCATTCTCATCACCCGACCTCTGTCCACAGGGCGCCTTCTGGGGCCTGATGATTGGTCTGGCCGTTGGCCTGATTCGCTTCGGCTGGGAGTTTTCCTACGCCGTACCGAGCTGCGGCAGCACCCTTCAGGATCCCCGACCGGACGTCATCGCGCACATGCACTACCTGCACTTCGGCGTGCTCCTTTTCATCATATCCTGTATCGCCACGGCAGTCATCAGTTTGCTCACGCCACCCATCGACGATAGACAGGTAAGTTTGATATAAGTGTCTATAGGAATTTCAAATGGCGTGTTCACACCAGGAAGTCGCGGAGGTCGCGCAATCGTTTCGTCGACCCGCGACATGCTCTAAGCGACATTATGTTCGCACCGGCGTTGTTTTCGCTTTTGGACGAGATTTGACGAAAATCCGGTTTCGTGCATTTATCTCCCCTTTCGTACGTCTGCTTTGGCGCTTGCCGATTATTTCGGAGACCATTCAGGTTTGGAAACGTATGATTACCTCTGTGAAGAAGACATTATGACTATGCTCATGTGCAACACTGTTCTGAGAGCCCAGAGCGCTCTAGTGACGAAGACGGAATCAACGGTAGCGGCTGCTCTGTTATTTGCGTTATCGCGTTGAGTATGCCCCGCAAATAAACTAATATGCACGAGTGGCGAGTGCATGGCGAAAAATACCCCCTCGACTGTCTTACTATTTGACACGTGTGTCAAACAACTGCGTGCACAGCACGTCTTACAAAGGCGAACGTGTACTCTTGACTTTTACCGCCAAAGAAAGAAGGTGGAAGTAAATAAACGTCCCATCCTGTGGCGCCGCATATTGGCTGAGGAGTTTTGCGAATTGAATTCGCGTCGCCTGAAATTGGTTAGCAAGCGACGCCCTCAAACCAGTCGTTGGCGACTGTTTCGGGCTTCCCCTCCGCGAGGAGTCAGCCCAGTTATGGAGCGCCACTTCTGCGATTCGCCAGTGGAAGCGCGCGTAAAAGCGATGTAGTTGGAACTGGTATTGCTCTCCTTTTACTACTAAATGACTTATAGCAGAGTGTACCTTATTCATTGGCGTTTATGTCGTTTCCTTCTTTGAAAACCGCTCCCAGACGTTCCGCTACATGACGAGTCATGTTCGCGAACTGTAGCTTATAACCGAGCCGCCTTTTTGTTCGCGGAAGTGCCACAATACTGAGCGGAAACGTGTAAAATTGATGTTGCCGCAGTGTGTGCAAGATACTCGGGAAGGCAGCGACACTATCTGTTTGCGTATGATAGGTAACGACGCCAAGCTTTCTGCGCATCCCAATATGTTTAACGTGCGACATTGGCGACAGCACGGATGTTGAGGGTGTGTTCCAAACTTTAACAGAGCGTGTTTACGTCTGGCATATTCTCTCTCCGGCTCCTCAGAACGACACACCTTCTTAGCGGCGCACTCGTGCGATGAGTTCTTTAATGCGCCGCCGCAGTGGCCAAGTGCAGCGTGCTGGCCATTCGTATTAAAAAGCGGTTGACCTACACGACATCTCAGCTTGCTTTTTATTTCAAATTTGCTAAGCTGGAAAGTCCACTGCAAGTTGGTGCATTTCTTTCTTTACCGTGAACCCACGTCGTTGGAATAATTGTTACTTGTTAAACTCGCTTTATTGCCTCTCTCTTACACAGATCTTGTACACGTGTATTTAAAAAAAATGTTTTTCTTGGCTTCTTTGTATAAATGTACGTAAACTGACGAATGAATAAATTAACATCTTAGCACTGCCAATGCTCCGTGCAGATGCAAGTGTTTTTCGCAAGCATCTAGCTCCGCATTGAGAATGACTCATCGATGGTCTGTTAGATTTGCAATGGACGGTAGTGTTAGGGAAATATATTACAATGTGGCCAAGAGTGAGGTTATTGGAGTGACCCTAGGAAGTTCAATGGGAAATGATTGTAACGACATTTAGGCGCGTAGGAATTTTCGTCTTGCAGTAGTCTTAATTATGCTCGAAGACGATTCAACTGACACTGAATCTGCTGTTATTGCAACATTCTTTACTTACAATTATGCAGCTCTACCGGTTGACGTTCGCATCGAGGTTCAGCACCGAGGTCCGCGAAGACCTGGACAGGCCACACAAGGTTGTGCCTCCGTCGATCAAGTCCATTGGCGACGGAGCGGACAACATGGCCTACAACAGGAGCATGGACAACCTGGCTTCCAACGACCTCGCCATGACAGTCAGGGGCCACACGTCTCCACATGAAGCCATTCAAGCTGCCCCTAGAAAAGGTGTGTCATTGTGCACCTTTCTTTTATACAAGTAGCCTTATACAATGCGATTCTTGACGACCGCAGTTTGAGTACATTTTAAACGAATACTCAGGAGAAACGAGAAATAAATGATCACTCCGCATCCTATTCACAAAATGCCCCATCAGCACTGGCCTCTTGGCAGATGCAAGGCGAAATGTTTTGGCAATACTTCAGACAACTTGGCTGGAATTACAGCCGCTGGCGCCGGAGTTTCAGGATTTTGTGTTCTGATGCAATATATATTGCTCGACGTTCATACGCTTCATGGCTTTATTGTGGTTTTTGGCGACGATTGTAGCAATATTTGTGCTGTAAACAAGAAACAAAGGCAGGGAAGCGGTCGGAAGGCGGCGGAAGGCTCTTATAACCTGATATATTTGTGTTATTTGTGGATACCGTTTTCTTATAACAAAGATACTACTATAGCTAAAAACAGAGATATTACGAGCTAAGAATGAATAATAATAATAATAAAAAAAACTAATCACGGGTACCACCTTCACCGGCCGATTTCACAAGCGGAATGCGGGCATCGACACTGATCTTTTGGAGCGGATACCAGAGGCTGTTCTTAGCAGCCATCGACTTGAAAGTAAGGGTGACCTCTCTTTTTCGATGAAGACGTCAAAGTTTGAATCGACGGATAGGAAAATTTCTAAATCTGATTTCATGTGCGGTAAATTGGTCTTCTGTTACCGGGAAAGTGTCAACGGGCATAGAAAAATAGAGATATAAAATTAGTTTTACCTAGTACAAGGGCAGAATGGAATTCTATTCATGGTTTATTTATCAAGGCAGGGATAGCAACAGGGTGCCGCGTCACAGGCAACATTTATTATCAGCCTGAAAAATATTAAATAAAACAGGCGTAATGCGTCCAGTTTCTTGTAGGCTAACCTAGACTAGAATAACAGACTACTCAGACAACAAACGTAATGCGTATGTGGGCGTTTCACCACGTACGCGAATGGGGAAATTCGCATAAACATTTCGCTGCGGGCACCGTAACCATTCTCAGAGCCCTCAAAGTAGAGATGTTTGCACAACTTCCTCGGTGCTAGGTCTTACGATCGTGAAACTCCGCTGGACTGCACCTGTGTAAGACTTCTGCCAGGAAACTTTTTCCGCGCTAAACATATTCAGCTCACCTTCAGCTTTATTCTTTAACCGAATGTCTTTTGAGACAAATCACTGTATGAAATGTAACCTAAAAATAAGGAGCTAGAGCACAAATAAAACGCAGCAAACAAACAAAATGAAATCTCTTGTAATATTGAGAAGTTTAAACCATACGTATCACTGACAGGCCACTCTTTCTCTCTTTACCCCTCTCTGCACGCAGAACTGCGGGGCTTCAAGAAGGCGCTGTTCTGCATATGCGGCGTTACATCAACTCATTTTGAAGAGGAGGCGATGGCGGCCAACCAGACTCCCGCCATGAGTCCCGAGCAGGAGGCCCAAGAGGCTGTCAAGGCCCTGGACGAGCATCGTGTGTGGGGCCCCGTGTGTACATTAAACGCAGTCTTGCTCATGATGATCTGCGCGTTCGTTTGGGGATTCTACGCCTGAAGAGCGCACTCCTGTCACAATACGAGCCAGTTCCTGATCTCTTCTTGTCGATTCGATGTCGACGCAGCGTGAAGATGACCTTCAGGATTCCCTGAATGCGTGCAGCTGGCTGCGAAGAACCGGAGGACTCTGGAACGACGGACACTTGTCGAGTGCTGATGGGTAGAGAGGAATGGTTAAGATCGCCCCATGACTTGAAGAATTCATCCTGGACGGGTCGTGTGAACGCTGGACTTGGCTTTTTTTATCTTAAATATGCCAGCTGTGGCACTGAGTGGAACGTGCGCTTTCACGAACTCTTTGTGTCTGTGATAGGACGCTCAAGCGGCTGGAGCGACGGTGCGGACCTTATCTCGTTGCTTCGGCGTGTCTTAATTTTTTTGTGTGTTTTATCTGGTGCTGTGCCTCGCTGAAGACCGCTTGCTGAACATTACAATCGGTGGGCATGCTGAAAAGTTTGACCTATTGCTTACAGCATTATGCATGATCTTGTACTCGTGCAAAACACGTGCCTGTGACAAGACGTCAGAATTCCGGATCTCGACGCCACAGAAATGGTTTACCTACGTTGTTATCCGCACTAAAAATAGATATCACTTTGTTGTGATGTCATGACAACTGCCAAGGGTAAATTGATGGGCTACTTCTTCTTTTACTGTCAATACAGCCAAGAATCTGCTGTAAGCCATACCTCATTTGCTTCAAGTTTCATCTTCAACCACGGCGGACGCTGTCAGTTGAAACATCGCTGTTTGGACAGAAGGTCCATGCACGGGGAATGAGTGGCTTGTTACCACAGCGTCCGAACTCTTTCTGATGAAGAGTGGGAATCATGCGAACCAAAGAGTTTACGGGAAGTTTGTTTTGTTTATGGACGTACAAGGATCGCATGGCGCTGCACCTTGCGTGGTGGACATACCATAGAAGGGTGAAGTGCTTCGCGTCAGTGAGCGGTCTCGTTTCAGCTTAAGACTGTTTGTTTGTTTGTTGAACTAATGTACGCGGAGTAGTACGTTTTTGAGATCGAGAATTGAAAGGGATTGATCTGCCCGGCTTTAGCTGTATACTGCAGTGATTTACGTACCCTTAACGGGCAGCTGCGTGTAACTGGAGGCTAATTATTTGGGGCATGGGATGGACCGAAAAACGGTTCTATTGCTATTGCAGTGTCTGAGTTAGTTGATGTACTCAATAACATCAGTGGATAGCTTTGGGAAACTAAATCATTCAAAGCGTCTCATTCCAAGTTAGGCGATGTCCAACTCTATGGCTGCGGGTACTGATCGACACAAAGGTATTGTAACAGTTTGCAGCAGGTATCAACACCTTCTTACAGTATAGTCTGTTCACATCGCTAACGTTATCTTATGGGGCTTGACTTGTGCAAATTCAGTATTCCTCAACGGAGGTCTTTCGGTGTATGCTTTTTAGTGAGGCACGCATATTGACTGCTGAGCATCAGTTCAAAGAGTAGCAATTTTAGTGCGTTTACATGTGTTAAAGCCGACTATTACAATACGTTGAGCGCTTTATAACAGTCCTGGTGATCATAAATTAACGGCTGCCGTTTACCCATTTTTTTTTTGTTCCTCGTCGGTTTACACAATGTAGGTTTACACTTTACACAATATAGAAATACAATATTTATTCATAGAAAATTTCCACAAAAGAGGTAGCGCCAACGCGTTGCTCAGGAGCGTATTGTGAGCGAAAAAAAAAAAAAAAGCACGTCCGAGCAAGGCTCCGAGTGTACGCCTAAGCAGGCTTCAGATCTTTGTGAAATTTCCCTGGCGTGAAGTTTTGCGATCATATATCTAGAGTTGCTTTCGAGTTTTCACAGGGACGTTATTATCAGAATCAATGAAATTGACGCTCATCACAACAAACTTATGCCGGCAAGGCACATGGTTCCGTTAGATACGTAGCTTTACTCTGAAAGCAAGGTGCTTTGCGTGGATTTGATACTTCATACTCAAAGAAAATGAATCATTCGGGCCATTTTTTTAACATATACCAGCTACACCAGTGTACAAAATCTCCTATACCTCCAATGGTTTTTAGGTACACTAGTGTAGCTGATGTATGGTAAAAAAATGGCCCCCATTGAGTGGATGTGTTTTGCGTGTGGTCTGTTCGCGTCATTAGATTATTTCAACTTTTCATGTTGTCTTGTCCGAAGTCGATGTTTGTGATTTTGAATACGAGACTGGTTGTATCAATGACTTCATGAACAGTTCCTCATTTTACGGCTGTTATGCTCTGTTTCTAAGTGCAATGTTACTTGACGTACAGCTGAAAGTTGGTAGAAAAAGGTGCGAACAAGAAAACTGTCTTACTTTTGACCATGCATAAAACTATGCCAGTAGACCTGAAAAGGCTTTATGTGGTGTCTGCTGGGTAGTGCGAAGGCACATATCACGATATTTATTATACTAACGCTGACCTGCAGAATGACATGTCATACATGTACAGACGCTGATTTACACTTGATAAACCAGAAATGGCCTTCAAGTTAATTTCAGGGGCTATTTTCACAACCATAGCTACTTCTCTTTCCTGATTTTATTCACCTCCACATCACATCATTCAGGTTTTCAGACAGATTAAATGAACCCTATTTTTATAATTAATGAGGTAGTGGCTCGCGCATAAATCTTTTCTGAAAGTTAGTGCCATCTGCTACATAATTAAGCACTATGCTAGTCTAATCAAATTTGACATCGAGGTTTCTACTACTGTCAAGCGTGACGTTTGATATACTGCGCTGCTGCACAGTTTCGAGGCTGATCGATTTTTTTTGCGCCTGCATAAATGTAATAGAGATTTATCGCTTGCCCCGAGGATCTCTTGAAAAAACAGTATTTGTTCAAGTTTTCGAAATTCTTTAAAGGAATATTTTTTATGATCAATAAATTATCCACCATAAAAAGACTCTAAGGTGTAAAACGCAGCTCAGTATTTTTATTAGCGATTGTTTTCTGGTATCACCAAGTCATACCCATCATAAAATAGCAACAAAAGTTCAACCAATTGAAGGTTCCAGAAATGTCCTAGGCTTATGCCTCAAATATAACACATTGAAGTTGACGCTTCCTGTATGTGATTTATGGCACTCATGTTTCGAGATTATTAAAATTTATGCGTTGATTTAGATACGGGAAAGTAATGAGCTCTTTCTCTTGTTTAGCGTGCTTTTGTGCGATGTCTATGCGCATTCATTTCCTTCGTGTTAGACGAGAACTTACACAGCTGGTGAAACGATGTAAATTATTATTGTCTCTCAACATTCCATCCTTGTGACTTATCCATCCTGGTATTAAACTCAAGATATTACGTGTGCTTCCAAACGTCTTGCTGAAAACATGCTGCAGGATATGTTTTAGTGTCTTGCACGTTTGAAGCGTTTTTTTTTTTTTGTAAAGAATAATAAATGAATAAACCCAACTACATCACTTGGCACGCTGTGTACTCTATGACTTTCGTCGTTTGCGCTCAGAGAGTATTGTGAGTCGAAGCTCTGAGTTCTGAAGTAACATGACTGTTCGTATGACAGGAATTGACAGTGATTATGCGCACTGTTTCGCGGGTCGCCAACATCTATCAGCATCTGCCAAAGTCCGAATATCCACTCCTGTGTTACAAGGGTAAAAAGCGAAGAACGTAATGAACTTTGATGCATACTCTCATGCACCAATCCTAGAGGTACTATCGGCGTCAAATTAAATGTCAACAAGGGAGCATGTGGGAAAAGGTCCAGCTGAGGCAGTCGGCCTGTCATCGAGAGTTTGAGGCTGTTTTGCTTGTTTTCTTTTACCGACGTTTTCTCGTTGTGCCACTGGAGCGCCACAATCGATGTTTCCAGAGGTGGTGACTTGCGAAGCACGGTTTTGCTGCCGAGGGGCTGTAGTCAGCTGCTCGGCAGCTCACGACACAGCTCACTGATCACTTCCGGATTGTCTTCGGTCGACAAATTCTGCTCCATTGAACTCTATGCTTCCCGTTGACCCTGACGATGCAACTGAACCTGACCTCGATGTCACCCCATTTGTTCAGTGTGCGGAAGAAGCGCAGAAAATGGTAAGGAAGGAAAAATACCCTCAACGTCCGATCGACGTTGGAACAAAGATTCCCTACCTACTGCCCAGGTGACTATATTCGGGTTTGGATACACGTTCATTGACGCGGACTGTCCGAAAAACTATTGCGATGATACTTCGGAGCTTACGTTGTTCTTCACTGGCCTTCGCGGTGTGGGTTACGAAGCTTTACCAGTCACACCATCCCACTCATCGCACAGCACAAAGCGCACATACGTTGTGCGCCTGTTCGGATGAACCCTTTCCACGACCGACTATAGTGATTGAGCTTGAGACTGGATACCGCCCGGCTTTGTGTTGTGGGACTCATGTATAGGTCTCGTACGCCCTCTCTCTCAACTATTCAATCTGGCGGAAACAAACAGAAAACAATCAGGCGGTGCTGCAGAGGAGGAATCAGTGATACATGCCTTAGGAAACGATGAAGCAGGAGTGAAGGGCCGTTCCTGTTACGCTCGCTCAGCCCGCTGCAGTAGCTCCCCGAGTGCCTGCCGTGCAATGTTCGCTACAATATTTCATACATTCGTCTGACATGTATATAGTAATATGAAGCGGAAGATAGCTTCCACTTTTGCGCACTAGTATAACGACTTGCGCATGGGCCCAAAGGACGTGGGATCGAATCCTTGGTGCGAAGGCTGCATTTCAATGGAGGTCGAAATGATAAAAACGCTGGTTCTGTGCAATGTCCCTAGAGAAGCAGTCTAAATTAATCGAGAACTCTTCATTATTGCTTATATCGTAGCACCTGGGTGACTAAGGCGTTATTCTCCACATACCACTTGATCTCAAGGGTGCGATGCGTGCCCCAAGTGGTCCCACATCGGTAGATGCGGTATGGAAGACACCAGTGCAGAAAAATATACACTAGGCGTGGACAAATTTACCAAAGAATTAACATAAACTCGTATGATCAGCATGTTATTTTGCTCGTGTTGTTTGTTTTTCATTCCTTGTTGTTCTCTCAGAGGTTTTGGAGCATACCAGGTGGGAAACTACGCTTCAAAATGTGACTAGTTTTAATACACACTTTTCGGGTTCCTGTGAATTGTCGCGCCATTTAAAATTGGTCCATAAAAGCGTTCTACTATTGCTTTCATTCTCTTTCGGAAGCCTTTGCTTTTTTTTAGTTCTCCTTATCCATCTTAATTAAATCTTTGGCTGTTGTGTCTTTTACTATTGCAACTCTTAAATGTACTTTATTTTCTAGGTGGTGGTGCATTTATCAACAGTCTGGAAGTTTGCAACTTATACACAGTTTTCTTTAGTTGCCGAGGGCGCCGCCCCTATTCATAAGCACCCCAATTTCAACCAATCAAAACCGGCGTTTTTTGATACCTGGGTCATATGGTAAGTTTCGGAATTGGTTATAATAAAACGCTCTGGTTTTTCTTTCATTTTATAATGGAGGTTTACTGCAGCCGCTATTTGATGGTGCTGTTTAATTTCATAGCGTTGTTCATCTCATGGTGGTAGCATCTTACTGCGATGTAACATGAGTAACTACTTCTGACACTTTGACTGACACTTTTAGTCCCGAGTTTCTGTATTTTACAGTTCGCCTGTGTTGCATCTATCTATATGCAACACAATGTAGTCATGCAGGATGTGGTCCATGATGGCATGAAAAACAGCGGGCGAACACGCAACGCCATAAGGTAAGCATCGAAATCTCTACAAGGCAAGATGCGTATTAATGGGGAGCAATTCTTGGGCGCTCTCATTCAGTTCCAGTGCAGATACGCCATTGTTAAGTCAGTGACCGAAAACGAGGTTTCGCCTTGCAAAGCTAAAAAATATCTCCTGGCAAAAATATCTCCGATAAAAATAATGTAAAATAGTCTACGTTTAGAGCTGGTGATCGCGTTCTCGTACGTTCATTGCGGAATAATGCCATTAATAAATGGACGGGGAAGGTTATGAAAGTGAAATCGCTCTCAACATACTTGGTACTTGTTGGCAATTGCAAGGAGTGCGATTTGTGCATGTGGACCACATGGGAACGTCAAGCATTGATCCAACACAGCCACCCTAACAGTGTCAGTGAACATTCCACATGAATTTGATATAGCGAGTACTACACCTACGTCAAGTCACACTTCTGAAGATGCTGCATCACAACCACCAGTGACGGCATCAACTGACCCAGCGATCATAGTACGAAGAAGCACTCGGCAGATACGACCGCCATTTTGTTTGGACCTGTGATGCGTTTTTTAAATTAGTTGGTGGAAGAAATGTTGCATATATGAGATACAGATTGTCTTGGCTTCAACATGGCTGTTTGACTCACACTAGGTTTGTATATATTAGCATTTCGGCCTTGATGTCGTGTTTTCTGTGCATTGAGCGCTGCTGGACAGCGCAGGCTGTTCTATGGTTGTTACGATAAGAAACTAGCATTGCTCCTAATCAGCGCCTACGATACGATAACCTACTTGCTTCGTTGTTCACCTCCCGCCCTTTTGTGTAAGGCGCGCCTGCGAGGGCCTATAGTGAAATTGCGAATAAAAGAAGGAACAAGCATTGAGCCCATGTGTATCGGTTCACCGCAGATATTTACAGGTTCCAGTTGCGAGGTATGTAGGATTCTATCATTTTTGTAACATATTTGTTTCTTTTTCATTTGCTTACATCTGCATTAGCTCATGCAGTTATCGCCACCGTCCTTCTGTGCCAGCAGCCGACTACTGAAAGACGACGAAGTACCTCTGACACGCGCACTCAGGAGGCGAGCCCACGAGATCCTCCATCAGCGAGCAAACTACCGAACCCGCACCGCGTCATCATCCGAAGCAGCCATGTTCGAGGGATCCCAGGCGTCGCTGATGAGGGCCGAGGGCGGCGGCCAGCCGCAGAACCGCAACAAGCCACTGCTCTCCATACAGAGCATGTACATATGCGTCGGCGTCGGCATCATCGTCGGCATCGGCCTGGTAATTGTCATCGGCTTCATTCTGGTCCAGCGGCGGCTCGTCTACTGACCCGCCGTCGCGTGCTGCTCCACCACGAAGGCAGCGTCGTCACCGAGGCACATACTCCAGCACACCGAAGACTCCAGGCACGGCAGCTGCGAGACGCCTGAAAGGTACCGCACCACCAGATGCTCTTTCTCCTCGCCGACTGTGCCGTTCGTAACGTCGAACCCAAAGCCTGATATGGATGAGAGTACCCTGTTCCTGACAACGACGCGGGTTGTGGATCTGCCAGGATATGTACTGCGACCTTGAAGCTGTGCTACGGTCTTTCTGGCTGAAGGCTGGGAATCTCCGTGGCTTGACTCTGGTTTCATCGCTGCTGCAGAAATGAGTGTGGGACGGTGCCTTGGGTGCCTCGGACTACTCCCACAGATGGGACTGAAGGTCGGTGCTCTTGTACTTCACGTCCGCAAGCTGCTGTCTTCAGCTGCCCGGCTGTGTGTGCCTTGGTGACGGCAGTGGTTTCGTGGACTGATGACAACCCTCTGCAAGTTACGCTTTTTTTTGTGACCAAACCTCATGTGTGCCATTAAAGAGTTCGCTTCATGTTTGAGAATGGTCTTTGTTGTTACTCGTAATCTGTATTTCAGCGAGCAGGCAGCAATGAGCTCTTCAGCGCCTGATACATACCAATCACTAAAGGAAAGTATTGCCTCGTTTCACGCTACTTGCAAATCATGCGCTCTTGGACAAGCGCAGGTAAGTTAATCATTTGCGAGCACTCTTTCGAGCTTGTTTTTACAAATGTCAACGTAGTAGTAGGTGATTCGCATTCTTCAATTATTAACACTTGGCAAATAAGTCAGCAAATACTTCAAATCTACTTCTACTGCTACTACTGGTAGCGCCTATCCTCTTTGGTACCATATATGGTAGGCATTATTGCATCGATGCCAACCACGGAGTGTTTTTAATGAAGGAAAGTTCTCCGCCTTTAGCTCCTCAGTCACTTATACAGCTTTCGGTTTCCGCACTGTCCCCCAAATATATGATAGGCATGGCTGAAGCTCATTATGCAGATACATGGGGAAATGCGCTTGTCAGTATTGCCATGACAGGAAATATTAACTACATGCTGACCTGAATTGGTGTTGCGCAAATCTAGGAGACTACAAGGACAATAATTACACTAAAATGTAAAGAACGGAATGACTTACGCGAAAAAGCGCACTATTAAGGAAGGCAAAATTGCAAGGAAAGCAAAACGCAAACTTTGGCAGGCAGGACAGGAAAAAAAATGCCTTCAGTGGTCTTGTGTTGATTTATACAAGGAATTGGAGTTCGAAATGTCTTAAAGGTAGCAGTTGGGAAGGCGCAGTCATCAATTGCTTTTAGGTTCTTACTCTTCAAGGGTCTGTTCAGTAATCGCCACTGTGTATTAATCACTTTCTTCAATGCACGCCTCTGGTACTACACAGTGACGTGAGCAGCTATTATGCGCGTAAATGTGGAAAAATCTTGGAAGCATTAGTGTTGGAGAAATTTGTGTCCATGCCAGTCCAAAGCCTGCGACTACCCACGAGGCATGCAGTTACCGCGTATGTGAAGTGAGCTTAGAATAACTCGAAAATTTCTTCATGTGCCTATGGAGCAGAAATTTTGACCGTGTGGAAGCTCTTCATCAAGTCACAGTGACTAATGCATCTGTTCTTAAAAGACGTGATTTAAAACCCTTTAGTGGTGGCTATCATTTGACGTGTATGGTTTCCTTATGAGTATGACTATGCTGAGTTTAACCAAGAGCTTAGTACTAATGATGTTTGAGCTATTCTTTCTTGTAATCAGTTTGCAGCTGGCAGCTGGTGAATCTGAAATATAATTCCTGACAGTTGAGTCTGCCTTATAAACTCTTCGAAGCTGTTATTAATTTAGCGTATGTGCCTTGCTGCTGGGGAACGCTGCGTTATGCCAATTTGACCTGTATTTAAGGATCTACACACTATAGTAGCAATAATTAAAGTGAATTTAGCTTTAATGATTATTTTTGAAAGCTTATTTATTGCCTAGCACGGGTGAGTTGGTGCTTTTTTTAAATTTTGCTAGACATCTCACTAGAAAGGAACTTCAAATATTCTTACCGATAGTTGAAGATTTGTAGAAAAGAGAGACCCCCCCTTCATTTCGAGCTTCAAAAAAGAAAAACAATTGGGGTTCTTGGCTTGTTAAAATTTCTTCGCAAATAGCTTCGCGCGCAAATTGTAAAACCTCTGTAGCGTTGTGTGCTACTATACAGGATACTAGGGAAAAGGAAAGGTTCCACAACGCTAACAAAGATGAATTCACAGACAGACACGAACTGGACAGGCGCTGTCCGCTCAATGTCTATCAGTGAATTCGTCTTTGTTAGCGCTGTGGAACCTTTCCTGTGTTGTTCAAATGCTCCAACTATAGCCCAGCAATTTGTTTTACTTGTACGCCAGGCAACGCTTACTTGAACTAATTTTTCACCTCTTCATCGCTATGTCAGCGCCTATGCTGCAATGTCCTATCGCCGATTCAATGTTAGAAAACAGTCTGCTTTCTTATAACAGGTCTTGGTATTGTTTTGAATGTTTACTTTCCAGACTGCCATGGGCTGTAAGGAACGCCGTAATGAAGGGCTAACGTATCCATCCCTTGGGGTCCCTTTGTGTGAAGCACGCCAAGGCTACCTGTACACTGCCTAAATGTATATATGAACGGTCACCAAGCCTTGTGTCTCCGGCCGTGAAGGTCATTAGTTTTCAGAAGCAATAGATATTGTGGAGGGTAGATCAGAGCGTTTCCGATGATTGATAGCCATGCAAGTCCAGGGAAAAGCCGCATAATATCTGGCGGAGACAACTAAAAAAAAGATATACTGTTGAAGTTGACTTGCGTTCAGCCTCTTTAGCGGGACAAGTTTTGTTTGAACTCTGATCATTTTAAAACAATTCTAAGTTTGCCTCGGCAGCCGTATAGCAAAGTGACGTTGTATACAACTACACCTTTAGCCTAATTACAAATTTCGTTCAGGAAATCCTTTCAACAATCAGATTGCACTTCTAGCTGAGTGGTTTAATTTCGCACTGCCATCTGTTGGCCTCCCCTGTCAACTCAACTCTGGTGACGTTCGCGTAAGTCGTGCGTGCGGGCTCAAACCACGAAAAGTTGTCAAGTTTTTAACCCGATACCCAGATTTGACAGAGCTGGTGGGTAATTTGTCTCGAAGCCGCGTCCCTCTATTCTGCGGGCTATTAATAGCAACTTATTTCCCGCTAGAAAGGAGCTTCCCCTTGGTCAGACCTCCAAAGGCTCACAGAAACACATGCGCATGACACAGGCAGTGTAGCACAACTCACCAGCTCTTCAGCGTTCAAAATAGGCACAATCGGTAGATGCTGTGTCGAAATCAAAGAGCCGCTCTTTGTTCTGAGCACAGAAGATCGCAAGAAAGAGACTCAGACACTGATGATTTTTTTTCTCTCAATATTTTGTGTGAGAAAAATTGATTTGTTAAAGACTTTTGAAAATACATACATTCTATCACGCCTTCTATTGCAGCGCTGTCTTGGCAAAAGAAATGAAATAGCGTCGCGTGTAACTTTAGCATGTCTTCTTCTTTCCTCCTTTTCCCATTTCAACTGAAACGAGAGAAGATGCTATAGAGAGCCGCGCCAAGTGCACGTGGTAGAGAGCAGGAGAAGAAAGAAATTGAAAGCAAATTGTAAAGTGAAACGAAAAAGTATTATTTACTGCCTTCCTCGGTTCGCAGTCACTCAGCTGTCCACATAGTTTTTTTTTTCTCAGTAACACACTTTGCGATGAACGCTGTTCAGAACCGTTCGGCCCAAAACACCAAACTATTATTTTCTCCTTTTATCTCGTGTTTTTTATGTGTGTGTGTTCATGTGATGCGCGTGTAATTGAATGAAGGCACTGGATGTGAGTGTTGATGACGTGCGCTTGTATTGTATTCTAGCGGAAAGAATAAACTGCAGAGAAAGAAAGCAAATTGCGAGCGTAATGCGCAACTAGTGCACCAGCATTAAATAAACGCTTCAACGAGTTTCTAAAGCTCTTCTAGAAAAATAAACACTATGCCAAGCTAACAGATGGTGCGAAATATATGCCTCTACTGTACAGGATATACATGTATATATTTCAGCCCTTTCAGCCTGCCTGCAGCGGCTGTTTCTTGGCGAGCTGTCGTTGGAGCTGCTCGACGACCTCTACTACAAGTATCGCCAGCATTCGCTTAACATAATGCTAAGCGAATGACCACTCTGTTAAAATTTGTAATACGTAATATTTATCCGAAATAAATTGGTGTAAACTTACAAAAAAATATGAACAAGCATGATCGCATGAATGCGAGAGTAGGTGCGGTTAAGCTGCCGTCTCCAAATGTAGAAGTCGTTGAATGTGGTTCACATTCGAGCAAGCATTTCTTTTTCTTTTTTTTTTGAAGCTAGAACATTTAGTGTGATCGTTCCGTGATGCAGGACATATAACAATATTTAGGGTATTGCCTTGAGAACGCTTGAGATCAGTTTTATTCATTTCACACTGGCGCATGTTTACTGTGTAGTGCGTAGCTACTGCATTTGAAATAGACGTGCGCTTATTTTGCGAATCGCACACCAGTTTACTGATCGCTATCAGTGCCAGACATACAGTATGGATCATCGTTATATCCCCTGCAAAAAATGCGAATAACCCTCAGAACCAGTTTTTATTCTTAATGTGTCACGATCGCCGTAATCACTATAGCAAAATCCATTGCTGTACAATGAGTGTAGGACTTCACCCGAAATAATAAATCTGTAGGCGAAGGCTTCGTATGCACGACAGGCGGGAACAACAGCTATTTATCAGTACGTAAGACAAATTGATGAAACGGGGGTTATTCTTTTTGCCAGAAGACTTTTGAATGACGCCTGATGTAAATGGGCGCCGAATAGCAAGCGGCATTTAATGTCTCGACGTTACAACATACACTCATTTGATTGTTCGGAGACGAGTGAACATCTTTTACACAATGGACAGTATGAGAAGCAATGCTTGAAACTGCTCTGTCGCGGTGGTGGTGGTTATTGCCTTAACTGCACACCTATTCGCTTGACATCGTCATTCACCAGCTTCGCTCCGACAAGGGCTTGCCGAACAGCATGGAAGTACCTGCATCGTAGGCTCACATGTTTTACTTGTCAGAACCTAATGTGCTGAGAAAGAAGGCTTGCAAAGATGCTCTGTAGGGCTAACTGTGTCAAGAGGCTACCAATTACGATTACAGAAAAAAAATATATATTGCACACCAATGTGGCATGTAATCATCGCTTTTTAATCGAGGCGCATCATTATCTACCTATATGAGCTCGGGCATTGTGAAGTCGACGTTGTCCTCCAATTTATTTTGGTGAGGATAAACATGTCCTATCTATTTCGTTAGGGGGAACGAAACGATCAAGTATCACCGCCGCAAAAGCGAAACGAACTCCACTATTTGCAAAACCTACGAAACCGAAGTAAGTTTCACCGTTTCCCAAACGCACAAGCATAAGGACATAAGGCGGCTGAGGGTCTTGTTAATTCCTGATGTGGTTTTCATCGCATTTTGCAGCAATTACCTATCGCAGCTTATAATGCCACTGTTTGAACTATGCTGGCAGCAATAAGTTCCCTGCGCGACTATGAGTTCTATATTCCATTCTCTCTCCGGATAACAACAGGGGCATAATTTAAGCCAAATATGAGAATTATAACAAAGGACTTATTGACGAGGCGTAATTATATCTTGCGCACTCGAATCTACAATATGTTTTACCCGAAAAAGTAAAGGAGAAAACTTCGGTTTAGACGAGAACATGTATTACCGCGTCACATGCATTCTGTGATCACGCGCCGTAGATTTGCATGTTAATAAAGCATTGCTGCAATATAGCTTAATTTGCATACGCCACCTGCTTATAAATTGAGTTAAGACAGTTGAAAGCCGATTTCGCTAGTTTTACATGCTAAGAACCCCTGTGAGGGGACAAGAGTTGCATATATGTGCTTGTCTGCCCTCTTGTGAGTCAAAAGGGGGTGGAGAGGAGGAGGCGGGGGTTTATACACAACGCTTGTTACAGTGCGATGACTTTGCGATCAGCGTGGGGCTGCATCGTGTTGATTCGCTCTTTCACCTCAAGGCCAAGAGTGTTAGCTTTTCCCTCCCTCCCTCCCTCCCTCCCTCCCTCCCTCCCTCCCTCCCTCCCTCCCTCCCTCCCTCCCTCCCTCCCTCCCTCCCTCCCTGCCCTCTCTCTCTCTTGCACTCTCTCTCTCTCTCTCTCTCTCTCTCGTGCACACTGCTGTTAAAGTTTTAATAGACACTTCGTGCGCTGTCTATAGTTCGACAGCTGATTTTATCTCCTGTACACTGATATTTTCGAATTAGAAACCATCAACATTGCAGGTGAAACTAACTAGATTATCCAGGGACGACGGACGCATCAGAACCGTATGCAGTCAAAATTCACACGTACAGAGCTGAATTTTAACTCTGTCTTATATTTACCTATTCCTCGCAATTTTCTTGGAATACAAAAGAGCTAATCCATAAGAACGTCCCGATAGATAGTGGTCCCATGGCAATGTACCATGACTGAGCGAGGGTGTGTTTCTATCCTTCGCGATATTATTCCAACAGCAGATGTAATTCTTGATCAAAAGCTGCGTGCAAGTTTCGCAGGTCAAAACTGCAGTGAATCAGGAATCGACACGCTAGGCACAAAGTCAAAGTTACTTTTCTGCTCGCCGCGCCCTGGAGTTCCAACTACAGAAGTGGACTCAGATGCAGTGCCTAACTTTAGCCTATGGTACAGTAATTCATAGAAACGAAGGTACGATGACCAAAATCTTCCACTTCACGAAACACCAATCACACAAAACAACACGGAGACAAGCAGTGGCACGAAATCACTGCATTCGTCTCAATTAAATTGAAATAAACTTTTGTGCACAACGCTTGTGAAGACTCATTTAGGGAGTTAACTGACAAAAGAAAAATACATTTAACAATATTCGTAGCACGAATTGTTCAGTAATGGACAGCAGAATACAACTAAAGTCCCTAGATATGTCCCCAGGAATCGAGTAAAACAGCCCTCTTCTGGATCCCCAGGAAGGCTATCTGGGGATTATAGATGCAACAAGCTACAGCAAAGACTTGACACTCGGTTCGTTTACCACCTGTTTTGCTATTATAGGTGTTCTTGGGCCATAGTTTATATATTTACCGGTTTATTTTTTCGTAACTGCCTGAAGCCACTGGGGTCATTTGGACATAGTTCCGTGACTGTGCAACTGAGACATCACGTTATAAACCGAATGAGTCAGGAAGCGAACAAACAACGCAAGACTCGGCCGATATGCAAGTCTTTTCGTGTTGGTCGAACCTTTGTCATAAGCGTATGTACGTGTGAACTAGGCCTGCATTGGTGGGGAACACTTTCTCTATTTTTGTACAGACTCCTGAGACCTTGAATGCACAGTAGCATCCACGGCCGGTTACTAAACGCGGAGTCACACATACACGACAGTACAGGCAAGGACAACGACTGCTTCTTGATGGCACAACGCGACGTAACATACCGACGCTCACGAAAGACCGTGCTCTACTTCCCACGTCGCGTACACGCACTTTTTCTACGTCACACATCTATACGCATGCGTTCACGGATGAGCCACGAGAGGGCGCCTTGACACGCACAATCAGCTATGTACGGGTGATGGTCTATGCACTGTTGTTTCCTTTAAACAGTCTAACGTGACGTCGCTCTCTATGAAAGGAACATTGCTTAATAATTAAAGCCATGATCGACTCTTCCTTGTATGATATTTACGTGTTCCATCACTTCAGAACAGCGTTAGGTTCTTTCGTACGGAATATTGGCTAGATTTCGTTACCTTGCGTTTCATACAACCGAAGGAACATCACAATCTAAGAAAGCAAGAAATCAAGCAGCAATAGTATAGCGGCAGAGTTGGAACAAATGCTCGTGCCATGGTTCTGTTCAGTGTAGCGTTTACTCTTGTGCAGCTTACCTTCACTACACAATGTTTTCCCAAATCATTTTTTTGTGGTAGGAATTGGGTTAAAAGTTTAGATTGTAACAAGTACGATGGATGTCAGATAGTTTTCCTTTTCAGTTTTGTTGATTTGAGCTAAAATGGAGCAAGTTAGATCGGCGAAATACGGACTTCTGCTCTTTTACAAGGATATAAGTATCGGCCAATAACGGTTCAAGAAATGCCATTGATTCACTTTTCTGCTGGTGTCAAACACGTAAGAGGGCGAAATATTAAAGCGGAAAAATATTGCATTTCTTCCCCCTTTTGATTATGCGTTAATATTCAATGAAATGAGTGAACAGGGTTGCATTACATTGCGAATTCCTTAATATTATCTTTCTAGAGATTTCATTGCATGCTACTATCTACACTTTTCGCTGAGTTTAAATTTGTGCTCCAGTCTGCAAGGCAGAACATGTTTTACCTCTGCTTCTTAGCCGCTTGAAAAGCGACATGAATTTGCGTGAACCAAATGCCTATAACCGATGGTGGGCCATTCTAACTGTGCTGTATCGTATTTCCCGTCGTATAGCTGCCGTTACTTATACTTTTCAAACTTCGCAATAATTGGCTGCTTAGTTAAAAAGAAACAGAAGAAATAGTAACACTTTTGCACAACAAACTGAACAGCTGCAGCACCGTAAACAAAATGGCACGCTGAAATGTGCATTTCCATGTCTGCAACTCACACCCTCCAGAAAGGGTGCTTTGATGTGCTGATACACCCTTTCTGAAGTTCGTCATTTATAGACCCCGAAATGAACCTTTAAGGGTGCGATTTTGTTTACAGTGCGCACTGACTTTGACTTCCGCTTTTCAGGGAGAGCGACACACACTATAACAATTTAATATTTATGAGCTTTTCGTTTTAAGTCTCACTCCAGCTGACGTCTATATTTCCACTGCTACAAAAAGAACTGATAAGGCAACAAGCATTTATGTGCCTACAATTGAAAGCTGCAAAAATAGAAAAAATTTAATCATCGTCACTAGCATACGCATAGACTGCACAACGCAGCAAAAGCAAGGCTGATAACGACTCGCTAAAGCAAGGAAAGGAAACGTCCTAGAATAAGACAGGGAACGGGAGTGTCTGCATGCAAGAGACAGGTGAACCGAACTTCACATGCACGTTTTGTACTTGTGGTGACTCTAAAGTGATCCTAAGCGTTATACGGGAGCACTCGGCGGCGGCTAATACACGTTATGACGGAGGTTATGGTTACACTCGCTATTCAGCTACGCACACATACACGAACTACCAAAGTGCGACGTCTAACGTTTCGCCATTGTGTTTTTCTTATGAAGCAGCTTGTATGGTTTGGGATGCGGCTTCCAGAAAGCTGTCATGTTCGTGCAAACCAATTAGAGGAAGGAAGGTGAGATACACAGGTATCTTGCCTGTTAAGATCGGATTACTCAGTTGGCGGTACAGTATTTTTCAAATGACGTAGCCTCAAGAGTTTATTTTTAAAGCGTGCAGTGGGAATGCCTAGCCCATTTGGAAATCCAAACTCTCGTGAGGATAAAAACAACAGTTAATCGCATCCCTGGGAGTTTTTTTTATCCCTGACGATGTAAAATAAGCCACACTGAATGACAAAAAAGAAAATTTGGCACTGTAAAAATCTTTGACGACAAAGACTGCTCATGACTGCGTAAAGACGCCGAATCTTTAAATTCACCGTGTTCCCTTTTAAATGCTCAGGCTGGAGGTATACATGATCATAATGAAGCGGCCCTTGTGTATCTCACAGACAAGCAGCCCGAACTAAATACGCAACTTGCTTAATAATATAGTTGAATGCCCTTTGTTTTTCATCAAATATTAGGCTTGAATCTGACGTTTCACGGGAATGAATTATCAGCCCGCACTGTGGCGGTCAAAGTCATTCGGCACTAACTCTATTACCGTCTGTCTCCAGATAGCATAAAGTCAAACGAACGGCCTGATTTTATGCGAACGAGAAAGAGAAACCGACTCCGGAATTAAGAGCTGGTAGACAATCTTACTGTCAATTTCAATATATGAAGTTGAGCGAATCTGTCAAATATACTTGATAGGGGCGCGCGCAGCCTGACAACGTTATTGCTGTGCGTTAAAATACTGATGTATGCGTTTTCTTAGAGAAACAGCCTCAAGAGCTGTTCAGTGACTAATCCCTAAACCGACGAAACGTTGCGGCGTCGCGCTTTGGTTACACAATGCCGCAGGAAGGTTAGGATGCTGTCCGTTATCTCTGGAGAATTCACGAGCTCATCAGTAAATGCAGAAAGATTGAGAGAGGAAGAAAGAGAGAGGTACTCTCACGGTCTCAAACAATATGCCAGTTTTACTGCGTCACGACCATCTTTCTTACCGTCAGCTGGGGTACAGGGGCATTAACGCAAGCTAGATCCTAATACACAGTCGACCACTTGCATACGAGCTGCGGACGTTACGTTCTTTCACGGTTAAGTGGACGAGATTGTCAAAAGTTGTGCGCCTCGGCGTGATAAAACGCAGGAAGATGCTTTGAGAAACTCTTGTGGTACTGAGCAGCATAGATCATGAACATCTTCAAAGTTTTAACAGAAAGATCGTAGGTCAGGTTCCAGCCTATAGAGCCAAGATTTTGCTATACTCCGTTTCATAACTTTTTCCAGCCCTACACGACAGATAAGGGCGGTGCAGATCGACAGTATGATGCGCATAGCAGGCCTGTGCACCTATCCACTTATGCCGCCGTCGACGACAGGAGCGCGGGAGCGTAGCCATCCAGTTTACGCCATTGTTATTGGCTCAAATCGCCCTTACCGCCCGTAATGGTGGGAACAATTTGCGGAACGGATCATAAGAGGCAACGTTGCTCGAACATCGTCACAACGCCAAGAACTATTTACTGTATTCTAATTTCTGCTCAACCCCGAACACCGTATGTTCAGCGGGTACTAAAACCGACCACACCAGTAATGGTTGTATGGAACAAAGCGACTTAAGCTTTTTGTGGAAAGTTTAACTTCAAACGGACGTCTACCGTCTAATGTGGAGCACAGAAGTATCTCTTTATAGTACACGTGTGCTTACTAGCTGTAGCCCATTAAAAGCTGGCGGTGTGCTGAATGGTGTTACATTACCGCTACCCTACCATGTGTATGCCCTTCAATGGTACACGCTGTTCTTAAGAGAACTTGCTGATATACAAATGCGCACGTTATGTTGGCTACAGTTTACGCATTTATGCAAAGTTGACAACTAAGGTCGTTTTTACTGACAAGCACCACCTGTATAACGCAAGCGCCAATGAGATGTGCTAGAGGGCCGACGAAGTAAAGTGTAAGAGAGAGATAAAGAAAGGGCAGAGTTATAATCTAAAAACAAATACCTTCGGCATGCGCTAGCGGAACGCACTGTGTCCGCTTTGCAATTTGCGGTAGACTGGAACTGCACGGTGAACGCAGCATAAAATCGCCTTCGCAAATAGCTGTATACTGTACATACAATGCAAGCTGCGCCATGGGGCGCAAACCTGTGCTTTCTGAAAATACGCAGCGCAACATCATACAATACAGAGCTAAAGATTCAGCACACGTTTGCGAAGCTCGGCAGCTAGCACACAGCGCAATCTTCCACACTTACAATATCATCTCTTGAGCTTTCGTTGCTTAGATTATGAAGATTGCCTAGATGGTCCGTTCCAGTTAATCTCCCTATCAAGTACACGCTTCAACGTTTCCCCTTATAAATGCACAGGTAGTGAAAAGAGTTCGAACAAGCGAAATGATCACTGGAGCCTGGCGAAAGCGCTGCAATGCCCAAAGAGACGCATTTCTAGTAAAATAATAATGATGACAACAGCTTTAACAAGTAACTCAGCTCGCCCGTAAGTAGACCCGAACATCGACCAGGTCTAAGCAACACAACAATGCGCATGACCACTAAGCCCTGAACGACGAAGCACACTCAATCAAAGGCCGTGCATGCACTTGTCTGCTGGTTCCCACTAGCGTTCTCTAGGAGTGATTGCCGAACCGAGGAAGGCACTACATACTCTCTCTATAGTGAGACTGAGTGTGTGTGTTTTCTCATAGCACTAGGGCAAACTCCAGATGGGTTCCGTGTCAGGTATAGATATCGCTACGCTGTCTGCCTTGCCCTGCACCGCCGAAACGGTCGTCAGTCCTCCCGTCGATCTCGCGATCGTCTCGGTCATTGCCACTGTCGTCCGCGGAGAAGTAATGCATTGCTGTTGCTGCTGCTGCTGCTGTTGCTTTTGTTGTAGGGTAGACGCCGACTCCTGTATCGTCGTTTCGGTAGAGGACCCCGAAGACGATGTGCCTCCGGCGCCGCTCGATGAGCTTCGTCTCGTTAGGGACAGGTGTGGTGTCGAGGAGGTCACGTCTGCGTCGGCGAGGCAGTTTTCGCTGTAGCTCCTCGAGCCACTGGAAGAGAGCTTGAGGGGTGCCCTGGCAGCGTCGGTGTGCGCCAAGCCGACGCCACCGGAAGCGCCCGGCCCGATGTCTTCCTTGATAGTGGGCAGGCACGGAGTGGACGGCCAGCCCGCAATATGCGAGTAGGACGACACCGAAGAGGTGGACGCCTGCTTTTTGAGCACTGCGCTGCCGCCGCCGCTGCTGGTGGTGGTCGTTTGCGCGCGCTGAGCGGCAGGGGGAGGGGGTTGCCAGAGGCACTCGTTGGAGAAGGACGTCTCTTCGAGTCGAAGGTGGTCGTCCTCCGGCTCGCATTCTTCATCGAGGCTTCTCCAGGCGCCCAGCAACTTCTGCTTGTCGTTTCCCAGCGGCTGTCCAGCGAAGAAGGTGTTATGGCGCTGCCTGGACTGCCAGAAGGCGCGCCGCTTGAGAGCGGCTCGGGACGTGCTAGACCTGAGGTGGTCGCTGGAGCTGCTCTCAGGAAATCCCCCGCCGTCACCGGATTCGTCCCCGTAGTGGTTCTGCAACAGGAGTTTCTGCTGCCGGTGGTACCGAGGCATATCCAGGGAGGCGAACCGGGTCAGCTTGGGTCTGGCGTCCGTTGCCGCCGCGGTGCCGGCCTGCCGCCCGGCAGCCAGGCTGCGCAGAAGGCGGTCATCTCGGAGGCTGTGCTTCCGTCGCAGGCGCCGCCTGCGCCCGTCATCCTGAGAGCTGAAGGGCGATGAAGTGGAGGTCGTGTGGCGGGCGTGTGGTTCAGTGCTGTGCGGCAGGTTCATGGATAGTGCTCGATTCCAGGACAGAGGATCATAGCTCGAGTGGCGGCGGCTACCACCACCCTGTTGCTCCTCCTGGACTTTTTTCTCGAACTCTTCGACCAGCATCTGAACCTCCCAGTCGTCCGAGTTGGTCGACGTCGGGGGCCGCGGGTAGGTGAGCAGCGGCGATGTGGCGCTGCCTGACCTCACGGGTGGGCTGAATGGCACCGCGAGATCGGGAAGCGTGGTGCAGCTGCCTCCGCTGCTCATCTTGCTCATGCTGAGGCTCAGGTCGACGCTGGCCGTCTTGGAATGGTCCTGGCTGGCAGGAAACTCGAGCTTCCACAGGTCTTCGGGCTTTAGCCTGGCAGCCGCCACCTGCCCACGGACGCAAGGCAGCGAATCAATAAAGGCGACCCGCTGCGCTTTGAAGCGGAACTGTTAAGTTAGGAACAAAGCTCACGCGAAATAAAAAACAAATACGCGACAATTTCAATCTCTGCACTTTGCTGCTGCTAGCATTAAGGAAGCCATGATGACTTAGTGACATGCTGTTATAACAGCATGCCACTAAGGCATTATAGCTTACCCCATCTGTGCAGAGGCGTCTGCTGAGGAGTGAAAGCGTTCGGTACTCTGAGAGCTATCGTTTGGTGTACGAAGCGGGATATACCAAACATTTTAACATGCATGGAGAATAGGCACCGTTATTACGACGAAAAAGTTCTGTGAAAACGGTATGCAAGGAAAGGCTAATATAGAGGAGGTAGCATTCGCTAAAACTGACGTCAAACTTTTGCGTATTTTACGATAGTTCTAGCTGCCATATATTAGAAGTGCTTCTTCACAGGTCTCTAGAAGATTACGCAAGCCTTATTCCAGCTGTTTACTTCGTGAGACGAGAAATGTTATGCATCAATTTTTATGGGCGTATAGGAAATGCAGGAGGTAGCTCTAATTTCTCGTGAAGGCTCCTCCTTGTCATTGGTTTCGGGTAAGTTCAGGACACAAGCACACTTGGCAAGCAAACCCTTCTCCTTTATCTCGGCAAGGCGAGAAATGCCTGAACTCGACGCACAAAGCTTTTCACTCTTGCAACGAGCAAGATATTCCTGTGGTCAAGCCATTTACATGCTTTTGTATAATGAAAGCAAATACACCGCCTCTAATGACTGTGAGGGCCTGCATTCGTGTAGTTATTCATGAACTACATGATAAGTAACTTCAGGTCAAATTAGACAGTAAATGATAAAATGATAGGTCACACGATACCTGGGTGAAATATTTTCCAAAGTCGGTTACTTACCAGCTTTGCGTCCGGTCAAAAAGCAGCTTACGCAAGATTGCTTTAGGTATGGCTTGGCGATCTGTGCTACCTATGCAGGAGTATTGGCTCTACATCTACACTACGAGGTCGATTGGGAAAGGCGAGCGCTACATTGGCCCAGTTTTGAGAATGCGCCTCCGATCACCGGGCTATGTACACGTTTCTTGACAGCATGCAGCTAAGGAGGACGAAGGGGGCTAGCAGACCATTCTAATGGCGCCTGTGAATCACGTGATCGTTACAGTCGGCTCAGTACTATGTATATACCACGGGTGTTGATAAAGAATGCGTCGTCGACAGCAACCGTTCATACCCCTGTCACACGGCCACTTTCGATGCTAACTAAACTCGACCTGCATCCGGCTATTTTAGCACGGTCGAAACATCGCGTGCAATGAGGGCGTTTTCAATGCTCATTGAGGATTTGATCTCATGCGCATTGTGCGTCGCCAAGTGTTGCGCAAATATTGATACCACGATGATCGGTACCATGTTAACGTCAAGCAACACTATGCGGTCATGCGGTCAAAGCCAGTGTGCGCAATTCTTCTGCAATTTCCGGGTTCCGGCATTGCAAGTCATCGAACCGGTTCTGTGAGCAGTCAATAAGAACAAAAGATTCGTTCCTGCTTTACAGTTTAGGACACTGTGACAGTTACAGTTCATAAAAGGCTCCTTTTGTTCGCGGCGTTGCTTCCTTAACAGCGCGAGTAAATGCAAAGGAAGTTGCCGCAGCGTCCGCGTCGAAGGATGGCGACGACTTTGGAGCGTTGTGCTAATGTTATTTATAAATAATATGGCTGCGTATAAGCGGGCATAATGCGCTAGAAAAGCTTATTACGCTCTTTGAGGATTTTACGTTAACATTTGTACTTTTGTTTCCTTAACTCTCTTGATTTTATATAGTCCAGTTAGGTCAGGAGTTTTTCGGCTTGTTTTATGAGGTTTAACGCCAAATAACGACTTAGGCTATGAGAGGTGGTGGGTTCTGGAAGTTTAGACCACCTGATCTTCTTTAAGGAGCGCTGACATCGCACAGCATAGGGGCGCCTTGCTTTTAACCTCCGTCGAAAAGCGGCCACCGCAGCTGGGATTCGATCCTGTATGCTTGGGTGCAGCATTCGGGCGTCATTAAACACTGCACCATCGCGGGGAGCAGTTAGGGTAAGAGTTTCTGAGCCTCCATTTGATTGTGCTTGAAAACGTTAAGCCTGCTTGGAGGATCGTGATTAAGTGAAGCAGTATGTTAGGCTCTGTTGCGCTTAAAAAGTGGCCGTGTGACAGCCTCAGATCTTCACTGAGCTGACTGAGCATTGAAGTCATGAATGAAGATCCAAAGTGGTCACGCGACAAGGCTATTAAAAACAAATAATTAACAGTTTTTACGCTGTATTGGGAAGTCTTGAAAGCTGTATTTACCAATGCACATCGTTCTTAAAACTAAGCTCCTAAAGCTGCAGTGCGCTTCCGCTTTTGGAAACTCATCATCATCACTACCAGCTTAACTGCGCCCACTAGCCAGGGCTATACGTTTGCTGCTTTTCTTTTCCCAATGAGTTGCAGGACTGAAGAACATCTGATTGGCACGGACCTCTTTCTTGCTGACAGAAAACAAAAACAAAAACAAACAAAAAAAAAAAAACCTTCGGCGTGCAAATGAGTGCTTATTTTTAGGTGTAAGTGATAAGACAGAATTATCATCCTAAGCTTAGAGGAGGCTACGGTGTCTATGATCACGAGATTAAGATTGCGTGGGCTTTGACCGTGGCCTGGTTTGATCTCGAGTCCAAGAGCCAGTGGGTAGATCGTACTAGCCATCATTTTCAATGCGAGGACACCAGAAGCCTCATCGAAAAAAAAAAAAAAAAATGCGGCGTCGCTCAAATATTTCGGACATAGGCTATATGAAGGACCAGACCGCAGGGGACAACTGCATAAGTTTCGGCGACTTTGTATCGCACCTACGTTGTCATATCTAGACACATTTGCACAAATACTTAACATTCAGTTAGATGACCCAAAGGGATATTTGGTTTCGCGCATACGGACGCGTAAGAGCCCTCAAACAATCCGGAAAAGATTACATAAAATACAATGTAAAGTCACCAACAACTTCTAGCACTATCGCACTGACAAAAATAACAAAATTCAGCGCTCCTATGAATTTTTCCCCTCTATTACGCACTGGTAGAAGGAAAATTGGTCTTGTTTTTTCGCTTTCTGGCTTGCTGTTTTCCAAGAGATCATTTGTTTAAGGGCATAGGCACGCAGGCCCTGTTTGGCTTAGCTTAGTTCAGAAAGGGAATAGTGCCTGGTACATTGCCACACATTGAAAATACTGAGATCAGGGATGGCGCATAACGGTAACGGTACTGCACCGATGCGCAAGCCGTAAACACATCTAGGGCGTCTGCGCAGAACAGCGCAGGAAATTGGTCAATCGTCCCCTTCGCACAGTATATCGTCTTTTAGCGCAGAGGAGTACGCGACTAAAAGAGAGCAGTCAGATGGTAAAAGCAATTGCAAGATCGTTTGACGCGTTCCTGAACAGCTTACGCAAATCACGTCTGCTACAGAACATAAATTGTAAAAGCACGGGCCAGTTCACAAACGGTGCCTACTATAGTGTAGAAGGCTGCTGTTAGAAGGCAGCACCTTAAGGCTTCGTTACCAGAATGAGGCCCGAATTCGTGCCTTAGACGAGGTCGCGGATTGGCTGCCATACCCTATGATTATGAGCTTGGGAAGCTGAAGAAACTCGAGACCTGAGGCACAAACACACGTTGACTTTAACAGAAACATCTAGTTGTCTATACCGCTATGTGCAAACTGAAAGGCTCCAAGGACATACATGTGGGTAGGTGAGAGCAGGGCACAACAAGGGCAGGGCGTTTTTTTTTTTTGTTTTTTTTTTCACTGTGGAAAATTGGCGCACTCCAAGAGAACGAAAGTTGCGTAAGTGATTCTATCGTATATGCTCGAGCTTATCACCACGTTAAACTAGCATACACCAGGGCGGTCACTTTCGTTTTTAGGCTGGAGGTCCTTGACTAACTAGTCATTTAGCCTGTAGTGGTTTATAGATGACCCCACCACATTTAAGTTTTATGTTTATAATGCCTATATAATGCCCATGCGAAGTGGAGAAGCAGTTATTTTGCGTTATTTTTGTTGCCTGTGAAGACCGTGGTTTAAGTTTTATAATTGCTTCTTATTAGATGGTTATTTAGAGTTCATTAGAGAATATCAAGGGCTTAGCAAGCAAAACAAGCTACACCCTTGAAGTGTCGCTTCGAAGCCTCGTGCACAGCGATTAACCAACGGACAGCCTTCCTCCTCCAGGAGTGCGCCGAGACCACGAAGGTGTGCGGCGGGGCGGCGCGGGTGATCGGCGCCCCAACCACGTACCCCACACAGTGCGGAGTCGGAGGCCGAGGCCAGTGCCGAGAGTGAAGGCTCATGCCACGACGAGCTGTGTGGCGTGCGGTGACGGTGGTGCGAGCGCGCGTTGGGTAGGCTGGGTCGGGGCCACGAGTACAGGAAGGGCCGGCCTCCGCGTGCTGACACGTGCTCGGCGGCGCTGGGCGCGCTGTCGCCGGGGGCGGCCGCCAGGCGTCCGGCTGGACCGCCGCCCCGTCCCCCACCGTCTTCATCTTCCTCTTCTTCCTCCTCCTCTTCGAGGAGGGGATCGGCTCGTGCACTATCCACGGACTCGTTCTGTCATGGGGGGAGGTGGGGGGAGGGGAAGTTTGGGGTAGTGCACAGCGTACCAGCAGGCTGCCGATTCAGGACTCACACACTTTTAAGGATGTTTTGGTTTCCTCAACTCTTACTTCTGTTCCTACATGTCAGAAAGAAACTATTAATATCCACGCCATCATTAACAGGAGCAGCAGAAGCAGAAGAAGGAGTGTGTTAGACACTGTTGGAGAAAGTTCGTATCCAGTACGTCACACTAAACATAACATTGGTTGTGCGGTGTACATCTAGCGTTAATAATTATTAATGACGCCCATGCCTGTTGGGATTTCATCGACTTGTGCTCCTTCATTATTCTGCATTCTTTCTATGCAGATGCACATTGGTTTCTTTTTTTTTTTAAATGCCAACGCTAATGGGTGCCTCGTCTCCAATGCCAGCCAACTGTAGCGCTCTTGGTACTGCGGTGTAAGCTGCTTAAAGGATGGGCTGCCCCTCATGCCCTTCCTTGTGTTTCGCTCTTGCGGAAGCCAATGATGACGGCTGATTATGCGGGTTTGTACGGTAAGGCATCTGTTTACTTATATGGAAGTTTTAAGAGATGGTAGCTGTTAATCGTGACTATTTAAAGGTGGCATATAAACACACACAACGTGTACTGGTTTCTTTGTCTTCCTTAAATAGTTACGGTACCCCATGTTATTCGCAGCCCCCCAAGTCCCAACTAAATGAATTCATAAATGTCCCTGTCACTGGGCAATAGAGAACTGTTTTGTTGTCCGTGCCATTACTTAATAGATACGCTGATTTATTTCACCCGCCAATAAAATTTGCATGGTTCATTTTTGACCTTTAGTGTAGTACAGAGTTTTTATAATATTCCAAGGCTATTCCATGATTTGGAACAGAGTGCTAGCCCAGTCTTGTTCCCGGATAGATGTTTGTTTTTTGGTGACGTAGATGTTTAGGATAGTGATCAGAACCTCCTATCTAAGGTCTCTAGATTCCCAGGAGATTTGTCAATGTCTAGATTACCAGAAACCAGAAGCAGAGGGGAAGAGTACTGTCTAAAAGCTCTAGAATGTCAGGAGCTTAAGAACAAAGTCTCGCTGTTTTTACGCTTCTGTCTTTTAGTTTTCATTTTTAGCTCTGTCTTTAGCTGAAGCGTCATATACCCAGCAAGGAAAAACATCTACAGCATCTCAATATAGCAACGAAATTCCATAAATAAGAAAGGCTGACTGTTTAAAGCCTTTTGTAGAACTTCCCGGTAAGCAAAAAATCTGCCTTCTATCTGCATAGGGCGCCACCATCTCATCTTGAGTGGCTACAGCCATCACGCCTTGATAACGTTCAGTAAGCGCTACGCGCAATGAAGTGGATTATGGGCATTTGTTTTCAGGCAGACTCTTCGTCTGATTGCTGCCATCACGGAAAGCCTGATGCACCAGATTTACCACTCGGCACCTACATGCGTGTAGCTTTACGTGGGATAAGAAGGATGTCAAAATGCGAGACTAGACTGTGGTGTGACGATGCAGTTGTCGGTGCAAAAGCGAAATACTCCGTGCAGTATGAGTGTTTTCTATGTAACTCTCCTAGATACATGCATATCTGCCGTGAGCATTCTTGGTTGGCGGACGTTGTGTGAATCTGGACTTCGAGTTTACTTGTAATCATGAGGCCCAAGGCACAACAAAACACTGCCGCGTGCATGATAAACTAAACTAGAAGCTGACAACGTATTCCTTATCACGTTGTGCTGTGAGGTGTAATGCAGAGCTGCGTTGAGGCAGCAAATGTACACGCGGCGGTCAACTTTGTGACCAGCCACTTAGTGCTTCGTTTCCTCACCTACGTTGAATCTTGTGGCGTTTAAAATTTCTTTTTAGTTATGAAATCGGTAGCTGGTTCGTTAGGCCTCAAGCTTCTGAGGGCACCACTTATAGCAATGTGCAACCAAGAAAGCTCACTTGGCGTTTTCTGTGAAGGTGTGTTGTCATTCAGGAGGGTGAAAGTAACATGGTGAATTCCTATCTATGGTAGAGGTGGTGGGCATTTTGTTTAAATCATGCACTGTAATATTTATTCATGCACAAAAATTTAGTCTGAGGTTCGCGTTCAGAATTTATTCTTGCCTTTAGCACTGGAACCTTGGCGACGTGTTGGATGACGTGTTGTTCCCGAAAGTCCAATGTAATGTTTTTATGCTAGACTAATTAGAGACGGTTTAAGAGCATGTTATAAATTTTTCGCACTATCTGCGACATTTCTTAGCCACAAAAAACTATATCAAAATGAATAAAAGTGGTAGATAGCTAATGTGAATTCCCAATGAAAATGATTGCGTAATTGAACCATGGGAAAAGTTCAATTTCTTTACACCTACGTGCACTGCACGAAATCTATTGACAATTGCGCAATTCGCACTCACAAACTTGAGCTGTATATATATGTATAGCTGCTTTCAATTGAATGCAAAGGGGTGATTAAAGTAAATTCTTTCGCAAATTTAGCGTTACTTGAAATCAAACTATACCAAATAAATAAATATCAATGAAAGCATTTAATATAGTAACAGTGAAACTGCTATCGTTAACCTAGCTTATTTAAATAACTCTCGGGTAATTTGAAATTTATTCCTGCGCAGACGTTACGGAATGTTCCGAAAATATACTACCCTGCTTCATTCAGTAATAACTTTAGCTGAACAATTCTTAAGGTTTAATAAGAATAAGAGATCTTCGAAACAGGAAAACGCTATCCTCTGTGCTCAAAACGCTTTGCGCATACATATTTCAGGTCTAAACAAATTGATCACGTATCGGACATGACGGACTGAGCTTACCGTCAGCATGAGGTCGTCTTCGTCTGACCATGACAAACTGGTGTCACTTAGGCTGCTAACTTCTTCAAGGTAGCTGACTTCCCGCTCCAAGCGACTGAGTTCTTGTTCCTGGCGGTGAACGCCGTACGAGAAACAGCAAGAACATATATCAGTCACCTGTCAGTTAATATTGAAAGGCCGAATATTTAATTGAACCTCACAGAACGTGCCCGAGTTTCAGCTTTAAAATTTAGCTAAAACGTTGTTCCTCAAACTAGAGCTGTATTCGCCAGAGTCACATTTTAATTAGCATCGCGGCTCACTGTGATACTTACCCTGATGAGCAATTTCCTTTGAAGGTCACATATCACAGCATCTTTCCTCTTCAGGTTGTCTTCTAAAAGGGCTATTTTATTACGTAGTTCATCTTGGGTTTCGTGCTGAGAGAGAGAGAGAAAGACAGAACATAAGCGTCTAGTTATCTAATGCAGGATATGTTCGTTAAAACACACTAAGATAAGAGCGCACAGCAGTGGGTTGGGGTCTCTGTAGGAGTAAGCGGTTCGCACGAACGTTATTACTCGTGCTACTTGAATGACCAGAAAAAAAAAAAAAGTGATTGTTGCTGTATAAAAAGAAAGAAAAATAGATTTACCTTTTTATCTCTATGATTTTATTAAAACATCGATAGTTTTTGAAGGTGCAATGACAGATGTAACTGTTACCTGCAAGCCTTAGACGAAGCAATCTAAACGCTGCTTTGCTGCGAACGATGAAGCCGTTCCGAATGCGCACACAACAAGGAAGCAATTGCAACTTTTACTCATTCAGTGATTCACACTCAAATGTCAAAGCTGAACCTCAGTTAATGAGCTCATTGTTGCCGGGTGGTTTTCGTAGATGGGACGGGATATTTAGGGCCAAACTTACGCTGAAATAAACTTGAGTTGTAGGCAGTTATACAATTCAGATTTAACATACGAGGGGCGTACATAGAGTTAGTATTTTTTTATGGTATTGATCTATAATACGAGGGCACGAGAGGCACCGAAATGAGCGTGCGTCTTTCTACATTTAGCGAAATATAAAGTGTTTGTTCTGTACTATACCGCGCAACAACCCCAGGAACCCAAACCTAAAATAGCAACTTCCATAGGGATACACTGCCAATGGTTCGCTTTCAGTGTTTAAAGGGCCGCCATTCAAAGAAGACACACGGCGAGCTTATGGAAGTGTGCTGTGAAAATGGTCCAGCTTATCAGAATGTCGTTAAATGGCGCAGACGATTTTAAACAAGTAAAACCAGCCTGGACAGCCAAATACAGAGTAGCCGACCATCTCTATACTCCGAGCTACACAAGTCTGCAAAAATGAAGGCTGCAGTGCTCGCAATCTGGTGGATGACTGTTGAAAAAAAAGTGGAACAGGTTAGCGCCAGTACAAGCTTTGTGCACACCACTCTTCACAGCAATCTGCAAGTGACAGATTTTGCTTTACTCGCGTGAAAAGCCTCCGTATGCTCCATCACGATGCTCCTGCTCACTTGCTTCGACTCCGGCTCAGCAATACCTCGTGTGTCACCGTCACCATCTTCCTGATGAAAGATGGTGACGATGAAACACGATGTATTGCTGGGCTATTAAATGTTGCTCTATTCCTCCATATTCGCCCATCATCCTAGCTCTTCCTATTTTCTCCCATGAAGAACACACTGCACTGGAAGCATTTCTACGACGATGAGAAAGCGACTGCTCAAGACAAGTGGAGCTTTTAATGAACTCAATACGTGCGGAGGTCTAAAATGATGGGTTGCGGCAGCTAGTCTCTATACGCTAGAATGACATGGTCTTGAGAAGAGAATATGTAGATAAGGATAAAACTCCCCCTCATATCTGATTGGCTCATGTGTGCGATTCTTTATGCCACCAAGAGGAGCTCTTAACGTCGCCTCGTAAACTCTGGGGCTTTCGATCCGTTCAGCTTATTTATAAGAGGCTGTATCTAAAGTCGATTACACCTGAAGAGCTAAACCTTACTATCTATCGAATGCAGTGTTCGGACCAAATAGTATCAGGCTTAAAACCCGCATGACATTGGAAGGTGGCAGTCGTAACATGTATGGGAAATAACTTGTATCTTAACAATGAGACACCACACCAACACAGACTGTGACGTCTTCAGTTATTATAAATTTAGCGACTAGTTACAAATTGAATAGCTGAAGATGGAGTCTCAGCTGACTGTTTGACACAAAATATTGAGATCAAAGTAGTTATTTTTTTTATGGCGCAATAAGGCATGATTTGCCGGTACCAGCATCCCATCATGATTATCACGAGCGTAGAAAATAATCAGGGCACGATATGGATGACGTGAAGCAAGTATTTCTAGGCACCATTTTTATTCCTAACTGTGAGTCAATATAAGTAGCCTGTGCAGAATAAAAGTATATATATATACCGGGTGTCCCAGCTAACTTGAACCAAGGGTTACAAAATAATATATTTTAGGTAGGTCAATAAAACTAGTTGCATACAACTGGCAGTCGCCTTGCGCACTACAGGAAATTTTTTGTTTTGCAATTACTTAATTAGCTAATTATGTTAATTTTTCTAATTTATGAAATATTCATCTTAGACCAGAAATGTGAATTGGAAAGTTGTTTTTGTTTGGCAATTACTTAATTAGCTAATTATGTTAATTTCTCTACTTTATTAAATATCGACTTTAGACCAGAAATGTGAATTGGAAAGTTGTAGAGCACCTTCAGAAACCCCCATTCCATTGATTGCTATAAAGAAAGTCTCACGTGTATCTTTTTTTTCCGGGCTCAGAAGAAAGCCCGCGAAATACAAATAATACCACGTGACTAGTGCATTTGCGCGCCGCGATTGTGGTGCTCTCAGTCGTGGTTTGAGCGAACGAAATCAGCTGCGGCCGTGTCTTCTTGGCCCATTAAAGCGGCAGGCCGATATGCCTGCGATGGCTTCTTCGCCCGCGTCAGACAGCCGGCCCACGTGACGGTGCAGTAGCAGCGAGAGCGGCGAGCCGACACCACCGACATTCTAACAAGGCCTCCTTCTCTCCCATCAGCGAACGTCACGAGAAACGAATGAGCATGCAGGCTTGAGTAAAGGGGCGAGATGACATCATGTGACTCGACTAAAATTAGCGCTGCACCTTCATTTGCCTGTTCTTTATCGCCATCCGCCTGTCGTGATGTAGGCTGCTGCGGTGAGCAGGCCTGGCCAAAATCGCAGTGGCGACGGGCGAGCTCGAGCTCGCTCGAACCATCGCCAACATTTCTGCCTGACGCTGCAACGGGACCATCGGGTCACGGCTGCAGCTGATTTCGTTCGCTCAAACCACGACTGAGAGCACCACAATCGCGGCGCACAAATGCGCTAGTCACGTGGTATTATTCGTATTTCGCGGGCTTTCTTCTGAGTCCGGAAAAAAAGATACACGTGAGACTTTCTTTATAGCAATCAATGGAATGGGGGTTTCTGAAGGTGCTCTACAACTTTCCAATTCACATTTCTGGTCTAAAGTCGATATTTAATAAAGTAGAGAAATTAACATAATTAGCTAATTAAGTAATTGCCAAACAAAAAATTGCCTGTAGTGCGCAAACAGGCTGGCAGTTGTATGCAATTGGTTTCACTGACCTACCTGAAATATATTATTTTGTAACCCTTGGTTCAAGTTAGCTGGGACACCCGGTATATATATATATAATATATATATATATATATATACAGAAAACTACACCATGCCCGGCACCTCTCACCAAGTATGTCTTGAAGGCGCTCTTAATGTGCTTCATGGCAGCTGCCACGTACTGCTCGATGCCGTCCTCCTGCGTGAGCAGCTCCGACACAAGGCACTGCTCCAGACCGTTCTCGGGAGACGGCCCTTCAATGATCACTTTACGAATCCGACCCCTGGCCGGGCCGCCGTTGGGCTGTACTCGAACCGACTGCGGCGGTAGCCTCCGCTGTGGTGCCTGATACGAGCCGGCGTCTGTAGATTCGAGCTCGACAGCTTCCATCCTCTGCAGCAAACTGCGTCTGGCCGCGTGCCCTTCTAGCGTGTTTCTGCTCCACAGCCTGCTCCTGAATGACTGCTGAGGAAACGCCGTCGGCCCGGGCGGGGGCCCTAGTCTCGCCACGACATCCGGCTGCTGCTGTTGCTGCGTCTCTCTTTGGATGTCCAAGCTTCCTGACTCGGCGGAACTGTGCTGCGCCTCTTCTAGCGTGTCCAGGCCGCCTCCCGTTCTTTGCTGCGACATGCTGACCACGCTTACTTGGGGTGCTAGTACAGCGGCCTTGGCCGCTGCGGCCGTTGCGTACGGGCTGCCCCTTCGATTCGCCGTGGTGCCGCCATCACCACCCCCGTCGTGGGTTAGCCTCGGTTTACTATCACACGGCTCCGACTTGGGGCTGGGGCTACGAAAAACGTCGTCCTCCAGCTCGAATTTGGGAGACAGAGTACGTGGCGCTCCCTTGGTCCCCGCTTCGGCTGCCGCAGAAGGCGCCGATTGAGTTCGCGTTGCGGACGGCGCCTGAGTCGGTGCCACCGCCGCAACCGCAGGTGATGTTGATTCCGACGGGCTCAGGGAGAGCGTGTCTGGTCGTGATGGCGAGAGCTTTGTGGACACAACACTACTACTTGAGGCACTTGGTTTGTCCACCGTGGCCACTGAAAGGGAGGCGGTGGGCGGCGCGGTGGTCTGGAGTTTCGTTTCTTTTTCTTTCTTTTCCTCCATGGCTTTCAACAAGAGGACCCTCTTGAGGAGCGGGATGTTCTGGTTGGAGACGGCGTCGGCGGCCGAGTCGCTGGGTGGTGGATGCACCTGAAGCGTGACGGTAGGTGTCTGCTTGGCCTGCTGGTCGCCAGGTTTGAGTCGAAGCAGGGCGTCTGCTAGGCTTTTGCGAGGCGGCGCCGCAGCCTTGTCCGTCGACCTGCCGGCCACGTCCGAGGACGCGTTTCCTTGTAGCCGCGAGAGTCTCCTTCGCTCGAGTAAGCTGGACTGGGCCGTCGGCTCGAGACGCGAAGGGGCGCGGTCTTGTTGCGAGGATAGCTCGCGGCGTGAGAGCACTGTACCTCCGCCGCTGGTCGCCTGAAAGGGTTTGGAGGGAGCTTCGGCGGGGGCCGAAGCTTTGGCGGCCTTCTCGGCTTCCCGGAGCATTTTGATACGCGTCAAAAGAGGAAGCCCGGCGCCGATAGGTTGCGCCGGGGAGCTGCACGTCTCCTGATTGGCGGTTGGCGTCAGAGATGGACCCGTATTTTTCAGGGCTTGTGATCTCTTGGCGATGTCTACCAGTTCTTCTTCGCCTTTGATGCACGATATACTGGTGACGAGACCTGCGAGGTGTTAAGTGGAGTGTATGCGATGGGACACACTGTATCCAACACCATTATGTCGTGTTTTTAAGGACTGAATTATGAAAAAGAAACGGAAACGGAAAGAAAATATGGTGAACGGTTGAGAAAACTACTGTCTTGAGGGGGATAGTGAAATAAGGTCGCTTTTATGGCTAAGATGGTTTGCTTTCTTAATTTAATGTTAGCGCAAAAGGACTGCTCTGGGAGGTGCGAAACCTGAAATCATACTTGTGTGTTCTTTTTGCGTGAAGTTACCTTGCTTGGCTAACATAGCGACAGCATAGCGGTATTCAATCGAAAATATAAATGTGACGCTGGCGTGGAGTGATTTTCAATGAACGTATTTTTTTTTTATAGGAAGCAAGCGTGGAACCTCGTAGCTATCGCCTCATTTTTTTTTCTTTATTTCTTGATGACTATGAAAAATACGGGAAGGTGAAAATATCGATGGAAGTAAAATACCACAGAAACCACCAGTGAAAAGTAAGGCTGCATTGTATTTCAAAAACGCCTTAGGTTAGCCAGCTAGATCAAAATTGACATCCATTCAGATTTCTCACTTTTGGTATTGTAGCTTGCTTTCAGGTGAGTCCCACTTTCATTGAAATACTCCCTCGCTGAGCGAGCATCGACGATTAATGGTGCTTTGCTTCACAGCTGCTGCCATAAGCGATCGTCCCGCGCGTTTTACCGCCACTCTCACACGGTCAGCGCTTCATGCTGTCGTTTTCATTAAGTTATAAACACAAAGCAACACCATGAGCACAAAAAGATAAACACATGCTTTCACGCTTCGTCTCGGTTTAACTACCACCATATTTTTCGTGTCTCTTCGGTCTTTATCTCTGCTTTCGCAAAACATAAGTTATACACGCTGTAAAGATTTAGAAAGGGTGTTTCTTTAAACGCGTGTTAGTCGAATCTTTTGCCCAAATCGTGCTTTTGATGGCCCTACCGAATTTGCGATTCCTATGGGTTTCCTATGACGTAACATCACCCTGTTGGTATCACCATAAACAGGAGGATCAAAAGGTGAAAGCTTCCATCGGTTGGAAAGCTGCATTTTGTGACCAATAGCGAAAGCACACAAGGGAGACAGCAATGAAAAAAAAAAAGCCAGTGTTTATCGCCTAACATTCATCCCTTCGGTCTGTCGTAAAGGATTTCAGTGAACACTGATATGCCGAGGAGTGCATTGTCTCGGTTTTGGTTAACATGTGCAATGGGTTTCGAAATAGTCACTTTAGGTATATGGGTCTTAACGTCCCAAAGCGTCGGAGCGTTCATACCTTTTAGGGCTTGGCCGCCTTGCGAATCCTGGCGGCTATGAAACCGCCTGAAAAAGAGGTAAAAAAATTGACGTCCTTTGATTGAACTTGACTGGCTTGACTTCAATTTTTTTTCTCAGATTTTGTTAAATTTTTGTTATCTGCATGATCAGTTTTATGTTGTAGACTGTAGTACAGTAGCAGTTTCCCTATAATGAAGGTACCTCTAGCACATGTCCTAAGGACATGCAATATCTTTTGCGGTAATCCAGTAGTATACAAATGTTTCTTTACTCTGTAGTTGATTTTCAGGTTTAAAAAGTTCTCGCAATTACCGCTCCACATCAAATAAAATGGCTTTTTGAAATTTCTTGATCCACAACAGCATCTAGTCTTTCGGTACTTTGCCAGCTCGAACAGTCTTTATCAGATAGGTATGTCTTTCGGACGCGGCCACCTTAGACATGACTACAGGCTAAAACCACCGAGAAGAGACTGCTGAATGAAGCATGATCAGAAACGTAGCGAGTGTCGACAACTCGCCTTAGCAACTTCTGCAGAGACTTTGTGACCGGTGTGGACGGAGTCGCCGCTTCGCTGTCCTCTTGGTGGTCATCCATTGAAGACAGCACGGGGTCCATCTCTAGCTGGATGTCCGGTGGTTTCTGGGTGCTAAGTTGGTGCAAAGGAAGGCGAAAGAAAAAGGATAATTTACCACAGGCAGGCTGCCAAGAGAAAGCCACATTCATATACATTTGTATTCTAAAGCGTACGTGTGATGATAGAAGAAGAAATTAAGAAATTCGTAATTAGGTGAGCAAGAAAATCAATGTACGCAAACAAGGATCCGCAAGAATGGCAGGTAAAAGGGAGCCATTAATGCTGTCACGTGATATCCTTTAAGACGGAGCCTATATTGTCCCCAAAAAAAATTTGTTTAATTTTATATATAGCGGAAATATTTCCTTATGACTCAGTACTTTTCATTAGCCTGGTTTGCTCGACAAGACAGAAATAAAGCTTTTTTCACGAATGATCTACATCTTGTTAACTTGTCCATGGCCTTGTTTTTCCCCACTGTCGAAACGCGGCCGGGAGCGGACAGCCGTCTTAAGGATCGGCAGTCGAGCGCCCTAACCCTTGAACCGTCGCAGCGGGGTGCCAAACCTGAAGTGATGAAACGGCACGTAGGCAACACTGGCGCTCACGTGGTGTTGGTACGGCTCCTGAGAAGCTGCCTGAGGTTCTTGACATCCTTGCGGAGTCTTCGCATGGCGTCCATGGAGCGCGGGCCTCTCGAGTGCACGGAGCCCTGGGGCGAGGCCGAGCCGTCTCCGGCCGCCACCGTCGCCGTGGCGGCAGCCATGGTGCCGCCAGCGCCAACCGTGCTTCGCGAGATGATGTCGTCCGCTTTCTTCACGGACGCCGCCAGGCGCGCCTCCATGAGCCGCTTCCGACCCATCGCCTGCAGGATTTCCTGCGTCCAGAACAGAGGGAGTCACACACCCTCCCGAGCACGGTTTTTTCGACCACTGTTGAATTCACAGACCGCGCGAAGAGGAGGAGGAGGAGGTTCCGATAGGAGGAAAGGTGCAGTAACAGCCTTTGAATGTGACCGGTGAAATACCTTGAAAGAGACGAGAGGTAGGAAAAGAAGATGGAAATGGAAATTTTGTTTGATAATAATGTTAGCAGAAAAACCATACGTGTAGGGTTTTTGTCGGATTATGTTTATTCTCGAGTATAGCTTTAGTGTAGCTCTGTATTTTTGACCTGAAATTAGCTAGTGTGCTTAAGTTAACGCGTGAGGCTGCCACATAGGTCCGAGAGAATGCAAAAGGAGGAAAAAAGACAGATGAGAAGGAGGAATAACTCTAGTTTGGAAAAGGACACACTTTAAAACTTCCTTCTGGAGTCTCAGGCGTTTGGTAGTGAAACGTGTAATAGAGTTCCCGCAGAACTTTATGTCCAAGTCTCTGAGCTATAGGGCTGTTAAGCTCCTACGCTCCACAAGGACAAGAACTCGCTATATTCAGTCGTCATACCAGCAACCTTACCAGCTCGAGAACTTTTGACGAAGGCCGTACACATGTAAGTGGTGAATTATCGGAAGTACTGTCAGTCTTGCTAGAAAGCTCTTCACAGATCATATCGTGACCTTTAGTATAAGTCTGTCTGAGGGTTGGTGTAGCGTTAACAAACGCTCACTCGTTTGTGATAGGTATGGCGAATAGCCCTGCATGTGCAACCTGCGGGTGCAACTAGACTATAGGCCACATTCTTTGTGAGTGTCCCATATACGTTGCGGAAAGACAGTGTCTCTGCCTTGCGCTGGAGCGTCTAGATAGACGCCCAATGACTGAAATCAAGATTCTAGGTCACTGGCCGCGGCGATCGTCGGCGGTGAAGGCCTCCCAGGCACTGCTCCGCTTCGTGAAAATCACGGGCCTGATCGATAGGCTGTGAATTTGCTGTTATGTGAAGTAATATGGCTTTAATGTGACTATACTGACTTCACCCATTCCTCTCTTACCCATCGCTTTTATATCCACTCATCCCATTACCCTAGTGCAGGGTAGCAAACCGGTTTCTTTTACCGGTTAACCTCCCTGTCTTTTTTCTTCCTCATCTTCCTCCTCCTCCGCCTATCTTTGTAGACTTGTCTTTAGGGTAGAACTACAAACTTCTACCTTTTGCCTTTGCTTTTATTTTTTTCGAGCCATGCTCCACTTACAGTTTACTTGCGATATATATATATATATATATATATATATATATATATATATATCCTGTTTGGTAATTCCTTGCCCGAAGTCTACCGGCGAATCGCTCCAGGTAATTCTGCTACGCCTTTCCTGCCTTTACCTTCAAAACAGAAGCATCATATTAATATTCCTTGTCTCGTGCACGAAGTGACAAAAGACTTGTTGTAACAAAAGTTCTCTGAGTGTGGGGCTTATCCTCAACACCCTTCCCGGATTCCTGTTACCCGTGGATTGCTTGTGCATTGACCCCATTCTTTTGGTTCTCGGCGAAGATTCTCAGCTCCGCGGTAATACGTTCGTTGCTGCTTTCCGGCCTGCATAATCTGTTTAGTCGTTTTGCTTTTCTCTCCCCGCAGGCGTACGGTCTATTCAAAAGTGCTATAAGTAAAATCGAATGTCGGAACCCTTATGAAAACAAGGCATTCGGCACTGTGGTGTGCGACTCAACGAAATGATATACCATCTATTTCACTAAGGTCATAACTCCTTCATTATACCACCAACCAGGCTACCCTATAAGCCACAGGGGGATAGAAATAGATCTAATGACAGTTCATAGCGAGGAAGAGTTGCGGAGTGGAGAGACTATGGTTGACATCCGTCTGCAGTTAAGAAAGTAATAGCTGATGTCTGAGTGATCAGTGCTTGTGGGAAAGCAATCCCTAGTGGACTAACCTCAGTGGCAAATAATGTCACTTCTTTCTGGTCTAGAACATATACGGGTTAGGGTTTACTGGATGAATTTAAAAAAAGGTAAAGCAGCTGATGCATATATAAATTACGCAGAGATATTGACAAAAGCGTGCCCCTAATGACAAGGGTGACGAGTTCAAAGATCGTAATTGATTGCTACCCGTATGCACGTTTTCGACTTTTTTTGACAAAGTGAACAGTTGCTGCTTCTGCGAGCTTCGCGTACACTCCAAGCATACTAGACTGGAATGCATAAGAACCCCATATCATAGTCCAATGCATAGACGAGGGCAACACACAGTGGATGCAGTTCTTGCCCCCTACCATTCCCCTCTTCTTTAGTCTTCCATTGAACTACGCTTGTCGACTATGAGACTTTGTGATGCCCCTAGCGTAAAGATGCCTAAAAAAAAAAAAAAGAAAAACTCCAAACCTCCGAACTGTTGTGGCCGGCACAGTGCGGCTAGGACAAATACGTAGAGGCCGTCTGGTGTTGCTGTTTTCGGAAACACCAAGCAAACGCAGTATATGTTACTTTATGTTTGCACCGCACAGCATGTAGTGTTATGCCTGCCGCAGTAGTCCAAGAACCCGGACCTCCTTATGATAAGGCTTCGAGCTCCAGCTACTAATTATTCATTTCCAAGTGCAACTGGGATCGATCAGCAAACGAAAGTTTTGCGACGTGTGCCTAGGAAACAAATCCTCTGTTCATAAGTAAAACATCTTTTCTTAGTTGAGGTTTTGGTTAGTTATCCGCCTCTCCAAATTTCTTTTTTTCCCTCGTGCCCTCTACTATATTTTTCTTCATAAAGCGGCCTTCTTAGCGTAGCGCACAATGAGAACAGTTTCTTCTATAGTCAACGTTTATAGACAGCCCGGAAGCGTTAGGCTTGGCGCAGCGACGCTAATGAAGAAATTCTGCCGTGAAATTTTGAAGCACTTAATTGTAAGGGGCGTAATAACATAATATGGAAGAAATTTCGAAGTCACATTTAGATAGAAGTCTTCCAGAGCCCTCCATGTATATTCAAAACTTGCTAGGAGTTTCACGCCGCCACGAGTAATAAGTCTCCGTGAGCACGAAGGTCGGAAAGTGTCTGTCGGTGTTAGGTAAATAGGAAAAAAATAAAATTATGCAGGATGAAACGAACAGCTTGAAGCGCTGTAGAAGAGGTGAGAAAAGTGGAAATGGAAGCAGTTACCTCCGCTTCGGGATAGTCCTTCATGGCAGAGAGAACGTCTTCCCTTGAGAGGCTGAACAATTCCGAGTAGCCTACGGAACGGACGTCAGCCGTTCGTCTGTTACAGTGAGAGAGGCAGACAGAAGGAAGGAAAAGAAGAAAAAGAGGAAGAAAACAAGAATGAAGGAGGGGGTTCAGAATTTTCAGCTTGAGACAGAGAAGAAAGTCGGTATGGCTCTAAGGAAAAGAATACAATGTGCTAATGCGGTTCAAGGAACAAATTAAACCATAGGACTGTAACTCACAGGACTGTTATGAAAACGGTCTCCTGTAGCTTAAGCACCGAAATTCCGTGTTTTGATGCCTTAAGCGCTGCTGGTCAAGCTGATAGTTTGCCCCGAGGAGCGCAATTTTTCCCAAACTCAAGTGCTAAAATATATAAAGATACAGAGCAAGTTAAATATAAGGCCAATACTCAGTTACACATTACGTCTCGTGTCTGGATGTGTCAGGTCCATCTCAGCCGTCACATCTGCTCAATAGCACTTATGTTAGGAATAATTTTCTTACCGCGAGAGAAGGCACGAAATAAATCAGGCATGACGCTTTCATCATTCTAGTGGTTGCCCCGTGAGATGTCTGAAAGAATTGTCCTTGAAAAAGCGGATATCTCTCCGGCACCGCATCATACCAAGACAGGCTGTGGTAGCGTTAAATCTTACCTATTAAATCCGTCCAGATTTAAAATTCCGATTTCCCCGAAGAAGTCACCGGCCTTCATTTGGGTGAGCACTTTTCCAGTTTCACTGCAACGAAATAAGTACACAATATTTTTTTTTTAATTTCTAGGCGTTTTTAAGACCCGAATAAAAACAGTGTCATGACTGTTATGACATAGTCTTCAAAAGTGATTGATAACCTTCTTGTCTCATAATTGGCATCACCAGAGTTACAGTGCCTGTCATCAGAGTTAGCAGGCAGAGCGTGTCAAAAAGAAGTATACTGCCGTGACTGGGTTCCCAACCTGCGTCAGAAAGAACCGACCAGCTTCCCTGGCCCACGAGCGATAGCACTATCATGGCCATTCGATGGCCGTGGCACTATACTATCGCCGCAGCCAATCACGGCTCGTTTAAAACTGCAATACACTCTTGCGCTCTACATTAGACATCGTCGTATCCATGAGCTTCAATCTTTGCCGATCTTTTATTTAACCAAGGTGAAGATACCATACACATATGCTATCTGGACGACTTTGGGCGAAGTCTGCGAGCGTAGTCTCGGTCGAATCCAGCAGGTTTCGTGCATAACAAAACAAAAAGTATCGGTTATGCAAGCGAAAGGTTTGTTATGCTTGGCTATGCTGCGTTGCTAAGCCAGATTATCGGGTTACTCTTGAAATAATGCCCCCCCGCTACAGTCGCCTTCTAGCGCCGGCGTGCCAGCCCTGACAGAGCTGTGGTCCTCAACACGCGGTGCGAGAAGTCGCCACTGCGGCGGGTTCGGGCCAGAGGGGAGAAACGCGAGGTGCATACTCGATGGGAGTTTTAATTTGCTTGAGAAAATATATACGGCAAATCAACTTCGCTTAAATACAATCGCCGTAGCGAGCGAACTTCCCGCTCGCGTACGGGGATGAAATAAAAACCCACCAAAAGGGGGAGCACACGCAAGGAAGTGAGAGCAGACACAAATAAATAACATAGTTTACAGAGCGGAAGCTCGACCAAGCGTCACGAGACACGTTCTGCTGTGGTTAAATTCCTTCATGGCTGTTTGAGAATGTCAAAGAAAAGCAGCCGATGCACTAGCGGAGGTACCAAGAGGCGAGCAAGATGGGTAGCGGTAGCGGTGGAGGGAAAGGGTATGCAGGGGACTGGAAGGCTGTGTGGCATTGTGTCAGGTAATGTTGTATACTTGTGGAGACACGAACCGGCACGAACACAGTTTGCCAGGCGTGTCAATAACAAGCAGCAGGTGTGTGTGAAATTGAGGAAGAAGCGAGCGGCTCCGGCTCCGCCACGTGCGAAGAAGAGTGGAGTCGGCCCCTCGAGGCGCACCTGAGATCAAATTCCCGGCGCCAATGACCATGGCTCGAAAACGCCAGCACATTTTTTATTTTTTTAATTTAAAATGTAGAATTCAAGCAACCTTAGATGATTCTTTAAAGCTGTTTACAAAAACACAACCTTGGTGTTTTAATCAACGCTCTTTGTATTGGTATAACCGAAGTTAGAGCAAAAGCACGAATTAGAAACGGCAAATGCATTAAGGAATGGACATGCAGCAGGAGAATTTGCACCAGTAAGCATGAATAAATGAATGAATAAAGGAATGAAGGAATGAACGAAGCCGTTATTTGATTGAAAGGGATGCCTCACTGCCGCTGTTTGTGTAATTAGGGAGTTAGTAGGGATGGGCGTGTAGCTTCTCGCTTCTCGGTTCTCTGTAATTATCTCTTCTCGGTGCTTTCCATGCTGCCGGTCTGCGCATTGTAAGTTGACCTTTCTTACACTACTCGAAACAGGCCGCTCTCACTGCCATAGGTCGCAATGGCATGTTGTATTTCCATGCTCGATATTGTCTGATGTGCTAGGGTGACCATGCCGTCATGTAGAATACGCGTAATTTTGTTTTTTCCTCGTGAAAAAGATGTGCATTGCTTTATAAGATGCCCTAGGTCTGCTGTACACTGTTCCTGGCAATGGGTGCATATATTCTGCTTGAGTGTTTCGTGCCTGCCAAACCACGTTTCAAATCATGAACGGAGGAAACGCAGCCTCTCAAGCGGGTGGGCTTGCTGACAATGTGCAATGCCCCACACACCAACTCCCTGTCTAACCCGATAGACTGAAATAACCTACCAAAAATGCTCACTGAAGGCTCCCCTGGCAGAACGCACCAAAATAAAACGTGACACCAGGCTTAGGTTATCTAAAGCCACACCAACGCCGGTGTTTGATAATATGGAAGGGCTCACTCGATCACAAGAGTTGTTTCTAAACAAAGTAATGGCAAACGCAGCATACACACTGCACCATCAAAAGAAATGCTTCCGCCTTACTGCGCCTAAGGAAACTTCAATCCAACCCTGCAATTTTTCTTTCATAGAGGACCAACGCCTTGTGAAAGCTTCCGGATTCAAGTTGGCCACTCGGGGTAGAAATTAGTGGAGGAAGAGGGGGAGAGTCTATAACGTGCAATAATATTTCAGAACATGAAGTTTTTTGCATTTAGGCTAGATTAAAATGTAGCCGTGATGATTTGCATTGAAGCCGTAACCATGAGCTCACTGACTGATAAACTTTATTGAGAGATAAGGGAGGAGGATGTGTGGATGGGGTCCCTAGTCCGGGACTCCAGCAGCTGCCGCTGCTATCCGTGCGCATGTCACGAAGGCTCTTTGGACCTCGAGTCCGAAGCTGGATAGGGCACGCAGCTCCCACCCCTCAATAGCTGGCGTTATATTTGAGCTATCAGGAGGATTGTTTGGGCAGGTCCATACCATGTGGTGCAGGCCTGCCTTCTCGCCGTAAAGTTTGCATATGAGGTCGCAGGACCCGACTATATTGTGATTAAATGGGTTGGTGAAATCTATGTACCTGTCTGCAGGAGTCGCCATCTAACTTTCCCCGCTTGGGAGAGCCCATTGGTAGAGGGCGGATATTTCTTGCGAGAGAATCTGCAGTGTTGTAGCCTCTGCGCGACATCGCTAGGAGGCAAGGATAAGGGTGGGATCGAGTCCCGGTGGGCTCAGGCCAAGGCATGGGCGCACTCGTTTTCTTCTGTACCTTGATGTCCTGGTGCCTTGACGAAGCGCTTATCTCTGTCGGGGTGGCCATGCCCTTTTAACATTCTGGTGGCCTGGCCACCAATAATTCCTTTGAAGTAGTTTCGGTAGGCAGTAATAGAGTCCATGATTATATAGGCGCAGGTGGCATGCGTGGCGTCTAAAGCTATGGCCCCCTTCTCCGCCATTTATATAATGCCATCGCAAATGGCAAGGGCATCAACAAGTTATTGGGGAATGAATACCACCGCCGTGTTCCTTTTCTCTGACTTCGCTGTATCTACGTAGCAGGCCTGAGTGTCTTGACCGTAATTTTCCTGGATATAGCCCGCACCTTCCGGCGCTCTTAGTGGACCATAGGATGCACATTGCTGAGTGGAGGATTTGCTATGTACGAGTTAGACAACCCAGCCGGCATAGCTTGTTTTTGTGCGAGACATTGCGGGTTAGCTAAGTTAAGCTCCATAAGCGCTGTCTGGTCCGTACGAGTTGCTGCTAGTCGAATCATCTGGATGGCGCGTTGGGCGGGAAGGAATTCTTACCTTCGAGCAAAACTGGAAATAAACTGAATTTTATGCACCCAACAACTCAAAAGTTCTCTCTGTAGAATTGCTTTAGGGCAGGCCAAGCGCCTTTTTAACTCCGTTTCGGATCATGATGTCCATATTCTAGTGATCTATAGTGTCGAGGTTAACGATTAATGCTTGGACCAGGCTAGGGCGTACCCTCGTTGTTGGTAGTAACCATGGCTATCATGTGCGAAACGTGCAAACTGGCGTTTTTGAGCCAAGTGAGGGTGTACCCATTTTTAATCAATGAGTCACCGTGGCATGGCATCTAGCGTCTACTTGCTGTGACTACACTTGTACCGAGCAGTCAATGCACCGTAGCCTCTTCTGTTCTTAATTAACTTGCGGCTGGATTCTACATCTTACAGGAATTGGTGAATAGTGCAATTTTGCATTACAAATTACGCACATGGGTGTCAATTAAAACTGTCACCTATCTTAGAGTGTAAGTCTGCCTCTGTAGAATGTAAAGTGGCCTGAAAATGGCTGGAATAACACATTGCATGTCCTTGTTATCAACCTAAGCGTAGGTTACGCTTCAGTGCATAGATATTACCTTTTGCAGCTTTGCTCTGAATAACATTCTTTTATTCTAACTCCTTGAATCTACGTGCCCTAAGTGCCGCTTATTCAAAGCAAATCCTTATTTTCAATATGGAAATTGGTGGACAAACTTCGAGTAGCTCCTGCGCTCAGAAGTTAAGCTTGTTAATAGCTACTTGTGGTGCTAGTCACACGAGCACTGCCGGCAACAGCTGTGCAGCGTAGACGCTTCGCGAAGTATGGCGAGCTCGATATCCCGCTTGAAAGTATCAACGTCAGAAGTCTATTGTTCTGCAAGTCTGCAGGCGCCAGCATTAGAATTAACTCCGTGTGGCCGTCGGTACAGCTTAAGTTTTTGCTCAATATCAGATATTTGTTTGCAAAGTTAGCTAGTGAACAAATCACTTGCCTTCTTGTCGTATCGGGAAAGCAAAGGGGAAAGTGGGAATGTTAGCGGGAGGGGAAAGTGGGAATGCCGGCGAGAATGCACTAAGGCGCAAGTGTGCGTGGCATGCCCCGGTTATCTGTCCCAGCCAGCAGTAATTGGTAGTAAGCCACAGTGACCAGACCTAACCAAACCGGGACTTTAAGATAGCGTTCATCGTAACTAAGAACGCAACGTCGAAAACTAATTAATAAAACCTGTATGTCTCCAATGCGGCGTTCCAAGAGGATTATTCCGAACCTCAAAATTTAAGCCAGTGAGGGATAGCCTGAAAAATAAAAGTTACAGGAGGAAGACGTCACTGTGAAGGATTAGGGGGAAAAATATAGTTTCGCGACTTACAGAACAAAGGAGGCATAAGACACGACCTCGTTAAAATACTGGTACAAGATTGTTTGCTGCAGGCCGTCAAATCGAAATTACTGCTACATAAAACCTACAAACGCACAAGATGAGAGAAGGAATCCCTTTTCTCGAAGAAAAAAAAATATAGTTACACCTACTTTGCGATTCTTTCCTCAGGCACCAATACATCATTTTCCGCCACTTTAAGTGCTATATCACCAGCCAGATTTAAGAAAAGGCAGCGGAACAGAGCCCAAGACAATCGGATAAAAATCCCACCACAAAACACAAGGCAATCGACAACAGTGCTATTACCTGCTTCCAACTTCCGCTAACAACTTCTTAAAATATCTTGACACGACGCGAACTGTTATACACAACAATGGTACGTGCGACGATTGATTTGAGGTAAACCACTGAGGGGCGGATAGCTTGTTCAACTTTAGAATAATCCCACTGTGGAAAGATGGCATGGATTAGGTAAAATAAGCCACCGCGAAGGTTTGGGTGGTGATGAACTTCATGCTCTGGCTTGTTCACTCAACGAGACGAACCCGCATTGACTGCGTTGGTGAGGTTCTGCGGAAGAGAACTTATGGCGCTCAGCTCGCGCGGTGTTCTTACCTGATTACTTCGAGGATGCCGTCGGCGATGATAAACATCTCTCGGGCAACCTCTCCCTTGCGGCAGATGAGATCCCCAGGGGTGAAGATGTAGGCACGCATCTTGAGCACTAGGTCGTGCAGGAACTCGGGCTGGCACTCTTGGAAGATTGTTACCTGCGAGCGGATGTCAGCGCAAAGGAAAGGAGGAGAGATTACAAAGGCTGCTCGCAACTTCAGAGGCATGCAATGCACGTTTCACTCACTCCCATGTTTATCAAAAGCAGTAAGTGAATGAGCCAGTCTGCTTACGTATAAAAAAAAAAAAAAAAGGCTAGGCGGCATCAGGGCGAAAAAGGTTTATCGCTGCCACTGACGTCACTACGGCGTATATAGAACCTCTCGCGCCGTGCACATCATGGTTATTGGTGAAAAACACCCCACGAGCACAAATAGGTAAAATACACGTAGTCTATATTATTCCCAGCATGGTCATTACTATTCGCATCAACACCAATGAAAATCAGCAAACACGAAGTCTGGGGTTTAGCTTATCAGTAAGAGTGAGTTGACTGCCTTTTTATGCTGAAAGGTTTGTATTAGTAGAATGGTTTGGTATGGCAGTCTGATGGGTGTCCGTATCTAGGCCATCGACACACATGGCGACTTCGCTCTCTGTCTACTTTCTTCCCATAATAACGCGATGCGCATTCCGCAAAGTCATTAGCGCCCGTTGCACCGTACGGCCGGCGGTTTTACTTTCATATTCTGATATAAGTTATACTCATGAACGTACTCGACCAAGCAAATGATTTGGAATACAAGTGGTAGATTTTCGTAACGTTAGTGACGACGTCATAGATAACACTCTTCAAACTGCGGCCACCGTGAACTAACGTGATACAGCGAGGATCGGATTTTATTGCTCACCAGAGAACACCCAACTGCTCCTAATCCGAACACATGAACACCGCCCCCTCACTCCTTCATTGTGACCTTGCTAGACGGACGCTTAACTTGCAGAAGCTGCAACTCTGCGCATAGTCGCGCTTAATATTCAAAGAAATTGCAAAACATCATCGCTAAGAAAATAGTCAAGCAGGTTTAAGATGCAGTTTCACGCCTCATCCGTAGAGTTTCGGACCACCACCGAGATGTGAAAGAGCACGAGCTATGTCTTCTCATCTATGCCTTCATCCTCAGCCGTATGGCTTACCACGCATTTACACATATCTAAACACGTTTCTAATGTATTGGGTGCCTGATACGTTAGGCGTACGAAGTAGCGCTCAAAACTACCCCTTAATACACCCACAGAACGACGACTCAGCCTGACCCTCAACAACACTATCGGAGAATTTGCAGAGGCACATCAGCAAGCCGAGTACACTCGCCTCACGCAGCATCCTTTTATCGGCAAATCCTATACTCCATCAGGATCAAGATACCGGCCAGTGCCAACTACCACCTTTTAGATGCATTTTCGTAATTTTTCCCTGTCAACAAAGATCACACTGACGACGCATTGTGTAGAAACAGGCAGCTGCCGCGTAAAAAACATGTCAGGAATCCACTATGGATAAGTACAACGTGAGAAACCAACCTTTTTTAGCGTCTTGAGATTGACGTGGAGCGCCAGCTCGGTCTTGAGCTTGTCTGGCAGGCAGCCGAGGGCAGAGTTGATGTCGCCCCCACCCTGCATCCGCCCTCTACAAAGACAGATGATAAGTAACGCGTGAGCTAGTTGTACAAGAAGACTAGGATTTGATTTGATTGAGTAGTAGTACCGAGGGCACGGGCACGCAACGCTACACAACATGCGCAACACAAGGGACTCAAATCATGCACAGAAGACACAGTACCCATTGAGTAACGGTGTGTGAAACTAAACGGCAATTTCTTTTTCATGGCAAAATCTTTGGTTGTCTTTTTTCTGCATGTTTACTGCTGTCCTGCAGATAAAAACGCCTTTAATTCTGTTAAAAATGGCGTTGAATATAGAGCAGTTTTTTTCTGCCACTCGATGTAATCTCGTGATGTTCATGATGACGTCGATAATACTACAATCTGCACACGTGTAAGCGCGCTCACACATAAGACAACAAAGAGTTTGATAAAGGCAGTAGCCCTTTTTACATGAACCCGACAGCGGAGGGTCGAGCTGGGCAGTTGAGTTGAGCGGACTAGACCCGGGGTCGAAAACCGGTTACCGGGTTCATGTAAACCTCGTTGGGTCGGGTCGAGAAGACCACCGGTCGAGTCCAGTCAACTCCTGCGAAAGGGGACGTGGGTTGACTGGACTCGGCCCCGCTGCAAGAAGCATGTAAACGCTGTCGGGTTGAGTCGGGGCACAGTGGAAGAGGAGAGCAGTACGGACAATGCTAGCGATGCGTGGTGGAATAACCGGAATCAGGTGCCGTTCTAGTTCTTTACCTCTATGCGAGGTGCCGCCGTAATCGCCCCTAGTCCAGAGCCGGTTCTGCGCTCTTCGGGTCGGGTTCATGCAAACCCGGTAGGATAGAGTCCACTCAACTCAACTTCCCAACTCGACCCTACGTTGTAGGGTCTATGCAAATAGGGCCCCTACCGGGATTATATGAACCCGACCCGACGAGCGCAGAACAGGCTCTGGACGAGCGGCAATTACGATGGCACCACGCACCGGGACGAAGAACTAGCAGACGGCACCCGATTCCGGTTTTTCCCACGTGCATCTCTAGCGTTTTCCGTACAGTTCTCCTCTACTACTGCGCCCCGACTCAATACAATAGCGTTTACATGCTTCCTGCAAGGGGCTCGAGTACACTTAACCCACTTCCTGCGCGGAGGTTGACTGGACTCGACCCGTTGCCTACTTGACCCGACCCAACGGGGTTTACTCGAACTCAATAACCGGTTTTCGACCCGATAACTCAACTCAACCCGCTCCTGTCGGGTCCATGTAAACGCGCTAGTGTAAGCTTCAGTGCACAAGACTGCATTTCGACGTTACGTCGGTTGTGATGGCGGTGCTACTGACGGCAAGCAGTTCTTAATATCCAATCATATTGGTGCGATATTTTTGGGTGCTTAAAAGAAGCAGGGATTTAAGAAGTTTTCAGAATGAAAAACGTTAATTGAAATCAGGCCGTTGATGGGAGAGCACGAAGGAGCAGTTTAGCTAGAAAAAGAAGACTTAAATTAGTCGAAAAGGAGAGATTTCATCGTGAGGCAGGTGAGAGCTCTGATCGCCCTATACACTGGACGTAGATGTTTCTTTGAAAATAAAGTACCCAAGGATACAGTAATGTGTTGCCGTGTAAGTGGACTGTGACAGCAAGGCGGAAATAATTTCCATTTTAGGTGAGAAAAATAAAAGCTAATTATTCAACTAAAGCTACCGATACAACATTATGTTTTCCGTCTTTAGAGCGCAATATTATATGGCAAAATTTGAAACCATCAATATCAAAAGCAGGGAAAATATTTTGTAAGTGTCGTAATCGGCACTGTGTTTGAAATATGCAGAAACAGAAGCTTGGGCGAGTTGCTGATACATTAAATTGCCAGCGCTCGACCTCGTGTTTTGCTTTCGTCCCAGTCTTTTTCGATCCATTTCTATACAACATTTGAGGTATGTAGAGTCAAACACTAGGTTTTGAAACGTCGTTAAATTAGATTTGCCACGTTGCACACACACATACAAAAAACAAACGCCGTCGGTCAAAATTTTGAGAGAAAATAGTTATGCAGCTGACGTTTCTTTCCTATGGTGGGCGGGGGGGGGAGGGGGGGGGGAGATTGACTAGGGGCAGAGAATGTTAACGCAGTTTCCTTTTATGACGATATATGCGCCGCGACGCCACGCGATGATAGCGTAGCATGGAAAAGACAATTAAAATAATAAAAATGCCTGTTTCCCTATCTGAAATTTCAAACATGTTCTCGGTATAACAATCAGAAAACGTTGGTTCACTTTTCATGCTGGCGGTTTATATTTCCCAGCATAATATTTTTTTTACGAGACCAAACATTAAGGAATTGGGCTGGTAAAAATGTTAAATCAGCTTTACCAGTCGAAAAGAATGATGTGAACATCGAAAGAACAACCACCCGTATTACGTGAAAAAGCAAACAAAAACTTACATATTTGAGCAGAATGACACTGTGTGCGTCAATAAAAAGCTAAGCAGACCAGAACGAAGCCTGCTCGCGCATTTCTGTCGATTCGCCAAAAACCCAGCGCCGAAGAGATTTCACTGAAACCATAGAATGTAAGACTAAGGCAGATAATTCTACCAAATTAATCTTAATTTTGTTTCACGCTTTCCGACAATTGTTCCACAAAGTAAGTTGTTGGGCGAGTTGGTGACAATCTTAATAGCTACAGCGCGAAAAACAGGACAAGATATAAGATGACAGAACACAGCGCTGACTTGCAACTGAAGTCATTATTGGCAAACCGGTCGGTATAAATACTCTACTGTTGGCCAGTGTATCTTCTCATTTCCAATTCTGGCAACAAATGGGGTATTAATACTGACTGGCTTACCGACAAAGACTTAAGTTGTGAGTCAGCGCGGCGTTCTGTAGTCTTCTCTTATCCTGCGTTTCTCATCGTAAATATGGAAGGACGACAAATGGTCCACATTATCATGGAACCCATCAGCACAGATCGCTCTTACTTATACCTGTCAGGAACCCAAGAATAAAAAAAAAAAAACTTAACAAAATGATTTATGAAGTCAGTAGAATAGATAAATAATGAATCTGAAAGTTTTTGGGAGTGGGGAGGAACGGGGAGAGGGATGATGTGAGGAATAGGATGTCTGGGACAACTAAATGTCCGAAGGTGGCAAAGCTTCTGCTACATATCTATGGCAAACAATAAAACTATGGCGGTGATTATTGAGGTATAACTATCAGAATGGTAGGATGGGAACATTGAATCCTAATTAAGGGTAAAGCATGACCTAGATATTGATGCTAGTCAATTGCGTCGTGGTCGACGTAAAGCCTAAGGCAATGATAATGGCAGGAGAGTTGAATGAAACTGATTCAGGGCGGGTTCTAACTTCTAGTCTTCGTGCATGTGGGTCCTCTCGTTTCCTGGATGGCAGGCACTTCCGCATAAAATCGCGGCACTTCATTCTCATCCTGGCGCTATAAACACCTGCGAAAGATGTCAACGACCCCGAGGGTGGGAACAGAGCCCGGCTCCTGAGGGATTACACGAACTCCAAAGTTCTCGCGTGACAAAGGCAGGGAGCACCGGCTTGTAGGGGAAACCGATTAGAACATGGCAATCTTTTATTCCCCTCTATTCGCTCGCGTTAACTTCGGAGAGAGTTAAAAGACTGAATACGAAGATACGTGGAAGAAAAATATTAACCAACTTCCGAGAAGCACCTCAGTATATTTGCCTTCAAAGCAGCTTAACTCGTCTAAAATGAAAGTAAGGAGAAAATAAAGTAGAACTGAGTTCCGAAGAAGAATATCGGTGTCCAGACGCGAAGTAGATCGCCGTCCTCAGCGCGCTACACATCGTGATAGGAGAGACCGCGGTGTCTGTGGTAGACATGCGAAGTGCATTGAACTTTGAAGAGGATGAGGAAGGAAGGTTTTTGTCGCTGAGTAGGGCTAGTCCGGGTGGAACGAGAGGAGGTCGTGAAAAGATGGGGTGGGTGAGAAAGAAGGTACGTGAAGCCTCCAGGGTAGGCAATGCACAGCCGGAGAATCGGGGGGCGTTGTCGGCCGCAAGGGTGGGCTCAACGTAGGCTTGCCCTTCCCCATCTTCCCTACTTCCTCCGAGGCTAAATGACAGACCCTTCTTGCCCAGTGGAGCGCGGCCGCCGTCCATTTCGGGATTTGCGCTATCATCCACTATTAAAGCGGACACTGGCGTCAAAGACCTCCGCCGCTCGTTGTTCTCCTGGCTTTCCGTCGCGACTTTGTTTCTTGCTTTCCACACCCTGAGGGCCAGCTTTCCCGCTCGCTGACGGACGAAGACCAAAAGTAAAATAAGCAAGGAAAAAAAAAATAGGATGAGCAAATAACTATAAGGGGAGTGACAGGTGAAAGAAAAACGGATCCAGCCGGTGCGGTGAGAAGGCGAGAGAAGAAAAAAAAAGTTAAGGCGTCGAAAGATTTGCGGGGCCTTCCTTCCTTAGCCTCGAGGAAAAGTGAAGGCAATGGTCGAACTACACACCGGGAAATATCGAAAGAGGGAGAAAGGGAATATAGGTCCGATTTTGAAGTTCCATCACTGCGACTGCAGAAAACGGTTGCTCATAGCAACAGGGACGATGGCTAATTTCAGAAAGTAAGAGGCAGAGATGAGCGTTTGCTTTATGATACTGTGCATTATAAAACATTTGTTGTGCCCAAACTTGCGTTTAAAACCATGGCTTGAGCTCATGAGGCTTGGCTGGGCCCATCCTTCGGTATTCGAGGCTTTTTAGTTCTAAACGTTGACACTGAAGTTAGTCTAGTCTCTACGTCAGAAGTCTAAATCAAGTGGTGGGAAAATGTCAAAATAAAATTCAATTTCACTCGCACTAAATCTATCTTTTGCTGATCAACACAGACATAAAGGGCTAGAGGATAGACTTTGCCTGGGAAGGAAAGCTGTGTAACTTTATTCCCAATGCCTTTTCAAGCGTTTCAGTGCCAAAACGGTAGAATTTTTATGATGCGCCTTGCAAGTGATGAGCCGATTCTAACATCTCCGCGATCATGGAACTGGCAGATCATTGGTGAGTGCCCTCAGTACAGCTCAGTATGTATCCAAGAAGCATGACTCTTTTCATCTTTACCTATTTTCAATTCCAAGTTTGCGCCTGTTTTAACTTTCGGTAGTTCGCTGAGCCCTGGTTAACATAAAAGCTGCGGAATGGCGACGTACACAGTGCTCTCTTGAAATGGTACTCAGTCATGCTCAAGTAAACAAATAATGCTGTAGTACATGCCGTAGTCTGGTCCGAATCACGCACACAGCTGATCACAAAGCGAAAAAAAAAAAAGAAAAAAGAAGGAAGGTGTTCGTGATTTTACCCGAAGTTTAACAACTTTTTTACGCACTGAAATTCTTCCCTTACGAGTGTTTTACTACCTGCTTGAGGATTTGTTTGCGTCGTATTTGGGCGCGGCTTTCTCCCTAAAGTGTGTTGCTGTTCAGTGCAAGCTCTGTCACTCCAAGTCCCTGCCATAGGGTGAGGGGAACGATGAGTAAAAAATCAAAATAAACAAACAAAAAAAGTAAAAAAAAAAAGAAAGACGGCGCATACGTGACTATACGAAAACGCTCTTTTCATTCAGTCAGTGATCACGTGAAGAGCGGCGGTGCTCTCTAAGACGAAGACACAAAATAGGAAGGGAAAATGAAGCCCAATTAGTTACGACGAAGAAACAAGAACAACGAACAAAATAAGCAAACAAAAAGGAGGGAAAGCGGAGGATATTACAGAAGCCAGGAGCAGCAGCTTGTTTACGCCACACAATATAGGAAGAAAGAAAGAAGGAAAAAAACAAAACAAAAAAAAAGAATGAAGACGAGAGGAAAACCAAGCTTCACACAGTCGAGGGAAGCTTCCATCAGCCTGACCGGGAGGCACAATAGGCTTGCAACGCCCGTTGCCGTCGAAAGGCATGTGCTGAGATGTACTACCCACTCGCGGTGTGGCGCTGCCTGTTTCGCCGCGTTTAGCAGGCTGCAGGCGATCACGGCACTGGTCGACAGTGCCCGAGGTGTGGGAACGAAGGGGATGGCGCGTGTATGAAGGGTATTGCGATGATGGTGGCAGTGGGGAGAGTGGAGGGAAAAGGGAACGTATAAGGAGGCAAGTCATCATCGATGGCGATGCGCAATACATCCAGGGCGTCCCGAAGATAAATGATTGGAGGCGCACGGCGAACGTGCCCGCGAGGTATTATTCCGCCGGACATCCGGGCCGTTGAACGATTGGAGCCATAAGGTATTTGTCATTTTTCTTCTTGTTTGGAATGAGGTGAGGGCAACAGGAAGGGAGAACTGGGGAGGAAAAGACAGTAGTCATTGGTTTCACCGAGTCATACTTTACGGAAGAATGTAATGGAGTGCAGTGCAGCAAAGGTGTAGCCAAGCTTAGGAGCGCTCATTTAAAACACCGTTTCGCTTTATCAGGATGCCAAGGACAGCATGTATATTCGACAGTAGCGGTACAAAGAAATGTTGGAAACAAGCCGTTATGCATTTATCTCAGCTATATTATAACGTTCATGGTAAACAAAGGGCTCGAAATTGTAATTTTTGAAGAACACGGTGAAAAATTAACAAAGGTTGTGCGGGGAGACTCAGTGCGCAAGCCAACGTATGGACAAGAGAACTTTTTCGTCTGGGCATCGGCGAAGAGAGGCGAAGACGAAGGCAAGTCCTTTTGCCGAAACGTTGGCTAGCGCTCTAACGTTTCCCTCAACCCTTGGTCATTTTGTTTTGTGTATACTCCATGAAGCTGTAAGGGAGTGTGAAAGAAAAATTGCCTAAAAAAAAAAAAAAAACTATTACTCTGCTCATTTTCCAAGTATCAGTTGACAAGTAAACAAAGCCTCGAGAGAGCGATAACTACATCGGGTTGAAAGTCCCTTCGACACCACCACCACGAACCTTAATAGTGAAGTATTACGAAGCCAGGAACGTACCATGAAACTTTCAAACAATGAGTCCATAGAGAGGTCTAGTGACGAATATATGCGAAGTTTGAGGCGACGAAGCTGCACTGTAGATCTCAGAAACTTTAATTTGTCTTGCCTCAGACGACTGAACGAAGACGGGCTTAAATTTAGGATAGGACGTGCGCAATCAAAATGGCGAGGAAAAAGAGAGGGAAAGTGCAAAATGCGGATTTATTAGCTAAGCAGGGCACGGAGTCTCATTCATCCCGAACAGATCCCGTCGCGCACTTTGCAAACTCCCAACTTTCGCAGTGTTTCCACACGCCCGCTGGCGAAGCAGATAGTGGATCAGAAGTTAGATGCAAGCAGTGTTAAAGAAATGAGGACAGAATAAAATAAAAATAAAACGCTAGAGACTTCTTTGATGTCGCCACGCTGAGTTGCTGTGACGAGAAAATAAAGCTGGCCCGTGCATGGAAAGAGGCGAAAAGAAAGGTCAAACAGACGAAATAGAGCAGAAGCGGAGCCATCGTAGGGACTAGGAGAAGAGGGGAAGGGAAGCACGATACACTGGGACTACATAGGCAGGCAAGGAAAAACCCCAGGACGACACAGACGAGAAGGACATTTCAATCTAGGCAACGCGTCGGCCGAGTAAAGACAGTCAGGACGAACCGTGTTCGTGGACGTGCGCTGACACAAAAGGGGGAGGGAAGAACTGCACAAAAACAGGCAACAACGAATAAAATTGCCGCAGATAGCTGCGCTGAAGGAACAACCGACGGAGGAGAAAATAGGGAGGCCCACTGCGGCATGACAATCAGGGCTCCTTCGCCTACGTTCGCGTTATTTTCCCCAGGAAGAACGAAATGGTGCGTGAACGCGATTTCTTCCATTCTCCATGTCGCTGCTTATTTTTTTACTTCTTTGATTTTTGTTTTGATTTTTTCCCCTGTGCGTTCAGGTGCTGCGGACACTTGCCCTTTTCCTTTTCTTTTCTCCTCCAGAAGGCAAGCGCGCAGTCCGCAATCAGGCGCTGCGCGCTATCAAAAGAATGCAAAAAAAAAAAAGCAAGCAAGCAAACAAACAAACAAACAGGGACCGCTCAATGCTTGCACGAGCTCACCGCGGGGCACGCTGCCAAACATGAACTGATCGCGATCGTGGACAGCTCGACAAGTGCTCAAGAACATGTTCACCGGAGTTTACAAACGGTCCCGAACACGACTGTCAAGGTCATCAGGGTCATTACGGCTGTTATGATTGTAATCGTGATTACGAACAGTTTGTAAACGTATTAATTCTGGGCACGAAAAGTCACAAATGTAAGTAGCGTGATTATTACGCTCACCCCGAGAATCACAATCGCAACGGTTACCTGCTCGTGAACCTGCTCATACAACTTCAAGAATTTTTATGGAAATGACCGAAGTGGTCGCGATCACACCGGCCACCATTATTACAACGATATCATATTCCCTTACGTGTTTATGGGAGCTTTTAGATCATTAACGTAATTTTCCGGATTATTACGCTCAGTATACAATTAAGACTGACTACGAGCTGGTCAGGAACGTTTGCGTGAACCTTTCGCGAATTAGCGAGCCCTTACTGGCTCGGCCAAGTGACGACGCCTGCCATCACGGTAGTCAAGTACTGCAGTGAAGATCTTTATTAAACTTGAGGAAGCTCAGTGAACGTGGTCTTGACTGCCTCAAAACACGCTTCGAAAGCGTCCTGCACGCTGCACCGTTCTATATGGGCTAGAGTATAGGGACAAGCTGGAAATGGCGCACCTTTCTTTCTGCACTATGTGGAACTAAGTCAGCGTGGGTTTCATCTCTCTTTCAGGAATTGCACAATAAACCGTGAGAATAAAATAAAAACTATAAAGAAGCAATTGAAAGAAAACAGATGACGTAAGCAAAAGACAGCAACAAATAAAGAAGTTCACTGCAATACTACCACTTGGTCCTCCTAGCAACATGAGAGCGATCGGCCTGCCGGCTGCGGCTGTTTCAGAAATGCCCCTTTATTCTTTTTCCCTTCTTCTCTCTCAATTCACTCACCGACAACGAGGTCACGAGGGAGGTGAGGGGGGGGGGGGGGGCATGTGTAGCTATTACACTCTCCAACTCCTCTACTTCGCCGTCAGCAAGGTTGGTTAACAGTTTGTTGCGCAAATAAGAGCCGTCCGTAACAACGGAGAAAAAAAAAAATCTCCTGACGTCATCGTTGCTAACCGACTTACAGAGCCATGGCCTACCCGAGAAACGTGCTGAGTACCGTGCATATTTGTATATTTAAATTTCCCCGGACAGCTCTGAACTTAGTCTAGATACGAGGTGCGGCTTAAAATGACGTCTACAAGAAAGAGTTATTTCACGCTAGGCTGAAGCTGAGCTCGAATACGCGCAAGGCTTTTCGTGCAATGATATTGAGTTATTTTTAGGCAACGGTGATGTAATGGTTCGAAATTAAGGCTAGGGCTCGTGAATGCTATTAATATAGTAAAAAAGATGCCATGAACTGCCAATAACGCTTGCAGAAAAAGTCGGTGGCCGGTTGTATAACGATACTGGCGCATTGGAAAAAAAAAAAAAAAAGAGAAAGGAAGAAGTCGACGCTTGTGCAACTCAGTTGCAGCCGACGTATAGTCGAACTGCGTCAGCGTAGAGGAGGAGGGGGAGGAAAAACTTTCATTGAGTTTTTCTTCCTAAGTAGAACCGTCTGCCTAGGGCCCCATGTGCCGCCCGGTGGGTTAAGGCGACCCCGAATCGCTCTAACGATTCAATGTTGCCCCTGGAATACATTCAATACTTATTTTGTTTTTAACCTGCTGCAAATAGACTGTGTGCGAGTGACGTCAGAAGCGCAATAGCGGAGGGCTAAGCATATCTCTGCAACATTGGTCGTCGAAGCAAGCGCCGATAAGCGGATTAGCTTAGCGCCCAGATTTCTGCCGCGGTTGTAGCGGGCAGAAATGGCAGCAGCTGCTAAGGCGTCTTGACAGGTTGCCTATGTAAAGAACATGTAGTGTTGTCTTCAGGTGTAGTTATGTTCTCTGCTCGTGTTCGTGAATTAAATGTTATTCGTGTGCCAGATATAACGTGCTATTGCATGTGTTAAACACGTTGTTCGCATATTGTTCTGTGTTTAGTTGCTTCGAGATTTTCGCGCAGGTTAGTTTACCGCGAATAGATCAGTTATATTTTTGAAGTGTTTGAACCTTTCACAAACTTGACGGTGTATAGATAGATAGATGTGATTTTTGGTATTAAACACAGAGAAGTTGGGCCGGAATGATTAAAACCTGGCTTGCTAATCTGCACTGCGGCAGGGGAAGGAGATAAGAAAGATGATCATAATTGGTGACGATGTGGGAGAAGGCATGTGAAAATATATACAGGCACGTCAACTTACAAGCGCGAGTATAGTCCCGTGCAGCGCAAGAAAAAAAAAAAACGCCCAAGAGCCCGCACAGCCCGTAAACCCTTCCCATTATCCTGCCAAGCGCCCAGCACCAACTTCTTCGACAGAGGCCTCTTGTCCAAACATTTCAAAAAAGGCGGTTAGCACTTTTTGTTCACGCGCATACACTGGGCACACCAATAGTATTTGGTCCACAGTCTGTATGACGCCACAAGTTGAACATCCCGGGGAGTCTGCCTGTCCAATTAAATGCAAGTGCCTGCGCATGAACGTCGCGTTTAAACGAAGTTTATGTAACAAGCATGCATGATGGCGCGAAATTTCACGGTGGGTGTGTTGACATGCATTGCTCGTGCTTTCTTTATGTTGTTCACCCTTTTTTGTCTGTATTACAATTACCACTCCTATCTTGGTCCTGGCCAGACCGATATAATCTCATATAAATAAATAAATAAATAAATTTGTTTTTCCTCGAAAAATTTTGCACTGGAACAAGGGTGTGTGCGAGGAAACGACTGTGAGAGCCCACAGCTCTCAATGCCTACTACTCACCTCGACCAGGAGTAGTCGTACCAACGCTGCACTCTCCTCTGCATCTGGTGAGGGACTTTGTGATGCCTCATGTACAACTTGGCACCGTCCTGCGACGAGAACAAAGCAAGTGTAACAAGTATCCGGGCAAGGAAACCCCCAAATCAGTGTGAATGACGCGGAGATTGCACCCTTCTTTGGATGGTGGAAGCCAGCCAGAACGATGGCAAAACCAACGAAGCCAACTATTCGCTTGTACGCAGTTTTATGATCATTTTATAGCTGAGCTATGCCTACAGAGAAGTTCCTAAGGCAGGGTGCATTCCCTAAAGAAGAAGCTAATGCGTGAGTGTCGCAACCAGCCAATTTCGTTAATGCAAGTCTACATTTTGACTTTAGAACGCAGAAGGAAATAAGTGGTCGTTAATATCCACTTAAGCGCCGTCAAAGAAAAATGAGTCCTCGCATGCGGGCGGAAATTTTCCTTGTTTCACTAATGTCTTCAATTGCTTCTTAGCCGCTATGCTTCTGCGTCTTTGCAAGCACAGTTAAAATTAGAGTATTCCTGCTTCTAATACGAAAACCCTCTGAACTGTAGTACAATTAAGTTTGCTTCTATATGTAAAGCCTGATCAAGTTTGACAGTACACCTAAGTTCTTATACGCTTATATTTTGTCATCACACAGCTCCTTCCCTTTCTATATGTGGTCCTTTTTTTGTAGATGTGAAACCTAATTTCATTATCGGCTTTGAAATGCTTTTTGAGCACTTGTTTTCCACCAAAAGCCAAACCTTCGCAATGTACTTAATTAAATTGTACTCGAGACTAGCAATTTGTTAAGGAGTCTCCAAGGACGTGGAGGTGCTTTGATCTCTCCCCCACCCCCCTTTTCCCCTTCGTTCTACAATATCCGCTAACAAAGTGCCACGCTTCCCCGAACAAACTAGAGTCGCACGGCAAAAACCTAATCTAGCGATCACCAAGGTCACGTTTTTTTTCTTTGACCTGCTTCCCTACTCCATTTCTATCTCCCGTGTTACCCTATTCCTTGCTTCCTTATCTACTTCCCCAGCGAGAAAAACACGCCGTCGGGACAAAACGGCGGAAATCAGTGGCGCGTGAAGACGTGTCCCGTCTCAATGACACAGAGTCGGCCATGGCCGGCCATAACATACACACAGCGACGGGGATCGCCTCGCGAAGGCGGCGACTGCAGCGCCACGGTTGAAAGGCTCCGTACGCCTGATGTCAGCGTTTATTCAATTGAATGGTGAATGGAGCCGGACAGAAACGCTGACTATCGGCGACAGCTCATTGGTCCTGACCGGCATGCTGGGTAGAGGGGGGTCACCGTGCAAGCGGTAATGACAGCTTCCACCTGGAATCAGTTCTTCATGTGCCTTATAACCAACCCCCCTCCCCCTCTAATCTCTGACAGACGACGAGAAAGCAAAAGCACGCGAGGAAAGACTGCGGAAAGTATGGAAGCGAAAGAGCTACGTTCCGGAACTGGTGCTCGATCGTCGTGAAATCGCCCCAGGGTCATACGCCACTCCACTCCCGGACCGTGCTTATCCGATTTGTCGCGAAATGCGGTTTGTCGCTGTATCCCCGATGCGACGCGGCTCATCTGGCCAGCAAGCCAGCCGTCCCGATGGCTTTTCGTGCGTTCGTATAGAAATGGAATGGTACGTAATGCTCTTGGGGGAGCACTTTGTGGCCGCTCCCTTTACGTTCGAGTGGAGGGGCAGCCTGACATTGTTGAACGCTGTCAACGGAGATATGCTGCAACTTAACCAAAGTTTAACAAAAGAATTTAGGCAAAAGTTCAACCCTACTAAGCCTAAGTAACCAAAGCGAAAGCTTGAATTTTAAGCCTGGTAAAGCTTGGCTAGACTTGGGTGTTGCTTGTTGATCATATTCGGCCTGCCGTCTTCGTAACCTCTGAGACGCGGACAGTTCACGAGGATATCTCGCCTGGATCATCCACGAGGACTGCTGCCGTTAAACTGTCGAGAGCTGTTGCGATTCGTTGGCACCGGCTAAGAGACAGTGGGGGCTGTCAAGACAGCTAGCGCCCCGGCTACAGCGTAGCTATAGTTGAGTGACGTCATGGTTGTCACGTGACTAGGTAGAGGCGAGCGCGCGGTTACCTCGGTTTCAGAAGTGGCTGAGTGACGTCATTGGTGACTCGTGGTTTCTCCTCGGTTCAAGGACAAACACGCGCACACGGCCAAGAAGCTACGCAGGGAGGTAGTAAAAGCGTTTTGCTCTTAAAAGAAATTTCTGTGGCCAACAATTTCTGCGTTGCTTGCACACATCTGAGTGCTGTTTTTTGTCTGACGAGGTGCTTGAATGTGTTGTTTTGTCTCATGCACGTAGCTAGAGGCGAGATACGGCGAAAGTAGGATTCTTGAGAGACTTATATCAGAGCTGACTGTTGTTTAATATATAATATCGGTGAATCCAGCCGCTCAGTGTAGATCGGTGTACTGGTGTCATGATTTTCGGGGTTCTGAAAAGGTTGTGCAAGAAGCTTCTCTGGAGGACAAGTATCCTTGGAACAAAATTTCCACACGTGTACCGCAGCGCGGGCAGCACGCGCAAGTGCTTTTGCGAGCTTGACACACCGATGCAAATTAGGCTTTAATCGGCAGTGAATTACATTTTCAGCTCGTCAGTGCTCCACATGTTCGCGATGAGGTGTTTGTGTAAATTTGACATGCTATCAACGCCTGTGTACTGTGTACAGCTCGGAAACAAAGCCTACCGCAAGCTCATCATCGGTCACAGATATCAACGTCGGAGGTCAATACCCGTGCAATCAATATGACATTAGCGACGATCTGTTCTAGCTAAATGTAACTATTTGATATGAACTGACGGGCGACTTACCAGCAGTCTTTCAAACTCCAGGCGGCTTGCATTCCTGTTTGTAATTACATTGCCTACTTGACCTGGAAGAATTGGAGAAAGTACCGAAAGACAAATTCGTTACACCGAGAGAGGCAATGCCGATTATTGTTCGCATATGGTGAAATATACTCTCAGCGGCAGATAGCACCTCTGAACCATTCTTGTAGTGCTGCAAGAGCATGCTCACGCAGCGGTGTTGCTCTCCACAGATAAAGAGCAAAAAATAGTTCTTGATTACGCGCATGGACACATTAGGCGCACGGACACAATTAGAAGCATGATCTGGTGCACCCCAGAAGATAGCGATCTGGCATTTCTGATGCCGCGTGGGCTGTTTTTTGCAGCCTTGTGACATAAGTAAGTACTGAAAAAGGGGCAAAGTCGAGCAATAGGTATCGAAAAGGAGTGGCAGGTAAGGCCCGCCATTGAGAAGTTTGGGTAAAGTTGCTAGAACGAGTGCGGATGCCTGATCCTTTCTTCTGAAAGCAAAGAAATGTATTAGAACAGGACTCACCTACAATTGTTGCAAAAATGAAGACGCCGATGAGATAGCACAAAATAGTGAAAATGTATCTGCAAAGAACAAAAATAAGGGGAAGTGAGGGAGAGGGAAATCGGGAATCATCAGCAATAAATTAATATGTAGTACACGCAGCAGCTATTAGTTCTGAGGCAACAGTGCGCCCCCATAGGCTATGCCTTGTGGTTGACGTTTCACCTACTTCTTGTAAGATCACCGCCTACCTAAAATAATTACAGAACTAATATTTTAATAGAGAGATTTAGCGTACTGTGAACTGCGATCCACCACCATGACCCTCTACCGCGCGTAGGCGGGGCGCACAATCTGATTGGTCCCGACGCGGCAGGTCTATGTGCCGACATCCAGTAAGTGGCGCCATCTATCGGCATTAAGGGGATCCGGACATGCACAGTGGAACGCGCGGTGGCGGATCACGGTAAGCTAAATCTCTCTATTAATACCAAGAACGTCATAAAACTGTTATTCTCCCTATATTTTCTTGGTTTCAAAGACTGTTGTTGCCTTTTGGTATAAAATAGTTTTATGGACGAAGAATACAATAGGTTGTAGTATACGAACAAAATCGAGAAGTTTAGCTCAGGCTTCTTTGACGCTTCCGCACGGTAATTAATCGTCTTGCGCTGGGTGCTACGTTAGAGAAACACGATCTCGAACATCGATTCCCCCTTCGCTCGACGATACAAAATGAAGCACACGTCAAACTTCGCTGTTCCTAGCTATTTTGCCCACAAATGTTTCTCCGAGCAATGTGCACAAAATACTGTTCAGAAATAATAAATACCTGAACAGAGCAATGCGAGAAAATAGTCAAAGCAGAAAGCTGGGCTAGTTAGTGTGTCATCATAAATAAAAAGACTAGCGCAAATAACACAGACTGTGTTATTTGCGCTAGTCTTTTTATTTGCGAGAAAATAGGATGCAAGTCGAAAAATTTATGTGTTCGCTTGGGCGTGAGTCCAACAGAGAAAAACTATGTACATTGGACACCATTGCGACTTCCCTGAGAAGGCCAGTTAAAAGCACCTCCAAACGTACTCGGCACATAATACCGATGTCTTTTGGCGACGTTGAACAATGTGCGGAAGAGGAGGGGTAAGGAAAGGAGAGTCATTGTGGAAGCCAACGCAGGAATGTCCAACTGCTGTCCGCAAACGCGAGTTTCTGGCATCGCGGATTAACATCGTTAAAACTCAATATGCGCGGCAGCCGGCTGCGTCGTTCGCGAGGGATATACAAAGCGCGGCTTTGTTTAATCCTAAACTCTGAGAACAGCGCCGTTCCATTTCGCTGAGATGTTTATCATCTCCTGTCTCTCTCTCTCTCTTTACAACTATGCAATGGACAAAATGCGAGGATATGAAGGGCTGTAGAGCGAGGGTATGCAGGGTAGCGAAGCCATCACTGACGGGCGAAAAGCATTGTGTGCGCCTCATTTATCAGCCAGGTATATCATCTATTTGGGCGGTGGCAGCGAGGAAGAAGTTGACTGTGCGGCCAGCTCACTGTACTGTCAACCTTTGCCGCGGCGGCTCCTTAATTAACGAACTTCCGCCGAGATGGCAGAGAGAGCGTGCCGAGTGGTCCGTGCGTGTAGTGAGTGGTTCCGCCATGGTAACCGCGGCGAAGAAACCGCATCGTCGTTAAACTCTGTCTCTCGGAGTGCGGCACGGTTCAAAGCGAGGTTATTTTCGCGTGCTTGCTAAGACCACGTGACAAAGCCGAGTTGACAGGATTTGTCAACTGAGGCAGCTCCTTTGAGACCGAAAAGTGGGATCAGACTCGAACCCGGGACCCTTTTATCCAGAGCAAGACAAGGTGAAGCGTACGGCTTGGTTAAAGCAGAACATTATACCCATGTCGGGTGCTAATGAGTGTGAGTGCGATAATAGATATAATTAACAGAGACAATGGAGGAATCAGTGATTAAGGGAGTAAAAGTGAATGTACTTGGAGGAGAATTCACAACGGGAGCTGCAGATGGGGGTAATTAAACTTTTGTAAACTTTTAAACTTTTTGTAAACCACGTAAACTTTTGTTTGCAGAATAAAATTTTAATTTTAATTTGAATTATTTAAAAGCCGAATCTCGTGTGCTGAGGCACGAAATCGGAAACACTCCACTGCATTGCAGATCAGGTTTTTAGTGAATTTGCAGGCTAAGCGAAGGTTGTTAATAAAGGGCGACACATTTATTTATTTATTTTATTCCCCCAATACTGCAGACCCTCATTTGGGTCGGAGGACCGAAAAATACATTCACTCATTACAAGAGCAGCTGCATCGTAAAACAAAGAGAACGATACAATTGTTTAATGTTGTAAATATACAATCTAAAATAGCTCACAAAGTGCACTGTCAATGTCAACAGCCGATAGCACTTGTAGAGGCAGGGCATTCCATTCCTCAATCGTTCTCGGAAAAAAAAAAAAAAGAAAATTTAAAAGCGTTACTATACGCGAAGTATGGTGCTAAAGTGTGATTATGATGATGACGAGTTTTAGGCGTTTCTTAAAACTGCACATAAGGGGCTGGAGAGATACCTTATTTGCCATGGATTAGTTGGTGAAGGGAGGATAGGTGGGCTATCTTACGTCTGACGTGGAGAGGTTTGATATAATTTAACGAAGACGGGGAATCACTTCTATCGTACCCATTAAACATATAACGTACTGCGCGTCTCTGTATTTTTTATAATTACCTTATGTCTTTTTTTTTGCATGGGGGTCCCAAACATTCTCCCAAGTAGAGCATACACATGGCCGTGAACTCCGCGGAGCAATGTTACCAGCCACAGCCGAAGACAAAGGTTTAAGGCCGTGTGATTTGCTTCTGAGCTATGTAGTGCATCCCACTTTTTCAAAGGTTCGGACGGGGCCTCTCATCTCTGTTTATTTTATTAGGAGCTTCATGACTGCCCGAAGCTCCTCACTTAATAGCTGAAAGGCAAATGCTTTCTTTCGACGATGGGCGGGCATATATGTATGAATTGAATGGTTATGCAGTGGTGCCCTGTACGCTTAAGGTTCCGCAGGGCCAAACGCGAACACTATTTCAGACCTCTAGCGTGCTCCGATCGAATTCAACTTGGTCGGCGAACATATCGCAACCTCCAAGTTTTAAAAATCGTGACATGAACCCATTGGGAGCATGAGCGGCTGTGTTGGTGAGCTGAAACAAGTGAGATCCTAATAAAGTGCTGTCTACCACGAATCCCCCATTTTACGGAAAATAAAAGTTTCAACTAATCGAGACAATCACTGCCTCCCTTTAAATTTGGGTCTTTTTGTCCTTATTGCATACATGTGTTATATACTTTATCAATAAACCTCCTTTCTTGAAAATTGATTAGACTAAAAAAGAGCTCATAATAGTCCAATGTTTTCACCTGCTGAAGCGTTCGGTCGCTTTATATCTACGTTAAATTTTTAAATACCTTCTCATTGGCACAAATTGAGCGCACGTGCTTGCCGTAAATATGAAAACAAATTCATCTTCACTAGTTTTAATGGTAGAGCTGCGCGGTAGAAACGTGCCGTCTAATAACAGCATAGACGTAGGAAGAGTAGTTGAGAACCTCAGCCACTCCTATTGTTATCTGTTCAGTTTTTAGTATTTTCTTAAAGCGTTGGCCGGCCCCATGTAAGGAAGGGCCTCTGCTTCCGTTCATTTAAGCTTGTTGCGAACTGATATAAATCGTCGGAACGACGTCAGTCGTTATGTGCTGTTATTTAACGCTGCTAACGCGATCGGGGCCAGCTTATCGAGATAACAGCCTATAAGAAGCGGTCGGAACAAGGAAGCATTAAGCGGATGGCAGACCGTGTCTGGATCTGCTCGCAATAGACCGCCATGTCCGCGCACGAACAGACAAAGTGATAACACCACTAAATTGCCCCTGCGGGAATCCTTCCGCATCCGTAGGGGTAAACAACCCTCATTTTCTGCTTCGCTGACAATATATCGTCTCAATCTTCGTCCTAAGCTTCCCGCCAAGCGAGACGAGACGAGTCTCGTGACGTGCGCAGAGTAAAATCCGCATTAAGTTATGAAAGCAGCGTTTTAAATCTTCGAAATAATAAGCCGATTTTAAATGTCAAAAGGATAAAGGCAGTGCTTAACCGTTTTTTTTTTTTTTTTTTTTTACATCGGTTTTCTTTTTTCCAAAGGATATAGCTCTAAGAAACATGGCAGGCATATTATTCGACCTGCTTTTCTTGGATCATCCACTTAAGGAATTTCCTGAATCTGGTACTCATCCACTCAACCGCGAAAGACGATAAAGGCGGAGCCTTGTGCAGTGCACATTTGGAGCAGATATTAGTGTTATTACTTGTTTGACATGTAGCCGACGCTGTGGAAGTCTTTAAAGTGTTCGGAAGAAAATTAATTTTACTGTTCATATATTTTTTTACTTTTCCATCTTCCCATTCTCTGAGATAATAATTAGTTTTGTTCCCGTAATTTCTTTGCGGCTATCTTTTCTCAATTGCTCAAGGGGTGTATAAATTCGACCGATTATTTTAAATTTTGTGCAATTTGTTTAAAGAACTGCACTTTGTTTTGTTGTACATACATACTTGCTGTACATGTACGTTTGGAAATATTTTAATGCAGCTCTTGCGAATATTGTTTGCCACTTAAGGACTTAACGGGCCACTTAGAGACTAAATGTCTCTTCAAGTCAATGAAACCTGCACAACGTATAGGTATTTTTAGGTAAACGTTATAGTCTTTAATGAGAACTGCAGACACGCTCTTACGCTGCTCATGGCTTGGCTATATTCGCGCGCGCACACGCACACGCACACGCACACGCACACACACACACACACACACACACACACACACACACACACACACACACACACACACACACACACACACACACACACACACACACACACACACACACACACACACACACACACACACACACACACACACACACACACACGCACACGCACACGCACACGCACACGCGCACGCGCACGCGCACGCGCACGCGCACACGCACACGCACACGCACACACACACACACACACACACACACACACACACACACACACACACACACACACACACACACACACACACACACACACACACACACACACACACACACACACACAAGATGACATGAAAGGAAACATTCACAAACGCTAAAGATAACCCCTGGTCGTAACCTTGACGACGATTCAAGTCGTGCCGACATCAGGCTAAGCCGAGCGCCCAATAGAAAATGGATGTTGACATTGGCTTTCGCAGATGCATTCAGGAGAATGTTTCGAAAAGACCGGAGGCATTCCAATCATTTTCATGGGGCGGTTTTCCAACTTCGAAACATTTGCAGTTTAGCAGAAGCGTGTCGCGACAGACGCCGTCTTTTCTTAGTATTTCTGGACTGCCGCGGCTTGAAGGTTGTCTCAGTTTTTGCTCTCTACTTCCCTGTCGAGAAAAACGCGAGTCTAGTCGCATGGCCTAGCAGTAAGCACGCAAGAAATAGTAACGTATCTAACGAAAAAAAGACACCGGCAATCACAGCGAGAAGGAGGTAGCGATAACGGAACCAAAGCTCCAACGTAGCCTGTCGACAACGGGTTCGAAAAACCAAGACACTGGGATGTGCGTTCCGCGGATCCCGCTCGCGAAACTGCGAGTTTGTTCGCCGTGTTGAGATTTGCTTGGGTGAAAGCCGATTTAGAAAAAGGAAAATAAAGTGAACAAAAGACAAGCAAATAAATATGTAAGGACGGAGAAAAAGGGAGGTTGAAAACGAAATCAAATCAAAAGTTTGGATTTGCGGATAAGTGTCTATAGCAATAAGCTGGCCAGCGGAGTTTCTTTACCTCTGTTCACGTCTACCGTTGAATTTGAGCGGTTCTGTTCCTGTCTGTTGTTTAGTTCGTTGCCACTTGCAGATCTTCAGCAGACGAGGAGGGTGAAAAACGAAACGGTAGAACGTGATAGGCAGAAAAAGAAAAAAAAAAAAAACTTTGCCCACCGGTGTCGAAGTGTTCGCTTTGTTTGCACGATTCAGGCGGCGCCCGTCCATTTCGATAGCGGCGAACGCAGCAATGTGCGACCGTCTCTTGAGAGCGACTAAGTATGGGCCCACTCTGTTACACGTGGCGCGGAAGTGCGACCGCATTCACAATGTAGTATCGAAGACTGCCTCTAATCTGCAGTCAACTTACATGGCGCTGCCTAAGACCTTTTGTTATTTAACGCTGATGACGGATAAAAAGGGAGAAATAGAGCCCACAATTCAAGAATCGCGTTAAGGACCTTATACATAATTTTAGCTCATGCTCGGTTTTCAGCGGCGGTTATATCATGTAACCTAGTACTGTGACCGAATCGCTAGATCTCACAACGCTGAGTGTGGCGGGTCGTTTATTTGAGGCATTGGAAAATGTGCGCAGGTTCAAAGTCTCACCTTCAGGTTTTATGACGCGTTTCACATTTGCAGATGGAGGTTGCGTTTCCTGGCCACGGCGGCTCTGCGGCTACGGTTTTTGGCTCCTGAGCCCTATGTTGCGGGTTCGAATCCTTGCTGTGGCGGCCGCGTTTGTCATGCTGAGTAAATGAGAGAATGTGAAACATGATCGAATATCTAGACAGGTAATTAATTGACCACAGTGGACTTAAAAATTAATAAGGCGAAGACTAAAGTAATGTTCCCCCCCCCTCCCCCCCCCCCCCCTCCCCCCAGCCTCGGAAACAAATAGCACTTTACGATAGCCAGCGAAGGGATGAAAATGCTTAGAGGAAGCACCTGCTTAGGAGAGGTAGTGACCGCTGATTTTGACATAAGAAATTGTCGTGGAGTGAATTTGGCAGGAACCCTGGGATCATAAATGATGGCGTAACTGTGTCCTGGAAGAGGAAAGTAAATAATAGACGCATCTTACCATGGTGGTGATCTATCAGAAATTAGGAAGGAACGTGAAGGCTAGAATTAAAAGAATTGAACTTAAATTGTGGAAAATGCGGCTAGGCTGTGCAAAGGAAATTTACAGATATAACGTTAAGAGACAAGAGAGGAGCAAAGTGGGTCAGGGAACAAGCGATGGTTAATGCCGTTCCGGTCGAAGTGAAGAAGAAATGGGCATAGGCAGGACACTAATGGAAGGCGAGATAACCGATGTTCCTGTAATGTAGATGAATGAATTCCAACAGAAGGCAAGAGTGGTCGGGGGCGTTAGAAAGCGGCTGCTGTTGACGCTTGGCAGGGTTAGGTTGAGGGATGTGGTAGAGGAATTTTCGCTGCACTGAATCTGGTTAGGCCTGTGAAGAAGCGGAAACATTTTTGTATGTGTGGTGTAGGTGTGCTCGGTAAAGAAAGTAAAACAGTAGAAATTATTCACGTTTACTTTCTTACGACGTCTCTTACAGCCCTCGTGCATTTTTGAGAAATCAATCCACACATATCGTACTATCTACCTTTCTCTGCCTTATGTCAGCTTTACACAAAAGAAAAAAAAAAAACATATTACCCAAAACTGCTGCTGTATCTTCAACGCACTTAGCAAAAACAACAACAACAAAACAAATAAAATGCGGCGACATTTGAACTTTTTAGTACTTATAAATTTTAAAGGTTTAATTCAAGTGCATTCACGTCGTATCTGCGACTCCCTAAATTTCAGATGATAACTTTATATGACAATTTTTGTTAAATATGAGCCGCGACGCAGCATGTATTAACAGTCCCGTATTCATAGACCACAAGGCTTAAAAGTGAGATTTAAAAAAGTCCTTTGAAGGCGTTAACTTTGCCTAAGCGTGCATTTTACTTCGAGACATATCACATGAATTGAAGTCGTTTTCTCATTCCTTGCTTATTTTCTTTATTTCAATCAAATTATTATTTTTTATTTTCTCGTGTATATACTGTATAGTACTAGAGCATTCATCGACCGATTGATCAATTAAGTAACTTACGGTCATTGAGCAAACTGATGTCATGACCATTTGAATTAGATTTAATTTGTATCTGGTTCCTTGAAGAGATATGGGGCTTCATTTATTATTGCGGTTTAAAGATTGCCTATCATCTAGCACCTAATAAAATCAAGCCAACCATTTTAAACTACGCAGTGATAGTGACATGTTGCAAACTACAATGAGACAGTGTGCATTGCAAGACACAATTGTTTTCAGCGCCCCATCGACGTCCCATCCAGGACACCGGAGGCACGCCGGTCCTTTCTATACGGCGCCGCACCGTCAGCAGGTAGTGACAACGAGGCCTTCATCGGCGGTTCACACTTCTGACGGAAAAGGGAAGAGAAGAGAGCTCAAGATATTGACACAGACAGAGGACAAACATGCCACGCACACAAGCGACACAGAAATGTTCGGAGACGAACCAAGATAAAACTGCACATGTATAAACGAAACCGTCTGTGTAGATTTTGCGAAATACGCCCACGAAGGGTTTCTGCCTGGCGGTCGAATTCTCTTCGGCATTCTCTACTTTATATTTTAGTATGAAAGACTCTGCCGAGGCAAATTTTTGTGCAGGTGCCTCGCCAGGTGTGTAGGCTCGGTTATCGAAGCGCAACCTGAGGAATGTCGGGCGTCATGACTGATGTAAAGCGCCGACAACATAGGCTTAGTAGTGAAAGGTACGTGGGTGCCCACTTGAGGACCTTACATGGCCCGTCGAATAAGGAGGCCATAAGGGTGGACGCGCTTTGAAGGTTGGGTTTGACGTAGACACGACGAGGAGACTGTCTTGGACAGCGAGACTTAGTTAGAAACGTCAGTAGGGGAGGTTAGCGAGAGGTCGACGAATTCGCCCGGTACTCGAGGAGTGTTGCCAAACGCAAGCTCGTCGACACTGGAGTAAGAATTGCTGCGTAGAACGGTTCGGATGCCAAGCATGATGAAAGGAAGGCGCTCAATCCATGTTGAAGGAGAAGTAAAAGCCACGAGTGAAGCCTTCAGTTGAAGGCGAGAACATTCGTTGAAATTATTTGATATTGCGTGGTAAGATGTCTTAATATTATTCATGCCGAGGAACCGAGAGAGGTTGACAAACAGACGTCCACCGTCAGTCGTAACGGTGAAAGAGAGATGATGGATTCCCCGAGATTCCCGCGGAGCCCTCAGATATTCCTAAGATCACCATTGTAACACCCTTAGAATTGTTCAAATATCGCCGTATGCCTTTTATTTTTCTTCTTCTTCTTGCCTGTGTGCTTGGTTGGTTGGTTCACAGGAAGGGAAAGGCGCAGTATCTGTTACACTTGCTTCTGCGGACACATGAACCGCGCCGTGAGGGAAGGGAGGAAGGTGGGAGTGAAAGTGGAAAGAGAGAAAGCTCCGTACGACTTTTGGTTTGCGCAATGCCACCCAGATCTTTGAACGCTTCGTTGTCTTCGGTCGGACCGTTGTCACACGTTGAAGAACGCTACAGCTTCATTTTTTTTGACGGGAAGACTGATTTCGTTGCGGAACCTTAAAGACGAAAAAGAGGAATCTTCTGCAGGTTCGTGCTATGCTTATGCAGAACTCTGTACAGCAGAGCTTGCCTCATTAACAGCAGCTCAAATTCGTAAACATAGAAGCGATGTAGTATTGAACACGCAGCTATAAGGCTGCAAAGTACACAACATTCATCAATACGATGTAGCTGAAGATAAATTGGTCCTAGCTGCGGGTATCGCCTACGTATTACGCTGTGTTGCATATAAGTCGACGTCGGTGTTGCCATCGTGACGCAAAATACTGATAGGTCGAGAGTATCACGACGTCATAGCAACATAAGCTCCCGCGGGAACTTCAAACACGCACTATCACGTCAAATGTAACACGGCGCTCGAAATGAAATTGAAAAAGAAACCGAAATAGAAAAAAAACAATGTCCCGCATGTCTCAAATCATTTAATTCAAATAATTCAAATTGTTTTTGCTAAAAAAAGAAATTAAACAATTAAAGTTTCAATTTAGGACTGCATGCTAAGGAGTATGTGCATAATAAGAAATGCCTACATGCTGTAACCGCGTTATATTCTTAAGGAGGTCTAAGTGTCCCACTATTTTTTTTAGAGGCGTAAAATGCAATTGAAATAAAATGAAGTGCACAGCAGATGTAAAAGTGAAGCGCTGCTATGCGAGTGGCGTATGAGTCCTTGCCCAACTACTGACAGGCAAGAAGTATGTGAAAACGTACGTGTTCAGTATTCGTGAGATCGAAAGTAGTGGTACGTATTGCTCAGTTTTCGTAGGTATTTCACCCGGCTTGTTTCTTGAAGACTTGTAATTTTGCCCAGAAAACCCAAGCAAGATAGGCAAAATCTCCTTCAGGCTGATCATTTTCTCGATTTCTCGACGTATATCTTGACGGTCAGGAGAAATGACCCACGGTAATTTTGCCTATTATAATTCTCTCTTCTTATGCGTGCATGCTACAAAACATTTTTACATGAACGGAGTTTTGGGAATAGTGGGGAGTCTTTTTATTTGCCATAGCCTAACTTGTAGTGAAGGCAATAATGAGTCCTTTTCAACAACGTAAGTAGTGTGTCGTATGAGCTCTGTATGTAAATTTATGTGACAATGGGCGCTAATGTATTTTGCAAGTGAAACCTACACCAAAGCGACGACATTTATTAGTTTACAAATTTCGCCTGTGCTCATCCCGCTTTTCATTGATGTTACAAAATAAAAAAATATTCTTTAGATTTTATGGCGAAAAAGAATCAGTTCAGTTAACTGTACATTTACTCCGAGGAAGTGTCTCGCAGTACATTTACGATTTTGCTAGAAGACTTTCGATCACCTTTACATTACACGATCTGTTGGATTTCGGTTGCTTCGCATCAAGTAAATGTTGGCATATCTAATTTGAAAAGCAAATAAGAGTATTATGTGAGTTTTCTTTAAAATCCTGTCTGTCGCCTTATAGGACGGGCTATGGGCCTTGTCAAGCTGCCGTTCTTAGCGTAATCTTTAGCGTCAGTCTCTTACATATCTTTATTGGAAATAAATTATTATTGTTAACGCTCGCAATAAAGCCTCTCAACAACTCCCCGTTCGTATGCCCAGCTAGCACCTCTACGACACGGCTCCCTTTGTCCCTCTCCAGTCTCTATCGCGTACATCAGCTCACGCGACAGTCCGACACACACTAAGATGTCTTGACAGTCACGTGGCTGGCATTCCACCAGTCGATCTACACCTCCAAATGCTGCTCAGTTTCTTCCCAACAACCTCCGAATCGCAACCCCGTAATGCATAATGAAGCGACGCCCTGACGGTCACTGTGAAGCTTACGCTGGCCACCATGATTCCTCCTAAAAACCGACTGACCAGCGTACCGAACCATTGTTGCCTGCAAGCATACCGTTTACTTTCTAAGACACGCTACTCCTACGACCCGCAAGCCCGTCCACACCGCTTGTTTAACGCGGAGCTTTGTGGGTGTCTATGTTTGGTGGTCTTTCACGCAAGTGGGTAACTTACGAGTAAGTGCTAAGGGATATGTTCGAGATAATAAATTCAAAAATTAACTAGTGAGTAATTACGTCAGTAACAAAATTCACGTACGTAAACAAGGTTCCCCACAAGGACCCGCATACCGGAGCCATTAACGTTACCCAGCCTTATGCTTAAAGTCAGCTGTAAAGCATTCTTCCAGTTTGGTATTGTTACAGTAAGATGAGTCCACATTAATTTGCGACTGCCACAGAGAAAAGTACCGGAAGGTCCCTGCGTGATATCCTCTCCGCTCTTTTTATTCGTCTTTCTACTGCACCATTTTGTTTCATGTCGTCTTTGCTTATCTCTCTCTCGAACTTTCGCATCCTGGGGCCAAAGGTGAACTTTTCGATGTTTAGTCGCGGCAGGGGTACCTGGAAACCATATACGAAATCTAGAAAGACTGTGTACCGATTTATAAACTGGTGTTCGTTAAAGGACCACAAGTGGCCGAAAAGTAAAGAGTTCTAGTTCTCTATCGCGATCTGTCTTATAGTGAGGGTGCAGCACTGGCACCCGAATTTTTTATTTGAATGCATTAAAGAAATTTATTGGTAGCATACTTTTTAAGATGGCGTCGCTTTTTTTAGATATATCTTTTTTTCCCTAGATAAAACTTATTCTTCCATCGCCAAAGTGACTCCTAGTAACCTTTAAGCGGTGAAAATGCGCCTTAAGCTTCAATGCTAGTACGTAAAATGGCCATGACACTCCCTCGTTGCCATGACGGATTGCCGTAACGCCAAAGCCCATAGGCAGTGCTGCCACTACCGCTTTTGCTAGTAAGCACGCGACGTCACTCTTCCATCAAAATGTTTGGAGCACACACGCGCACAAGCGTGAACGAATGCAAGCAGACAGCCACAGCCGCCAAGGCAGCCCACGCGTTCAAAATCCTGCTCGCAAAAAGCAGGAACCGTTATTAGCTTTCTCGTTTGCGACGTGCGGGGTCGTCCAGTTGACGCGCCGAAGGAACGCTGCTTCCACTCGCGCAAGCGGCGAGTCCCAGCTGTTGGGAGAGTAGTGACTCCGAAATATTTCGCAAGTCGCCAGCAGCTGCAGTCTGGTGGTGTCGCACGCAGAGAACTTGCGGAGCGCACGCGATGGCATTTCCCGAAAACGAGATGGGAACGATGATAGGGGGTGCATAACTCATAGCTAGATGGACACGCTGCGCGCCAGGGGGTAAAGAAAAAGGCGGAGGAGGAGAAGAGAGGAACGAGGGCGGGTGTGGAGGATTGAGGGAGCAGTTTCACTGAGCATTAAGTAATGTAGCGTGAAATGTGACGTTGTTGCCCTCTTTCTCTAGGACGTGATTTTGCTCTTTATAAATTCTGTCTCCTTCTATCCAGTTGCCTTCTTTTGCGCGGGAAAGATGCTCCAAAGTATATATTGCGCGTTGCAGCGCTCCGCGCACAAAGTACTACGTAGCCGCACGCTACAGAAATAAATATACGCGGTGCCTCGCTGCCTTTCGAAAATCGTGGAGTCTTTTGAGATACAAGGCCGGCGTTGGTCAACGCAAAGCTGTCCTCCTTTACGGACGGTTCGTGACCGACCATTGGTTGTCAGCTGGCCAGTACTGGAAACGGAGCCAAACGCAACAGCTTACGAAATAATTGAACGCGAACTACCTGCGTGCCAGGATGGAGTTAATAATCAGGCAGCCTGGTTAGACGGCGCTAGCTCCACATAATGCAACACTGCATTATGGTCTGGGCCAATAATAAAAGAGATGAATAGCAAAAAAATAAAGAAAAGGACATGAATCGAGCGTGCTGTGACCGGACGGTGATATAGCAGTTGTAATGCCCGGATCCTTGAAAACGCGTCACATAAGCTAACCGACACGCTCTCACTGCTAAGGTGGCTTCGTTATAAGGTCTTACGTAACAGCAAAGGCAAAAGTAAAGATAGACGCTATGATCACGTGTTCTGTCCGCGATTATACGAAGCAGTTGCATCAATATCAGGTCAGATGGTAACCCGACAAGCCATTGCAGGCAGTCCACGATTAAAGGGGTTACGAAACAAGCTCTTGCTCCAGCTTAGACAGCCGGGGGAACTGGGCCACCGGCAACCATGAGACTTACTGCGGAATCTGATACAACATTTAAAAGTTTCTCGTATCTGTTACTGCTGTTGCTGCGGCAAAAGCATGTACAGCTTTGACGGAGCCAGTAGTAGGTATACCGTTCCAGCCTGGCGTCCATGCGTGTGTATAGAGTGTGTGTGCCAACTATCAAGCCTCGTCTTTCAAGAGTCAGAAATAGTGCGTGTTTGATGAACGACCATGCCATGTGCAGGCTCCTTTGTCCACATTCCCCACCACGCCAGTCGCACTCATAACATCAGCGTTGGTGCTTTGTTTTCTACGTGCTTTTGTTTCTATTTTTTTTTTTTTGTTAGCGAACTTTGCGTGTCGTCATCCTGCTCTACTGAACCGGGGCTTGAGGTTAGCGAATAAGCGTGGTCTCTCTTTAATGTGGAAATATTTCTTTTTTTTTGTATATTTGCTTACTAGTTGGTTCCTGCTTTGAAATTTGTCATGTCGGAATGAAAAAAATTTTTGTGACGCGTGTCATAAATTATGAGCAAAAGAGACAGAGAGGCGGCGCATGGACTTCGGACGGCGAGATTGCGACATGTACACTGACGCCCAAAAATTGACTTCGTTTTTCAATAAATTTTTTCATGTCGGGAAGCTCTTCTTGAGGCTGCATTTCTTTCTGCAATGCTTCCTGGCGCGAAGCTATTGTTCTGACGCATGTTTACATTCTTCTATCTTTGACAGGATAGATTAGATGGTTTGGTTCGGTTTGGTTTGGGGTGGGGTTTAACGTCCAAAGCGATTCAGGCTATGAGAGACGTCGTAGTGGAGGACTCCGGAAATTTCGACCACCTGGGGTTCTTTAACGTGCACTGACATCGCACAGCACACACACAGTAGATTAGACGTCTGGCGAAGAAAACACGAACAGTGCGTGACAACTCGCAAAAAGAGTAAATTAGTCGATTGGTTTAATTTTTTTGCTTTGTCACTATTGACAAAAAAGAAAAAATGCGAGCGTAGGTAGGAGAGAATGTAGAGAGGGAGTGCGTCAACTGTTGGACGCGGTGCATTTTGAAATGAATTTGTAGCTTTAGAGAGTTCCCACTTGTGGCTGTATGCTGAGGTAACGCGCAACTGAGCATCCAAAAAGCAAAGTCAAGTTGGTGAACTCTTTAAGCGGCCCGTAATAAAGGCATCGGAATAAAGCAACGTAAAAGGCACGTTGTTGAGTTGTTTCTTAGCGTTTATACAGCGCAAATACTAGGCACACGAAGCACGCGTCCTGCCTGGTGTTTGTCTACTTTTTCATGATGTGCGAAAGAGTTACAAAGAAATGTTTCTCAGCGAAGAAGCTTAAATAAAAGTAACCTCCATTTAGGGAAACGCCAGTGTCAAGCTCAAACCTACGTATTTACTGAAAACAAGGAGCTCGCAAATAATAACAACGCTAAGCCCTGTCGGTTGTCACTGGCGAAGGGACGTAAATGTTTTCCTCCTTATTTCCGCCTTTGCGCATCGGTAGTGACTAAGTGAATAATGACCCCATGGAAAGATACTTTGGTAATTTCTCTCAGTAGGGCAAGGATTTCACTTGACAATAATTATCTTAATTAGGTTTGCGCCCTCCACGCAGAAGAGATGCTAGGAGACATTCTTGCCGATCGAAATCGTTCATTATCACATGTAGGAAGGATGCCATAGCGACCATCACTGATACGAGAAGGAGCATAGGCGAGTGCTTGCCTTTATCATTTTATTTGCGGCCGTCGACACTACGCCCGAAAGGTCTCTTCACTGGAGTGCGAGCTACTAAACCCAGGTGGCAGCTTTCACAAGCGTACAGTGTTCATGCGTTTGCGAGTCTACCGCACACGTCCGGAAGCTTTCGCATCACGTGCATAACTTCTACTCCACTGAGAGAACTTATGAGATGGGCTGCAGACCCTTTTATCTTCATAATATTGAGAACCGCTTCATCATCATGGTCGTTGTTCAGCTTGAGTTCATTCTTTGAGCGTTTTATTATGTTCCTCTTGTTTTCTTCGAAGAGACGAAAATAAAAAAGTTCATGCCCCCCCCCCCCCCCCCCTTGTATTTTCCACTAACAATGAACTTTTAAGGCCCTGGAACCATACTAGGCAGCACTAAAATGTCAACTGCAGTATATTAAAAAAAAAAAAAAAAACATGTGCTTTTTTCTTCCTTTAAGTCTACTTTCAAAGCTAGACAAAGCGCAGTAGGACCGCATGTTGTGAACTACACTGAGCCATTTTGTGCGCAGGAGAGAAAGATAGATAGATAGAGGGAGTTTTCTTAGACGCGCAAGATGAGTCGGTATTATGGAAAATTTCAGCCGGCCTGGTGTTACCCCAAGAACAGGTTACGTGGGCTACTAAAACGGCCATTGCGTGTGATGCTCTGCTTCAGCTACCACGGCCTAGCTCTCCCAGGATGAGGGCAGATGGCGTAGGAGAAGGCAGTAGGATGGAGTCTGATTGCCGCATGAACCAAACGAACACGTAATATGTGCAGGGCGGGGTAAACAAAAAGAGGCAGAAAGTACGCACTGCAGATTGGAGCTGGGCGTGACCAGATCCCCGATGGTGGTGAGCGTGAGCGTGGACCAATATAGAGACGCGAGGTACTTCCGGCCCAGTGCCTTCCACTCGGGAGAGTCCGGCTTGTGGTACGTCCAGTCGCCGTCGTAGTTCTCGAACTCGGACAGCATGTAATAGAAGCAGCCGAACCAGTGGGACAGCAGCAGCAGGATGTGGATCAGGTTCACCACGCGCCACAGGTTCGGGTAGATGGTCCGCGACTCCACCATGTAGTAGAACCGGTAGCAGCGGTACACCTGTCATGGGCGCGGAGAAGAAGGACCGCCGCGGTCGTTCTCTAGATAGGCCAATGACACGTGCGGCGACGCATTACCGAGCGCCTATAATACCTTGATGAAGCGCGGAAAGCGCAGCAGCGGTGCGATGCCGATCTGGAACTGGAGCAGGTCGAGCGGCGTGAGCGCGAGCAGGTCCATAAGGAAAGGCTTGGAGCGCACGTAGTGACCCGCCAGCTTGCGGGCCTCGCACACCATAAGCCCCTGCTCCAGGTAGCCGGTGCGGAATTGCACCACGATATCCAGCAGGTACACCAAGTCGGCGAAGCTGTCAGCCACGAACCTGTTTGTAGGAAATCAATCAATCAATCAATCAATCAATCAATCAATCAATCAATCAATCAATCAATCAATCAATCAATCAATCAATCAGTCAGTCAGTCAGTCAGTCAATCAATCAATCAATCAATCAATCAATTATTCATTCAACCAATCAATAAATCAATCAATGAGGAGGGTACTTTTGTCTCACTATACGAAGTGTTTTTTGACTGCTTAGAGATCGCAATTTTAAACCCTGCGAGAGACACGCTGGTGCGGCCTGTGCAGGTAGATTGAACAGCTAGAGAGAGAGAGAGAGAGAGAGAGAGAAATTGTAGAATAGAAATGCAGGGAGGTTAAAGCAAACATTATTGATAGGACCCGGTGTCTAAACGATTAATTAACAGAATGAACTAATAAACCTTTTTTTTTTTTTTTACTTTTGATCTGAGGGGCCAATATTATAAAAAGAAATTGAAGGTTGTCAACGTAAAAGGTAAATCCATCTTAAAATATTTCTTTATCTTCAATACAGTTCGAAATATTTAATGTCAAAAATTGCATTTCTTAACTCGTAAGGTTGCCTTCCCGCAATTAGCAGTTTTGAAAGGACGTTTCTGGTATTTCGAATACAGCAAACACGTAAGTAGTTAGTCTATTTTATGCCGTAAAAGTAGCTATGGTGGTTTCTGCGACAATACTACACACAAGGAGGCCACCAAAAAAAAAAAAAAAAAAAAAAAAAAATCTGCACTGCGGGGAGCCAACTTTGCCAGCTTAAAATTGGGTATTTTGGACGTTATAGATTTCGAACCGCATTGCCGATAAAGAAACTTTAGAAGCAGGACTCAGGTTTTATGTTTACGGCCTTCAATTTATTTATATCATGTTGGTCCTTGAAGCCAAAAGTAAAATTTTTATTAGTTAAATTTAGTTAATTAATCCTTCCATGAATGATCTCTCCCGCACGGCGGACGTTATGTCCGCCGTGCTGTAGAATCCACCTGCTTACCCCGCACCGATGTATCTGTCACAGTGTTTAAAATAGCGACCCAGAGAGAGTTAAATAAGAACCGAGATAAGCTGGACAAATTACAGGGGTGCACCTAAGTTGCCGTACGTGTGCAAATGCGAAAGCACTGTAGGTTACGCACCTAGTTATTTCGACGTCCGATGTTATTTCGACGTTCACAGCTTCTTGTCTAGACATGTTGCCAGTTCGTTGTTAACATTCTATTTTCACGTCCTATGTTATTTCGGCGTCCACAACTTCTTGTCCAGACAAGTTTGTATGATGACATGCTACATCGTTTATACCACACTTCGTCACGTGATTGGCCAATGACCTCCTTAACTATCGATATCTAATATGATGAGGTTACCGTTATCTCAGCTCTCTGAATTCATCGTTACCGTGAATTGGTACACAATGTTGTTATGATTTTTATCATTTATGACCCTGTGTTAATTGCCTGGTTATTGATAGTAATCGTCGTTATTTCATGTACATAGCTCCTTGTCCCCATATGCTGTCCATGCCACCCATGGGCCAATAAATGGTTTTCGCATTTGAAACGCGATTTTGCATCAACCAATGAAAACAAGCCTCGTTAGATCTGCTTCTCTGCACTATTACCTATTATGCGGCAAAGTATCATAAACAAGCTACAGGATGCTGTTTTTAAGAAAAAAAAAAAAAAAAAAAAAAAAAAAAAACAAAGAAAACAAACAAACAAACAAATACAAGAAAGAAACATTAGTTTCAATGTCGTGCTAACGCTTGGCAAATAAATTCCAAGCTTTGATTAGCTCAGTGAGAACTGGTCATAATTTGCGGACTGTGATCGTCCCAGCATTATGGAAGTGACGTGGCTACCAGATGGCTATGCTATCTAAGGGCTGGAAAACGATCTTCATATAGGCAACAAGGTTGGGGAAGCTGAAAACATGGTGAAAACGAAGCAAAATGAAAAGATAAGAACAAAAAAACTAGGGGGGGACATTTAAAGTTTTAAAGACAGGACACAGTAGCATTAATGATATAGAAGAAAGAGGAAAAACTCCAGGCCACCTCCGACTATCTTTATCACTGGTTGTCCCCACTGTTGTCAATGTGGCAGTACGGCGCCCAGTCTCTACGGCGCGCTCTCGTCGTCCCAAAACCTCGTCTTCCTCATCATTCTTGCAGATTCCTTCATGAATCTGCAGCAAATGGTTCCCGTCTGCGGCTTCTCATGCGGTTTTTCGTTACTGTACCAGCACTTACTATAAGCTTAATCGCTAACTCATTGATTGGACTCGCATGCCTCAAGGGATACAAAACGGTCGATGATTTGTTTTTTTCTTTTTTTTTTTTTGGCCATAGTATTGTCCACATGTCCTTCAGACTCCTTTGACAACTGTTTCTGCCTGTTCCTACCGTTTCCCTAAAGTTTGGTATAAGAACAGATATGGCGGCTATGACAGGTTTCAGCGTCAATCAGCGGGAAGAACACAACCTTGCTAGCTGCCGCAGGCGGAATCTTTTGGAGAGAGATTACTGTCTTGGAACTTTTATTAGTAAAAGTGTTTATTAAGCACCTAAAGCAACACTAAATGCTGGGTGAGTTGGTAAAAGTTAAGCATATTCCACAGAGCGAAAAAGGAAGACAGGGGAAGAAACACTCACAGACACAGTTTCTTCCCAGGTCTTAGTTTTTAGCGCTGTGCAAAATGCTTAACTTAAGACAGATTTGGAAATATAATTCATAGCACAGGGTACTTGCTTGTTATGTAGAAAAAATATAGTTATTATTTGTACAATTTTTGAGCTTGCGTAAGGCGTTTTTATATTGTCTGTGCGACAATAAACACGAAACTAGTCGCTGATCATTGAATCCACCGAGCGCCGTGAGCGCGTGATTGGTTCGTCTATCTAGAAGGCTCTGCTCCACAATAGACGCTGTAGTTCGGCGTGGGTTTTAAATCTGTGTCCCAGCGCTACCGTGAAGGTTCACCCTCAACTCAAAAGTATAAAAAGCAGTCCTACTTAGTTCGCAGCGGAAGGTATCTGGTGCGAAAGAATGAACGTTGTAACGTTCCTTCCCATACAGTCAGTGGGTGTTGGCTCTCTTCTTTGATCTTTCAAAATGTAATGAAAGAATTGGGCAGCTCCAGCTACGAATGACAAGAACTGAGGCGTACCCCATTTACCCTTGTTCAGTTCTTGTTCGTAACATCTCTTTTATCACATATAAACAAGTGAGTGGGAGAGATGGGAGAGTTATTATAGGAAGAAGTCCCGAACAGGGAGCGGAAAGAAGTGCACCAAAGGCGTTGTCTAAGAGTCTTATGATTGCCGCTACAACTTACAGTTATGCAACAGTGATGTGTCCAGCCATCCACACTTGCCGACTAAACAAGTTATTTATTTATTTATTTATTCATTGATTTATTAAACTGCGAACATCCCCACTTGTGGTTGGCATTACAATGGGAAGGAGGAGGAAGAGTGGGGCGAATCCTTTATATAATTTGAATAAAATATGCAAAAAATAACCCATATCAACGATGCCAACTTCTAACGCTTCGTTGTCAGCAATAAAAACGGTATGCGAACATAAGGCATTTCATTGTGCGGAAAAAATGATTATTTGAACAGATTAGCTCGAGTCCTGAATTTGCACACATTGTTATTATGACCAACGCGCTCAAATCTTTAGTGTGGGGGAAAAATATATTTTTCGTCCCTGGAATAACATTTCTGCTGTAATGGATACTGGGGAAAATTTCAACATTTGATGTTTTCCTCCTCACTTCAAAACGTTTCTAATCTGATTTCTGTTTTATATTTGACATACTAGCTTATGTACTGTAATTTCCAGAAAAATGACGGGTCGCCAAGTACTGGACCCTTTGTAAAGTATTTATGAACGTTTTTTGGTGGATCCCATAGGTAAATTCCTATTCAAGAAGAAAACTAATGTAAAATTTATATAATGAATCCGGAGGGTCTTGCGGAAGCAGCTTTGAGTAACGCCGCAAGAAACCCAATACTTTACAAGCGTTTCCAGAAACGTGCGGGAAGACAAAGAAAGGGAGCAGACAAACAAAGGGGTGATGCGCGTAGAGAGAGAGAGAGAGAGAGAGAGAGAGAGAGAGAGAGAGAGAGAGCGACTGACCAGAGATGCACGGAGGAGGTCTGCAGCTCGGTGAACGTCTGGCGGAGGATGAGCGCCCAGGCGTTGTACAGCACGCACCAGGTGAGGATCCAGAGCCATACGAAGAGCGCGTTCTCGTCTGGATTGATCACGCCCATCAGGAGGCGCTCGCAGTTGGGCTTGGAGAAGAAGCGGGGCCGCGACTCGGCGGCCGGCGACGTCGCCGAGTCGCTGCCCGCTGTGCGAGGTTCGTTGATGTGGCGCGTCGAGAACCTGCGACGCCCACCGATAGAGCGTTCACTGAGACGCCAAGAGAAACGAGAGCAGCCAACTAAAAAAAAAAATAAATAAAAAAAAAGACGAAACTCGGCCTCACCGTCGGCATCATCATAATTGTTTATGTTTTGCAGCCCAGCTCCTCAGTTAACCCTCTGCTGCACCGGTTGAGGCCTCGGTGCTCCACAAATTTCATGACGTCATATATGTCCCTACCATCAGCCAGCTCACGCTACGTTTGTACCCTCTTAGAATCCAATGTATTAGCCTAAAGTGCCGCCGATTTTGTGTCCCTCCACGTTACATTTCTTTCCAATGTCCCCGATTCTAGGTTTCAGCAGAGATACTGTTACCAAAAGTTCCTTACATTACCAACTCTGCTATCTCCCTGCATCTTAACTTTAGCGGTAACATTTTCTTCCTCATACCGAATCTTATAACCCATTAGAGCTCTTAGAAAAGTTCTTATGTTAAGTTACATTTCACCTTTTCCTTACTGAACGCAGTTTAGTTCTTATAAAGAATTTACGCCCCGTTGGGGTGGCGTAGCGGTGAAGGCGCTCGACTACTGTGCCCAAGGAAGCGGGATCGAATCCCGGCCTCGGCGGCTGCGTTTCGATGGAGGCGCAACGAAGTGGCGTCCGTGTGTTGTGCGATGTCAGTGCACGTTAAAGAACCCCAGGTGGTCGGAATTTCCGGAGTCTTCCACTACGGCGTCTCTCATAGCCTGAGTCACTTTGGGACGTTAAACCCCACTGACCAAACCAAACCAAACGTAAAGGATTTACGTCGGACGATGCGGTTTTTTTAATAGATCCTACAAGCATGGATGCAAGCACGCCCCTCGTGAAGAGGAAGGTAGGGAATAAGGGAGAGCGCACCTTTTGAGGAACGAGTCCTCCCTCTTGAGTGGGGGCTTCTTCTGTATGTGGCTGATGGCCCCGGACAGCTGGACCGTGGTTCGCAGCTTGAGCCAGCGCGAGCGGCCGGCACTAGCGGCTGCGACGCTCGAAGGCGGGGGTGTGCCGGAGTCCGTGGGTGCCGGCGACGCCGGTGGCTGCGGGCTGCCGCCGCCCGGTAGAGGCGGCAACGAAAGCGTCGGGGAGGGCTCCCTCTTGGGCAGCTCGTGTTGCTGCTGTTGGTGGTGGTGATGGTGGTAATGCCGGTGGTCAGCGACCGTCGGCGAGCCGTCTGGGGAGCCCATGCCGCCGCCCGCGACCCCGCGCGGGGGTCCCTCGGAAGAGGGAGTGCGTCGTCTCGTCTGCCCGTCCACCATCATGGCCGGACGGGGCGACGGCGTCACCGAGTCACGGCATTCGCTCTGAACAGGAGAAATAAATAAAGGGAGAACGGCGCATTGTTAAGATAGTAACAACGGCTTGCTTGTGAAATGTACTGAAGTGTAATGCAAAGCAATAGACAAGAAAAAAAAAACGAAAATGTGTGTTTGTAATGTCCCCTGTTCTACTTTTATTTGCTGCGAGCGTTGTTCCACCAGAATATGAAGGAAGGAGAGAATCACACTAATGACTACTTTGAAATATTTGCAAGACTATTCTATAATAGTAGTCGACCGGCTAGGAAGGAAACATATTAACAGGTTTATCAATTTGGGCTTGCCGAAAAATAATTAAAAAAAAAAAGCGACTGAATGTGAGGGGGCATAGAAGCGGGGAAAATTTAGGTAGACATGCGGTAGTTAAGCTTTGACATTCCGTCGCAGCAAGTGAGTTTTGCATTACATCGACCACTCATCAAAGAGCCTGAGCGCCTTTCGAATTTCCGTTCCACCAAAATGCAAAAACTGCGGCCTCAGCTCGGTACCGTGAGCACGATGAGGATAGACTTCTGGCAGGAGAGCAAAGAGGTGAGGACAGTACAAGAATCAGTGAGCCAAGGCATATGAACCATCCTATTAGCACTGAGTTGTTCTCGTTAAATAAAACGCATGAGTGACAACAAGGTGGAATATGTCACACTGAAACATTTAAACATTTACAATCAGGGCATGGGTGACAAGTGGCGTGGAAGAAGAATGGTTAAGGACAAAGTGGATATGATGAATTTCGCTTTGTTGGATATGGTGACAACGACAAATACACAGTCGCGAATAAAATTAACGAAAATGACCGACATGACGGAAGTGTAGACATTTGACAGCTTGTTGTTGTGAGCCTAGTTGGCGCCTCATGGCGTGCAAAATTTGACTCAATTGTAATGCCTCTCATTGCTTTGATCTTAATAATTAAGGGCGTTAATTAGTGAAGGTTTCGGAGTCCTCGTCAAGCGCCCGTATAAACTCATTGAATTTCCTATTTCTTTCTAGAGAGAGAGAGTACGAGAGCGAGAGCAGCGAAAAAAAAAAATAAAACGGAAACGCAGGGAGCTTGGCTACGCGATGCTGTTTGCTACCCTATATAGGGAGGTGGAACATAGAGAAAAGAAAAGAAAGAGAGGTACGAATGACAAGTGAGCCTTACATAATATTCTTCCAGGCCATTACCCATTACTAATGTGCGTTTGGCTTAGTTTGTCTGTAGTGTCTTGTCCTTCGCCCTTAATTTCTTTTGCTTTGCATAAACTCTTGACGAACTCGCAAATATCCAATTCGCTGCACTTACTATTCACTGCACCGACAGTCGCAATCTGCGCTTTAGCCTGGTCTGCGGGGACGACAACATGGAGGGACACGTATTCAATGAGCCACTCAACGAAGCGCCACACATCCAGTCCAACTTATGCAAAACATCAATTAATAAAGTGAAACGCTGACAGTACATACCGCTAATTACACACCCTAACATTAAGTTTTTTAACACTGAGATAAAGCCCTAAATAAAGGTTAAAGTTAGCCTGTACTGTCTCATCACTCAACTTCCGTTTTTATTTGAGCTGACCGTAAAGAGATAAGCTCACTAGTTCATTTGCTTTCGAACCGTGACCGGAATGCCTCATTAATGACGAAGTGCGCTCCCAGATAGAGATCCTAAACTGCCGCTAGTTCAGACTACGTACTACTTAATGGGGCCAGATATATGCTGAACAATGAAGAGGTAGTTGCCTTCATGAACTGTATAATATGCGGTATTATTGTTAAGCCCTGAAGAAGTCTTTTTTATGACCTTTAACGAAAAAAAAAAAATTAGCGTCAAGTCGTCGCTTAGGAACGTAGATGTTTTTTATCAACCGTGGACCATCAATATATGCTAACTATTTTACGTCAGCGCGGAAGGAATAAGAAATTTTGGGAAAAGCCTGTCTTAGGCAACCCCTACATTTTGAATTGCAGCATTCACGTATTGACCGAAGCAAGCGCATGGTTACACAATGACGGAAGCATTAGCAGGCTCAATGCTGAACTACTATTGGGGCACTGGCGGCTGACTTCCAGGAAATAGATCGCCTGAAACGGCCGCCAGTGCTAGAAGGACAGGGGCCCGCTCTCATAAAATTTAAACAAAGAAAAGCACCTTTGGGCGGCGCCGAGTAAGTGCGTAGACGTTGAAGCACTGTCTTCGAGCTACTACATATCAATACTTACGATTTATCGGAATAGATTCGAAAGTTTCTCGCAAATGAAGCGGCAGAACGAACGACGGTTTCCAGTAACTTAAGACCATCAACAAAGAGCATCGAAAAAAGACGTATTTAGTGTGTTTGATTATTACGCCGTCAATGCAGGCTTCAATGCGCTTAAGCCACGCGCGTCTGCCAGAAAATAAGGCTGCGTTTCAGCAAACTTTGTAAGGGCTGCCTCACTTAGGGACAATGTTCGGAAGTCCTAGAAATGCAGAGCTAATACAGCTTGTTCTTGAACAAAATAGAAACGTTGTTTGCTATCTTATTTAATTTTTATTCTTTTTCATTAATATTTATGCAGCAAATTGCTTCATAGGTCCGGTGGAATAAACTCATACCAGTTATTATTTTATTTACCTTAAATGTAGCGCACATATTTTGCAGAAATCTTTTCAGCAATCATCTTACGAGGAAGAATTTGAAAAATTTGTCCCAAAGTAAAGAGTGATGAGTAAATTAGACAGAGACAATGTGTAGACTGTAAAGCTAGAAGACGAAGTGGACGGGCGGGTGTGCTAAAGAAGAATGAAAAATGAAAACGAAAAGCGGGAGGGGGGGGGGGGGGTGCAGAGCCAGTGTAAGGCTTGATGTACAACGTATAAAGGAAATGTCTGGCACAGCAGCTAGGAGGGCCCGCAAACCGTGTCGACTGGACAACAGAAGATGAGTTTCTGGGAGGAGGAAAAGAAGCTAGGGGAGGAGGGGGGGATGTTTTTTGCGAAGCACGACATAAAGGAGTACCATTGGCAAAAAGTTCTCTAGATGGACTAGTGACCGAAATGGGGGCTCTTGAGAGCCGCTGGAAAAATTCCTTGAGGAGAATATGTGGAAGTAACAAATGGACATAAAGCAAGAGAAGAAGTTCAAAGGCCCTGACGTTAGGCTGTCACATTGAGGAACAAAAGTGACTGGACAGAGAGATGTGGGGTGGCCTGGGCTAAACGCACAGGCAACTACGACGGAGGAGTCCCGAACCAAAGGTGTATAAGGGAGAACGGACGACAGAGCCAGAGGGGAAGGATTCAAGAGGAGAGAATCGATGATTTGAAAGTTCCTTGGGCTCTTCGCAATATCACCCCCGCTTTCTTCTCGTGCAATTGCGCCATGCTTGTTTCACACTCTACTGAGTTTCGAGGAAGGTAGAAAAAAAAGAGGGGGGGGGGGGAGCGCACCTTTGCTAAAGGGGATGCCACCAGACAACACTAAAAAGCACTGTTTTGGCTGTCGGAATACGGAGTGAAAGGAAACCGCAAAAAAAGAAACGGCAAGAGCGGCAGTAACCACGAGGAATGTGAAAGTACTGAGCGCAGAGCCTACTTCCAAATTCTGCAAGAGGAAATCACAGCACTAAAAAAAAAAAAAAAATAAAAATAGACGAGCAAGAACAACATAAAAAAGGAAGGATTCTGAACAAGCCGTTGTTCCCTTATCAGAATGCCTGCGATCGTGGAGGCAGCAACACTCGCGAGGGCTGAAATGTCCTGAAATAACCGAACCTAACGCTTACCACTAAGTGAACAATCTAAAAACAGGCGGCAAAGGGAGGGCTGCTAGCGTTAGCTTAAATACTGCGAGCGTCATGGTTCACAGTCGAAAGGAATCTCGGAATAAATAACAGGAGGACCCATTTTTCTCACCGCCTGAAAAATAGCAGTACTACATTGTCCCCATTTCAGGAGTTCTTTTTACCAACCAGCGCGCAGCTTTTTATGAAAACTGTAGACATATTTGTTGAAAAGTCCCAAAAACTTTTATGAATGCAAAAAAGGTGATAAGGTGATAAGCAACTGAATGTCTATAAATCTGAGCTAACCAAGTAATGGTAAGCAGAATGTCGACTGAAGAAATCTTTTCTTTTGTAAAAATGGTAGGCGTGGTGGTAATCGATTCTTCCCCCTTTTGCTTTTCTCTGCTTCCCTCGCAACCGTTGGAAATAGAAGCTGCTTTCATATCTTTGAGATCCACTGAAAGCAGAACTGCCCATTGTGGAGCTAACAATGCGTTAATGGCATCAAGATAGAGTCTCAAGCGAATCCCAATAAAGTTGTAAATAGTTTTGTAGAAATGGCAACAAAGCGGGAGAAATAAAAAAAAAAATAGTATGGAAGATTAACTGAAAATATGTGCGGCATAAATTTAATCACACAGAGTGTGAATTAACGAGCTTAACTGCATTTTGATGCAATGCAGAGGGAAAAGTGATTTGAGAAATAAAAAGAAGCAAAAGGTTAAAGAGCGAGAAAAACCGTGCTTTCAGAAAATCGAATGAAAGGTTATTCACGGCCCTCATTAGCTAGGCGAACAATTAGCACCGCCAAGGTTAGCCCCATTACTTCACACGCACGTAAGGTTTTGCGACGAAGCCAACGAGGGTCTTGAACAATGGGGCCCATTGGGACGCTTGCCATTGTCTTAATTGCGCGTTTGACTACGATTGTAGTGAACGCACGAAAACAAAGTTCGCAATAAAAAAAAAAGACGGAAATAAAGAATGCTCTTTAACAAGAAATTTCAAGATCAATTAGATAAAAAAAGAGAGAAAAAGATCATGTAGCATTAAGAAGACTGTTACAACCACAGAAGATTGTTTACAAAGAAGAACCTCGGTAGCTGGAAACTGCGCGGAAGGAATAAAAAAACTAAATATAAAATAAAATTTACGCAAACAAAATGAGAAGTGAAGGTATACGTTGGGTTTACGGAAAGCTAACTTGCTCCAAAGAAAGCACGGGCAGGTACATAGAGCACTCAGCAATACTGTTTTGCATACCCGAGGAAGAAGCCGAAAGGGAAAAGGAAATGGCTGCATCCGGTAAAATTAAATTTCCAAATGAACAAAGTGAGACGCGGCAGGAGCCGAGGCGAAAGGAAAGTAGTAAGCGAACTGACAGTCGTTGGAAGAGTGGCGTACGGGGTACAAATTGGTGCTGCGACCGGCACGTGAGCGATGACTTCTAATTGCACCGCTGGGAGGAAGCGTCGCAGCTCTGGAGCACGCGGCTTTTAGATCCCCACTTTTTTTTCCCCTCTATATCCCCTTACTACTTGTGCACTTCCCACGTCGTTTATTTTCTCTTGGGCCTTTCCGTCTTTCCCTCGTCCTGGTTCCCCAAAAGAGCTCCCTCCTCAACCCCTTCTCTCGAGGGAGGGTCGTCGTTTGCAATGGCTCTCTCCCGCACGCCTCCTTTTTGCGCCTCTACTAATCCTTCAAGAGTGAGCGGAGAAATAAGACGTAGCAAGTGCTCAGAACCCCCCTTCAGAATCATGCTGCTCTCGTGGCCGCAGTTTCATATAAGTTTTCATTCCCTATGCGAGCGAGATGAGAACGGAAGTGGCTTGCGCGCACTGTCAAGAGAGCGCGACTCGCGAGGTCCGCAAGGGGAGAGTGGCGGGGATGACGCCAATATGTGTTTGCCTCCTAACATACAACGTTGCATCCGTGCAGTCCGAAATGACATTTCGCACTGTCTCGGCGAACGAGAGAGAGAGAGAGAGAGAGAGAGAGAGAGCAAAAGCTAAAGAGACAGAAAGCCAAAAAGTAATGAAAAATCGACCATTGTAGAGGACGATCCAAGCACATGTCAGCGTTTCGGGCCACACTTCCTTAGATGTCACGTATTAGCGAGCACCACTTTGCTTGGCGCATCGTAGTTGGCCAGACTGGTTGATTTAATTGCCAGCTGCTCAAAGGCGGCTCTCGTGGCGAAATGGCGTTTGAAACCTTGAACCTCGCACGGCGGTTCCAAAACCGTCCTCCCACTACCCTCCCCCCTTTCTGATTTCTTCCGCTCCTACCTTCGCCCATTCCGCTCTTTGTAGAGCTGAGTCGTCTCTATCTGCATGTTGCTGTACGCTGTATGTTACCGGTCTCTGTTACTTGTGTGTTGCCTCTTGATAATTTGTTTTTGTTTTTTTATGTGCGCGTGCGTGTCGAGCAGGCTACGCCAACGAGGCTTCGCGGATGGTCGCCTTCACGACGCTGTCGTCGTCGTCGTCTTCGCTGCCGCGCCCTCCCGCACGTCCCCTTTGCTACTCGAGTGCACACCCTAATCTAATAAGGCACGTACAAATCCCCCTGGTCTCTCGGGGGGCGAATGCAGGCACGCACTGGGCCGCGTCGCCAATCTAACGCTACGGCGAGGCACGGGAAAAGAAGGGCTTGTGTTGCGAGCTGTTGCATTCGCTTTAGCGAGAAATTTGTTAAAGATGGCAAAGATGCTAACGCCAAGAATAATGGTCACTGTACTAGAATACATATTCATGAAAAACTTCGGTTCTATAGCTCAAAAGGGAGAAGCATTATACCGCAAGGACACTTGACAACCTCGCCTGGAAGGAGCTTTCGGGTTAAGCCCATCAAAGTTAGTACATTTATTGCACATCGTCGCAGTACGTCAAGCGGTTCTGATCAAATGTCACGGAGGCAATGCCTTCTTGGATATGAGACGGTTAATGACGAAAGAAAAAAAAAGAAAAACAAGAACAAAAAGATGCTACCGGCATGGCTCTGTTAGATCCGACAGATATGTTTCAGCACGTTTTGTGTTTGGCTAGAATTGTTTATAAATGTCAAACTTTGTTTATTATTATTTATACATGTATATGTTTCACGAGATAGCGTAAAGGGCTCGTTCGCCCACTTCAAAAGAGAGAATAACGTCAAAAAAGAAAAAGAGAGAAAAAGCATGGAAATTAAAAATTGTGACGAAGCAGTTTTTCGCGCAGCGTTCAAGGTGACGTCATACCAATTCGCTTCCTCTTTAGCATCCATCTGCTACTCAAGTGGGAGGCTAGTTTGCCATAATGATTCTAATTGATTACAACTGAATGCCGTTCGTTTTAAGTGTAGGCCACCCCCGAGACTAACTGATACTGCGCTTTCGTTTCCCCAGGAACCAAATCAACCAAAGATGTTTAACAGTTTGCTGAACTTTGTGCCGGTCACTGAAGGTCAAAAATTTGCGGAATGAAAAGGCGGTGTCAAAGGCGCCGCTTCTACTGATAATGATGAAACCAAAGCGTGCTCCAAATTTTATTGTCTGTGGCTTCTTTCGTGGGTCTTCATCCGCGAGTATCCACTTTGCTGAACGCTTAAACGTTAGACCTTTAATTGCTTACTGTGATATCTCGCATGTGTCATTATGATGTATGCATTCCGAATAAAGCTACACATAATGTGAAAGACCGCTTGACATAGACATCAGGCACTGCTCCAAGGCGACAAAGGTGCGTGTGTGGCCGAAAACCAGCATGTCTGACTTGAGTCCAAGGGTCCAGGGTTCGATTCCCTGCTTACCTTCCCGTCTTGAAGGAGCTGCTCATGTAATGTGGTCTCTTCACGTCCCGCAACCCGGCGACCAGTAATTGCCTATAACCTGATAACTACCACGTTTCGGAGGCTTCTCCCGGACATAGCAGCATTTAGTGCGAAGCACTTCTAGTCTACAGCACGGTGGATTGCGTCGATTTCCGCTTTCCTCCCTACGGTGTGCTGCTATGACAGCATTCAAGCCTAGCTTGGCTTTACATGGTTATACTACGACTCGCTGTGAGCGACCATGGCTTCTATGAGTAGCATGATCATGATCATTAATGACCAAGGTCGCGGTTTAAATGGGCCAAACCGTCCGTGATTATTCCTGTGTGAAGCAGAAGTTATAAAATAAAGTGCAGACGCGTCTGAACCCACAGTGACGTAATTACACCTTCGTAAGGATGCTTAGTAAGTCTGATGGGCCTAGCTGGGATAAATATTTTGGGGGCCGCATTCAAGTCCTACGTTGCAGCCTGAACACATACTGGTCGTAATTACAATTTTCGAAACAAAATTGTAAGCATGCGAGGCCTATAGATAGGCCGAAAAGTTTAAGGTCACATTACCATAGTACTTCTCTGTCTGAACACGCATTGTCCCTAATTAACCTTTCTAAGCCTACTAATCTTCACTAAGCTTATCTAAGCTTAATTAATCTTGACTAGGCTTAGATAAGCCTAACAGGCCTAACTTACGCTATTTAGTGAGAAAGCACTTCCGGCTTTCGAACGTAACGCTTGCGTTTAGCCGTGGCTTAACCCCTGCCATTTCTTTGTCGGAAGTCAGACATTTAGTGTTAGTGCACTAGGGAAGGTGAGTGAACATTTATCACTATGACAATGAGAATTGCAGCTAAAGTGTGAGTGGATGCGTAACGTTGTTGTCCGACGAAACGTTGTAGGCCTGTGGGATGGCTGTTGCATTTGTGGCTACTTATACAGGGCTGAGAGCATTTTGCTGAGAGTGCTAGAGAATTTAGGCTAAACAACTTTTCATAAGGGGGGAGGTAGAGGTGTGGGGTTTTGGGTAGAAGTGTGAGAGTGTAGGCGTGCCTTACATTCGCCATAGGGTCAGGAAGCGGCGATGACAGCCTAAAAGATGGATGCAGTTGGTTGGAGGGGCAGTTTCGTGAAAGTGTGATGTGACGGAAAAATGGTGAAGCGCCTTCGTAGAATGGCACCCATAAATAGAGAGCTTTCCGGCAAAAAGTAGACATCAGGAGAAAAAATGTTCGTAGTAATTTAAGCCCAAACGAGGCACAACTAAAGCCCACAGCATGTTGGGCGCAACCGATGTTAAAGGTTGAAGAGGTTGAAGTGCAGAAGTGACAAGGATGATTCAAGAAAAGGCGCAAGCGACAAGACAGGGGACCAGATGAGTCCGGTCGAGAAAATCTTCTGGTAGCAACAGGTAAAAGCAACGGGGAGGTGACTGGTGATGGCGCTATCTGTGGGAGGTGCATCGCTTGCAGTTAATAGAAGGATAGGTTGCGCATAAAACACCGTCATAAGACAGGATATAGGGCGGGTCACAGTACAAACTTACAGCTGAGCCTTATTTGAATAGCGGGCAGGCTTATATATTTACGCGAGAACAGCTTCCGTATGTAATAATTTACATGTAAACTAAAAAACGAAAACATTGGCGAAAGTAGAAACGTTTAAACTCGCGAGAAAACCAGCGGCAAGGGCGAAGAAAATAGCGTCGGCTGCTCACAGCACGAGACTAGAATAGCTTTTATTGCGATTAGGGGCGAAATAGCAGACAACAGAAAGAATTGCTGGCAGGTGTAGTAAGTGCAGTCAGTGAACTGAGTGGAATTCGCTATTAACTCTTGTTAACTGACAGTGTGGGTATGAGACGCCGAGTAAGGAAAAAAAGTTTATACTCTCACTGCAAAATACAGAAACAAGGTTAGAATACGAAAAAAAAAGATAAAAATGGCATTATCCAGATTCACTACGATTGGAAGTAGGTAGTTTTCCCTTTTTGGTGCGCTTCTACTTCTTAATATGCGAATCGCATAGACAAAGCCTAAAAATATTGTAACACTGCTCAAGGAGAGAAAAATGTGAAGCTGAGGGAAAATAAACGAAGTTGCCCCAGCGGGAAGTATGACTGAAGTTGGGCGCGGTGTCAACTTTTTTTCCCTCCGGCGCACAACTCATTCATCTAGACGAATAATATGCAAGTAGCATAGACGAAGACGGACGCGTTCGGGAGACGGGGCTCGGAGAAGACTGCGACTGGTAGTAAAAAAGAAAAAGAAAACAAACTAAGAGAGAGAGAGAAAGAGAGAGAGAGAGAGAGAGAGAGATCTATCACACGGGCGCGGCACGCCGCAAGAAACTTGAAACGAGTTTATAGGCTTCAAAAATAAAGGAACGAGATAAAGGTTGAATGCCGGTAACTAGCGAGCCCAAGAGCGTCACGAACTACACAGACACGCGCAGACATGCAATCACTGCGGAATGAGGAAGGAAGAGGGTGTTAGAAAAGTCAGCCCACTCCGTCGAAAAATTTTCTTGCTTTGGAGCCGCAATTACTGACCCTACGAATAAAATGTGCTACTCTTTGGTGCGTGAACGACGAAGACATTTTCAGATGGGTCTGACCAAGAAGCAAGTTGGAGGGCGAAGCGCTAACAGCTTTTTCTCTTTCCTTTCTGTTTATTCCTTCTTTTCATCCGAATTGCGGCAATTTGCCGTCAATGCAGTAATGACCAAAATGCCTTTGATTCGTCGCTTCCATTGTTAGGTTCTGATATTTATTAAATATTCGCTCTAAAGGAAAAAAGGAATACAGGAAAAAAGTGCGGATCAAGAATGGTGATAGGGTGCACGTCTGTCGGCATTGTACTCTCTGTGCTAAATGAGCGTGGGTGAGGAGAGAAGTTAATTTAAACCGCCTCCAACTTAAAGCGTTCAGGGAAGTCTACGGAAGTAGCTGTCGACAGTTGACGACGATCACGCACACAGCCCCCTCTTGTTTAGTTCCATTCGAAGTGAGATGTTAGACGGCTAGTGTGTTGCAGCTACTGCAGAAGGTGCATTGATAAATGATGCTCGAAGTCATGTTGTTGTCTATTTCAGCAAAAAAAAAAAAAAAAAGGTGAGCATGAAAATATGTCGGCCCTACAATAAATAATTAATGAAAACATAAAAATCAACTCAAAGCGACGAAAAAAAAAAAAACGCGAGAAAAATAACCAAAACCTGAAGTGGTAAACAGTACATGCAAGCAAGAATGCAAATCTGACAAGGCTTGCAAAGATTTCAGCAAAAAAACACGCTGATGTAGTACGGTTTAAAATGGAGAGAAAATGATAAGATGATGATGCTATGCAGCATCCCTTCAGTGCTATAGAGTCATTACTTTGCCTATTAGGGATATAGAGCACATCATTTTATCAAATGGAGAATTTCCAGCTTGATATTTTGGATTGGCTTGTAAGAAGCGGTCGCAGCAGGAACTTTGTTTTACAAATTGATTGCAATGCAGTAAGCTCTGTAGTAACAAAAAATTAAAAACCAACCACCAACCCGCCCACTTATTTCCTCCCTATTCCCCCTCCCCCTAACATACACACACTGAAGACTAGGCTAGTTAACGTAGTTGAACTATTGGTGCAAATATACAGCATGGGCTCATTTGTTTATAGCCATTGTTTTCCCTTTATTCTTGCAGTATCAGTTCATCATTTTCTCATGCATACAAACAGCTTATTTATTTTAAAGATAAATAGGTATGGTTGTAATGGATACAGCAAAATTTTTCATGCCAATCGGGCCCCTTTCGAAAACGCAACGGTGGCCGAAAGCAACAGTAGTTACCAGATCCTTTCTTTGCGAAGCCATGACCTCGATTATGAGGCATGTCTTAACTGCGGCCTTGATAATTGTACGGACTGTCTGTTGTCCTTTTACTTTCACCGTAATATTCGCGCATATGTTTAAAAAATTTCAGTGTTTATTTTTGTTACTACTTCTGTGAAAAGTACAAAGTGATTCCATGCTAGTGACAAAAATGAGGTTATAGTGACAATAACCAAGCATTAACTTTAAATTTTCTGGCAAAGACATTGTCATTGTTTTTTCTAGGAATGAAGATAGCTACCTGAAAGTACGTGGTAGTGCAAGGAAACAAGAGGGATTGCAGGTATTTCGAGCATTACTGTTGTGGAAAGAAGGAATGAACCGAATAAATAAAATCGTAAAAGCGTTAATAAAACCCTGCACCGTACAAAGCGTCATGTGAGGCATGCCCATCCCAAGCACTTGCAGGTAACAAAATTGCGGTCTGATGCGCCTCTAAACTTCACCTGTCAAAACCTTCGCGTTCCTCTCCTTCTCCTGAAATGCTTAGCACTCAGGGTTGGACGCAAACGAGTGCAGTTCAATAAATATGCGCCTTTCGATGGTTCGCTCCTTTCTTTTGTGTTACACACCGCGTGACACGTGACCATATTTTTCCCATCTTCCCTGTCAGGGGCACCTCAGCTTTTACGCGTGCATAAGTAGCGACGGTGAATGACCCTCGCGACCTAGACAATCTTGGTATTGCTCCACTTTTCTTGCGTTACCTTCTTTCTCCCATACACGATCAAAGTTGGAAGCTGCGTGCAGATTACCGGCGAAATTCGTGTTCACCGACGCTATTAAGCTGCCATCCCGAATATGGAGCCTAGCATCGAAGCAGCGAGCGATCTCGCTGTTTCTTGATCCTTCTCATCATGACAGGACTGCTTTAGTTCTCTTTTGCTGGGTCCACACACACACATACCAGCGTGGATGAGTGTCAGCCGTAATATGGAAGGAAAAAGCAGAGACATCTGGTGATGCTCTGACGCGTTCATATCTGGCTTCAGCCATGCGAGTAATTCCAGATCGCCTTCTTTTCTCTTCTACCCATTTCGCTCCTCCTCCTCCTCTAGACGGTAAAGTCTGGTTTGGTACCTTTATCGTCTACGGTTTTTAAACCTGGTGAGGTGCCTTTGCGTCTTCCCCCCACCAAGACCGCCCCGGGGGAGATGCCAGAGGGTCGTCGGAGCGTGTCAATTGGCCCGTTTCGAGATGCCGCGGGCGTAAGTGCGTTTCGTCAGCGCAACGTCTAGGGTAACGCGGAGTAAGCAACGTCGAGACAGTAACCCTCTCCTCACCCACTTCCCCAGAATCAAGCGCCCTCCCTATCTACCTCCTCACCCCCTTCCTTGACCGCGTCTTGCTCTCGCATCAACGCTATTTCTCACTGTGCTTGCTTTCTCGGCTTGCGAGCTCTCGGATTGCGACATGATCGATATGGTGAAGTAAGTGGAAGAGAAAAAAAAAAAATAAAACAACACAAACATCACAGCAATATGAGGCATGATAGAAGAAGATGAAATAAATAAAAATAAACATGACATTACATGATGCCCTCTGGCGCAGGCTATAAATAAATGATTCGTCTTATTGCAATGCGAAAAAATGTTCAAGACACGACGCGCCCGAGAGAGCGAGTGACTATTCGAAGCCACATATGAACGTTTGAGCAACGTGAGATTGCGCCAGGAATGAAGTGTATGTTCCAATCGGGTAGAGAGCAGCGCGCGAGGCTGCTAGCTGAGTGAGTTGTTTTATGAGTGCAGCGGGACGAATATTTTTTGTTCCTACTACGCAGCACGCCATGAAATTGCTACTCGACTGAGCTGAAACAGCTCCTTCAAAATGTAATCTCTTGTAGCAGCAGCAGCAGCAGCAGCAGCAGCATCAGCAGTAGTAGCACCATCAGCAGCAGCTAAGAGACTTTTGGAGACGCTTCGTGCGTAAGCGACAGACGCGACCACTGTGGGGAGTTACAGGCAGTATTCGCAGTTTTATGCTGCACAGTCGAATGAATGTATCGGCGACTGCATCAGGGTGGGGGAAAATCTAGGAGCCTCTAAGGAACGGGCGCAATGCTGAACGACTCTGTACACATTCTTAATATAACGAGGAGGGTTGTACCTCGCAGCCACACATGTGCACTGTACAGTTAAAAAAACAAACAAAAAACAATGAGGTATACGCGGTATACAATGCAAGCTACAGATTGACAAATGCGATGCGATGCGATGTACTCAGGCTCAAGAAACTTGGCATCGAGTATTGCAGCTTGTTATATCCATCGTAAGAATAAACGTGCAGCCGGAATTCTGAATATGAAGCGACGCCTATTGGCCACCCGCGGGTCGTAGGCTACGCTTATAACGAACGCCGTTTTGTAGCGTAGCGCTACAAAACACCGTTCGTTAATAGTAACCTACGACTTACGGGTGGTTAATAGGCGCCACTTGGTCTTCATAAATCTTACAACGTTAGAGCTACATTCGGCTACAAGTCGAGCATTTCGCTGTGGAACAGCTCTGGAATGTATGGAATGCGCCGCGGAGAGGAGGGGCAAGTGCGAGGGGCGTGACGTCAGCTTCGCTGCCCGGTGCCGCCGCCGCTGCCGGGCACGAGGTCACGCGGATGCCACGTGCTAGCTGTGCGCATGCGTAATTGCGCGTATAAACGGAGGCGAGACAGACAAGGCGTCCGCACCACAGTCGTTTCGCATGGAAGGAGAGTCGGGCCGCTGCTCAGCGGCGGTATCGAATGGAGAGGCTGAATTTCTCAGATCCAGTAGCTATCGACTGGTAATTTTTCATTCATCAGAGAAAGAATGGATACGAAAGGCCAAGCGAGCAGCAGAGACGCCTGAACAGAGAGAAGAATGTCTCGCCAAGCGGAGACCCCAGGATGCAGAACATAACAGGTGGCGCGTAGCAGCTGGGAAGGGGCCTTCGTGAGGCCAAGGGGAATCGACGAAAGCGACAGAAGAGGATGTAAAGGCTCGTCGTGCAACCGATCATACCATTCGACAGTCACAAAGTTCATCTGCGACTCGAGCATTTGAAGCAGACTTCGTGGAGAATACGTTTGGACACAGGTGCAGAGTATACGAAGGACTGTGGCCGCGTGTTACTATACTGATCACCGGGCCGTCTTTTTTTCCGTCCACGAAATAAAAAAAGAATGATGTGCGACGACCAATGTCTCTTCATTGCTAATCAACATGAGCTCAACAATAGGCTCGGCAACATGACGAAACCAGAGGAAAGTAGCTTCGCTACGTATATCCTGACGTAGCCGAGATAAACCATTGCCAATGTTTTTTTTTTTTTTTTTTTTTTTTTTTTTTGTGAACAGTTCCCAGAAAGATCATGTTCAAAATAATAAGGTTATTGGCTTCCCTGACGTTAATCTCAACTTGACAAAACACTTGATGGGAAATGGGGGAAGAAGGAGGAGAAAGCGAATAATTCGTCAATCCAAAGACATTAATTATTAATTAGGCAGTATTTCTGGCGCGGATGTCGTGATGAGGAAGCAGCGAACCAGAGTTCTTCTTTAGCGATATTATATTTTGTCCCGAGGCAAGGAGTTGTCAGGTTGCGCTGAAGGAATTGAGCGAGGTGGGGTATACACATTGTTGCCCTATTCCCTGCAGCAGGTAGTCTTGCAAGGTAACTGATTCCAAACTTGTCTGCAGAGGTCGCCGTTCCCAGGTAAGCAATTCCATGCACTACGTGCTTCGGATTTCCGGAAATGTTTGCAAATCCTTCTCTAGTGTAGACCATTGTAGCGAAATCTACATTGGCCACGAACAATGAATTTCGCATGTCGGGAGGCACAGAGCTGTTACCTAGCAACCGCCGCAGCTGGTGGACGCCGCTAGGCTGACATCGAGGTACCCTGAATGCCGCGCGCTGGCCGCGCCATCTTGACGTCAAGAAGCAACCAGAAGAAGATGATGTCTCGTATTTATTGCAACAACAACATAGCTAGACATAATGAGTAGCGCATCTTAATTCTGCTTCTCTAACGTGATGGTGATAGTAGTGATTATGATAGGGTAGTCAGCGGCGCATTTAGAGCGTGTACGCATTATAGGACCGGATTAGATTAAACTAGATTAGATTGAACTGGACTGGATTGGATTGGACTGATCGGGCTGGTTTGAATTGGACAGGTTTGGATTGAATTGGACATGATTGGTTGGATTGTATTTCACTGGAATGAACTGTACTTGACTGGACTGGATATTATTACACTGGATTGGATTAGATTATACTGGATTGTATTGGATTACATTGAATTGGATGGAATTAGATTTGATTGGAGAGGTGCAGGCAGCCCAGCGCCAGGTACACATACTTTCGCTACGTATATTCTGGCATAGCTGAGCTAAGCTACGCCCAATTTTTCTTGTAACCTCTCACATAATGACGACATGTAAGCACCTACAGCACACGAGACAGGTTAAATAATTCATGATAAGGTGGAAAAAGGCGTGCGGCTATAGCCTCTGGTGTTCTCTTCGAACTAAATGCATACAGCATCTTGCGAATACATTTGCACCCGAAAGGCGATCACCACCATCTACTGGCGTTCCCAATCTATCACCACTACGACACATCGTAATTCACTAGAAGCGCAGGGCTTAACTTATAAAAAATGGTTTGTTTTTCACGCTTTGTTTAAAATTCTGTCGTCCTCCACTCGACCGAAAGCCGTCAGTTCCGCATCTGCACATGGGGCCATACATTACAGTTTTCTTCACTATTGTGAAAGAAAAAAGAGCAGCCCGTTTTGCGTTAACGAATAAAGAACATAACTACATGCGTTTCTCGCCTACCGCGTGAACTCAATAGCGATCATCAAGCTATTCTGCATACAGTCTGACTCATATTGGATTGTATAAACCGGCAGTCAAAGCGTGTCGCGTCAACACAGGATAACAGTTTTAAGGCCAGTAATAATGAGGGATTAGTGTAGAACGTCACACGTTTTCGACTTCGTTGGTAGGCACAAGGAATTTTGATGTAAAATAGTTGCGATTCGAAGGAACGCACAGACGCTCTTTCTGTATGCCACATTCCAGAGTGTATAATATCTGAGGCTTTAAGGTCCTATACACCAATGCTTTTTAGCACACCATTAAATATTACACCAAGGACATTTTATTGACTTCAGTTGAACATTCACCTTGTGTTTGGCGCTCTTCGGCCCAAGATGCCCTTGCACCATAAAAAAATCAGTCCATCATCATCGTCATAATGACAGTGGGCGCAATTTATGTTCCAGAGAATTCCCTCCGGTAAATGCGCAGCCTTGGTCACAAGGCCTCAAGGTAAATGATTTGTTTACCAGCTGTGCATTTAATCGCTTACGACCGCCATGAACCTTTATATCTCTGCAGGCAAGAAATCAGTCTTCCTCTTGACCTTCTTGTCTTTGGCGGTGGCGCTACGGCTCGATTAAACAGCTGAAAAATATTTGGCGCGAGGATCTTTTGACAAAAGTTGTACATAGCCACTGATATCAGGGTCCTATGTTGTCACAGTCAGGAAGCTCAGCTTTTCATTGAGTAATCATTTTACTTATGCGATTGAACACTGCAATTCTAGCAAGAAACACTTATTATGCAAGCATTGTGGGTGTTTCACGCACCGTTTGCATTTAGCGCAGTGCTCCGTCAGCAATTTCTAAGCTCTCCCGCATTCATTCTAGTCGCTTGTTTAATAATATATTCTTCGAGCCGGAGGTCATCTGGCTATTCGCCGAGGATGCAGTGAAAGAAACTGAAAACGAAGTTCATGCTCTTCTAGATTCTGCCAGCGCTGGCCTCTGCCAACTTTTTTCCTTTTCCATCCAGCACATAGATTCGCTTTTGTCTCCATACAAGGGAAACAAAAATGAGCCGTATTTCAAATGAAGTTCTCTTAGCCCGGACGCCCACACAGGAACGATCGTTCAGCACGTGAACACTGAGCTTGTTTCCAGGGCAATCATTTTTGTTTACCTATAAACGATTAAAATTTCATGGTGGATACGCTTCCACGATTTCTGTGTCGACTGTCCTGAATGTTTACGACCGCAACCTGTACAGACACAAGAACTGCAAGTGCGTCGTACAATTTCGTACTGAACTTCCAAGAGATCACTGAAAAGCGAGCAGCATTGCCTCTCACCACTGAGAGTAAAGCGCACTTAAGCGAGAGTAAAGCGAGGCACCCGGATATGTATTCTCTCTCCAGACCCTGTAGGAGCCCATGCGTCGCCTATTGTTTGTGCAACAAAAAGTAAAAAGAAAGAATAGAAAAGGAATATGAAAACATAAAAAGAGAAAAACAGAAAAAGGAACGAAACATGCGCGAATCGCATGGCCTTTGTCGCACGAGACGTCTAAGCTTAAGAAAAGTAAAGGCACAATCCGCTTTCGCAGGCAGAGGTAGGTGCCATCAATCTGGCGCAAAGGAGACGAAACCGGACGCGTGTTTCCACATTGTGAGAGGAGAACGGCTAGGGCTGTTTGCCCCAACAAAATAATCTGGGTTTTGGATAAAAACATGCACAAAACACAGGCTACTTAAAGGCGTGTGGTAGGCGTCACTTTCTCGGCTCTGGGTGATAAGATCATCTCGTCTTTGCGGGAAACAAGAAGCTTCTAAAACTTTTTCACTAAAATCCATGCGGCATTCTGGTAAGTTGAGAGTTGGTGAAAAATGATTCGGCGCTGCGTTTAAGTGGATTTACAGGGTGATTATCACGGAAGGTTGATCGCGACTAGATTCGTCACAGGCGCGCCAATCGGTAGCGGCACAACGCAACTAGCAATCACATGGGCACCTGTCGTGGCGAACAACCGTGCGCCTTTGCGAATTCGTCCAACTGGTCTCACATAAGCTTCTACAATCCTGAATGCTTTTAAAAAGGTAAACTATATAAGCTTCGGTACAGCGTCGGCATCGCCATGTGCAGGACCCGTTTCAAGAAGATAAGTTCCTTTATTTCGCCGACTCTTCTTTTATTTATTTCGTTTAGTAAAGTTTCAAACAAGAGAGAACTTTCATCTCACGAGCAAAGGTATGAAGTTGGCGTAAACAATTTTACAGCTCCCGCGAGTGTTATTGTCTCCGTATGCGCGTTTAGGAAAGCGATTTGCTGAACGGCAACAGGAAAGTGCTTTCAGTTATTCATTTCTATTTTTTTTTTCTATTTGCATCCATTTACTTCGCTTAGGTTATAACTGCGTTTTCGGGGCACTCGCAGCTTGAAAAACAAGTATGCTGCTTTTACTTTTCATATGCCCCAATTCAAAATGCTGAGTTTTCTGAGTGCTTTGCCTAGGAGTTCCTGAAGATGATATAAAGGGGCTTTGGGACACGAGTGGAGTATCTGGAAGGCGCAGTTGCTTTATAATTTATTGACATTAGTTTTAATGGTTTACTGCTGAACGACTTGCGCTTGCAGCGGATTTAGACGAGCATGACGCTCAGCAAAATGTCGTTTTTAATGTCGTTTTTATGCTCCATTGCACTGGCGAGGGAAATACTTTATTGTCGTGTGTCCGTCCTTAAAGGTTCACCGCGTTTTTTGTGAAGTACCAGGAACGTTAGGATCTAAAACAAGGATCTAAAGAAAGCAAATTTTGGGACAAAAACAAAAAGAACACTGATTTAAACTATGAGCAGCAATGTTTTGGTAGTTAAAACTGCTGTATTGTTCATACAAATATCTTGTGTCATTCCAGTTCCTAAACATAGTTTATTTTTCGGCTACGCATATTCAACACAAAGCTCGACTGAAGGTCAGTGAGCAGAAATCTTTTCTTACGCATTCTAAATTACAACTACTCTCTTTCTGTCACATCTACTCCTATTTGTGCTTGAAATGTTTTAATTAGCGCTTCATCTCAAAATATTTGTATCGGAAAATCTCATAATAACTTACACGTAACTTTTATGAATTCATATGTGCTACATACAAGTTTATGGTGATTGATAATATTGACGCAAATGCATCTTTAACCAAGAACACTGCATTCGTACACAGTAAAAAAAGAGGGGCAGTTAAACTTTTATCTACGAAATCTAGCTTCGAGAAATTGTGCAGTTAACAAAAAGAAACTGTAGTGATGATTTTTTTTTGCACCTGCAAGCGAGACTATTATGGCGTGTAAGCAATTGAGGCTATCAGAGGAAAGCATGGGCCTAGTGATAACCATCGGGTAAGTAACGGCGCAACATTTACATACCAGTTGTTTATATCGGTAACGTCTCTATCATGAAATGTTTTCTGTTGCGTTCCGCTGGTACACACAACGCAGCGTTGTGTTGGGTTCGTGTGTGCACGTATCACATATTTGTTTAGTACAAATTCACATATTGTGGCGCATGTCAGTTAAAGCGTAGCGAGCGTATATTCTTAGAGCTGATCTGTGGCGAATATCAACGATATGGCTCAAGGCACATGACACATGCCAGAGCACTCTGGGTGCTGTGCGTATTGTATAAACTGGCATGTGCCCCGTAAGAAATACAAATCTGGTCATGAGTTTCGCGTATTAACTCGCGAATGTTTCGCGTGAGGTAGAATTCGAGTTTTCATAGTTGTACGTGCCAGATTTCATCTAAAAAGATATGAAAAACTACATTTTGAATTGTCCGACAGTGTGTTTCGCAGACATGATCACATGCGCTGTTCGTTTCGTTCATGCAGATGTGACATGCACCATAACCGTAAAGATGCACTTCTTGTACCACCGTAGACCTGCACTCGACTTCAACCACATTTAAGAAAAATATTTAAAAATGCGGCATATATGCCACTGACACAGTTTTGTCACTAAGTGTGTGTCCTTTGGTTTCAAGAAGATTTAAATCCTTTTCGTAATTTGTTTTTGGACAAAAGGTCAGAGGTTATGTAACGTACGAAGTAGTCGGAGTACGCTCATGCTATTTTTCCATATTAATAATAAAGAAACAGTGGTGTATAAAGGAACGAAAGAAGGAAGACAAGCGATTAAGAGGATATTAACTAGTGCTTAAGGAAGAAAAAATAAAACACTCAGTTTACTTTGTGGTTTCCTGTTTTTGTCCTCCTACTACTTTCATAAACAGGGTGTCCCAATTCACTCAATACAAATAGTTCTTTAAATAACTGTGAACAATACGCAGAGGTGGTCTGTTCAGGTGGGTTGTTCAGCACGGTGGACATTGTATACACCAATGATTTGACAAATAATTAAGTAAAATATTATTCAACACGTTTATTTTAAATCATGTAAGGAAATGGTGTATTGCAAAAAGGAACGCCGTAATTATACAAGGAGAGCCCCGCTTCTATATTTTCGTAATTGGCAACGTGACTCGAAATATGGACGTCAAAGATACGCATCTGAAAGCTCGCTGTGTTGGGTTTCACGCATTGCACTTATAAAAACGCACTGCTGTTACTGGTATTATCCTTGACATAATCCCGTTAAGTTCTACGCCATCAAATACACAAACTGCGTCTGTAATTTCGTACATAAGCAATGCAGACGAAACCATTTTAAAGAGTGAAGTTTGTGGAAGCGAACTCAACGAGTTTCAGATACCTATTTCTGACTTCTGATATAACGATCCAGGTTTCTGGCTCAGAAAATTTTAAAAGTGGACCCATATTTCAGGCTGGCGGCCTGAAATTCCACAAACTAAAATACTGCCCATAACATAAAAACAAAATGTTGAGCAGTTAGTTTTACGTAATCGTCTAATCATTAATATTTATAATGTACACAATGCCCGTCTTGTAGAACCCACCAACTCAGATATCCCGAAACATCTTTCATGGTTTGTAAAAGACAAATCTATATAAAATAAATTGACGCACCCGGTATAAATTAGCCAAGCTGTCGATTATTGTACAGGGCTGCTACATACAAGATCACGTGGCAGTCCTCTTCAGAGCTTCAGTGCACCTTACCCGACTGCGTACTGAAACTAAATGAGAGCACATTCGAAGCGTCATCTCCAGGCCCCTCTTTGCTTACGTCATTTTTCATCGTCATGCGACTGTGGCCGCAGGAATTGGGCATTAGAGTGAGTGGCCACCTCCTTGCGTGTTCCCCCTAAGTGTGGACGACCCTGTACATTTACTTCCAAGTTGACTAAGTCCTGATCTCAGTTAGCCGGCTGTGAAGGAGCGCGATTAATGATGCCCTGCTCTTTTCGCGCACTGCCCTGCGTGCATCATTAACTGCGAGCGTTAGAAAAACACGACAGAACAACCAGCGCAGTAAAATTGACTTTCTGAGATGAAATGCAGACCAATACCAGCCGAAGCTCAGATGACTAAATTTGGGCGATGCTGGTAAACTAATAGGACTGTGTATTTTAACTTTCAGGACCCCCTTTTAATAAGTGGCCACGGTAGTTTTGTTTCGCTTAAGAGGAATGTCATATCGGAAGGATTAAGTAGGATTCTCATAACCATCTGCTCAGTCTCGCCTCTTGAGGTGTTTCACATTGTTTCTCTAACTTAGTGGTATGCAAATTTTGATGCGGTCTTCGAAAGGTTTAAATCATTTGGTACACTATGTGAAGTTTTATGCTACAACACGGAAGAAACTTAGAATCAGACAGCCATCGCTTCGCTAAGAATGATCGGAATTCGTATTGCTTAATTCTTTATTTTATGTTTTGCGCAACGCTTAAAAACTAGAGAGAAGAAAGGAAAAAGCAAAATCATTATGTTCATGCAATATATTTTATCTTTACGCGGTTTGTGAAACATCCCTAAAAAAAAAGGCTTGAAATTTGAGCAGCTTGAAAGACGAGGGTGTCTAATTAAAATCTGCGCAAGATAAATAAATTGTTGTGCTTCCAGCTGTTCCTCCACTCAGTGGGCTCTAGAAGATAGGGCGAAAGCCTTTGATGTGCGTCGGTGGAGATAATGATAAAGTGTAATTTGGCCTCGAGGAAGCTGAGACCGCATTTTACGTCATTAAAAACTCACGGGGGAAGAAAAACAGACTCCCAGCTTATACTTAAATATTGTTCTTTCGATATTATCTCCAATGAGATAATTAAGGGACGTTCCTTGCGCTAAATAAAGGAGGCCATTCAAAACATAAAGTCTTAGTTATGTGCAGCACTCGCCACAATGATGTTTAAGGAAGAGGTTCTCTCTGGAATACCAGCAAAAGCAGCTTCATTTAATTAGCTGCAAGTGGTTATAATGGTTTCTTATGATCAATACAAAAATAAAAAAGCGCTGATTTCAAGCTGTCCTTTTGCTTTGGCTACATAAACACTTGCGAAGCTCCTTAATCAGTTAGTTATCAGATACCAAACTTACCTGCGTATTAATGATAACAGGAAATAAAAGTAAGAAGCAAACACATATTCGAAATTATACTATCGCAGACCCGCACAAAATACACACGAATGCAAGATGCAAACTCCTTACACAACTGGTTGTTTTCGCAGAAGGAGTGAAGAAAGTGACAGTGAACTATTACCGCTGAACGCGAGTCTCTAATGCATTGCCAGAAGACTGAGCGAAAAATTAATTATTAAGATAACTTTTATATCTTTCTCTCGGCGCAATATTTTCGAATGCAATGTGCACTGTTAGTAAGTGATACACGAAGTTGGTTCTTACTAGTGTTGCGCTACCTTTTTTTTCTTTTTGCTTCTTTTGTTACTTTTTATGACTTTCGCTTCATAACTGAAAGGAAGATTGCGGGTGGGATATTCACAATATAAAAAGTTCGACATCACCTTATCATTACCCACATAGGACCAAAAAAAAAAAAAAACATTCCGTATTGACGCTCATAATAGTAAACCCTTCATGTTCTATTGATGTGTGTCCTAAACTGGGCCCACATACACGTTAGCAGGTACTGTCTGATATCCTGACCGCACACTACAAAGTACCGATAACTGTAAAATGGTTTATTGAGAAACAACAGACATCACTGATCAACATGATTCGATGAGTGTGCAACGCTATATAACATTAAAAAAAAACTTTTCATAAAGTTTTGAAAGAAAATAAACTTAATTGAATACAAGGAGCGCAGTAAAAGGCCCTATGCCCATTAAGCTACCATAGATAATATAGATTGCAGTTGGCTCATGGTAACTTTCTACCATTCCAAGGTGGTCTATTTCCCTTGGTGAAATATAGCCAAAGATCTAGTGTAATCAAGCAAAGAACGTTAGTTGTCTCATACCCGCGAAAAGTTAGTCACCCAACAATCATTGGTAGTTACCCTCCTTGTCTTTATATTCCATTTCTCTCTCTCTCTCTTTCATGACCCCGGCGGCGTTGAAATGCCATGACAAAAACAGGAACATGCACGCGTATCTGCGTGTTCCGCCCGTTCGTTGTCATGGAAAAACATGTAGTTTGCTACGCTGTCCAGACTCAAATCATGTGAACGTCGATGAAGTTACGTGCAAGAAAAAAAAAAAAGAACTTTACTCTTACGGCAAGCACGGGTTTTCTTTTTCCAATTTTGACAATTGACGTTTATGATTCCGGGAAGTTTTGTAACGTATGTGAGCAGGACGATCACGTAATTGAAAATTCGCATAATTAGGTTTGCTTCCGCGGAAACTAAATATTGTGGGAAGATTGAATGATTTGTCTGTGAGATGCATGCCAATGCTTGTCAGTATTGTGATCTTTGCTCCCTTCTGGGCTATTTGTGGCGTGATTTGTTTTATTGAGGAAGGTTCATGGCGCAAATCATTTCCTAACAAAGCATCTCGTAAAGAAAGAAAAAAAGACGCCTTTAACTGAAGGAAAGTTTCCCAATAATCAGAGCGTACTACCCAATCACGTACGGGACCGCATAATGAAGTAATACGCAATATTTGCGTGACCTGTCATCTCGCGACGCATCGAACTCATCGGCAAGAGAAACATCTCAGAACAAGAAAGTCGCGCTCGCATATCGAAAGAGTAACAATCAGCGTTCAAGGTCGCCCTCGCTCAATTTTATCCGGGTGTCACGCAACATGCCACAGCAAAAAAATAAAAAAAATATATAGAAAATAAAAGGTAGTAGAAGACAATTAAGCAGGAGAAATCCAACGTAAACACTCATCACAGCGACGACTCGTGGCATATTGGTGGAACAAGGGATTTGGAGAGGGTGGGAGGAGCGGGTCCGAATAAGCGACGAGCCCCTGTATTCCCGGAGGCAGTGGGCCCTTGCTGATTAAGCTCTTGCTCCTCCTACTCGTCGCGACCACCCTATTTGCGAACGGCTATGCTGCAGGTGTGTCAATTATTTCTGCTGCACACGAATGGGCTCCGGTTGCGAGTACGCTGTTCCGGCTAGTACCAGCGAGAGTTTGCTCAATCTTTGTTTTCTGATCCCGAAACAGTGTCCATGCATTCCGCGCTTCGCTGTGTCTCACGGGGTTAGTGCGCGCTGTTCTCGCTCCCGCCAATAAATAACTAAGCAGGGGGACAAGATGTTCCGAAAATTGAAGTACATTTGTGGCAGATATTTTTTTTGTGCTGCGCAGAGCATACAGAGTAATCAGTACGCGCGGATGCTCATCTAAGTGGAAACACACGTATTTTTAGCACGAGCGGAACTCGGTGCAACAGGTTCGGCCATCCACGGGAGAGTTTCAGCCTCTAAGCGGACAAGTGCAGCGACCGGTGTCAGGCGAGAAGAAAAAAAAAAAAAAAAAAACGGTATGCATTACCCGCAGCGGTGTAAGCCCTAAGCAATTAGTTGGAAACAGCACCAAGGTAGAGACAAAGAAAATATAAGCATGACCCAAGTTTTGAGTAACATGTCAGCAAATGGTCGCAAGTTAGAAAGGCTTAAAAAAAAGCGATGGAACGTGATGACGCTTATCGTCTCTTGCATGCAGTGCTTTTATGAAAATATCTTTTTTCCAATACATGTCTCTTGTGGTCATATCTACGCTGCTATCTGCAGTAATATAACAGTTAACATAAACATTGAACTAATCAGCGCAGAAATACCCATGCGATTACACTGAGAAACTATACTGCGACAGGTGTGTGTGTGTGCGTGTGCGCGCGTGTGTGTGCACGTGAGTGTGTGTGTGTGTGTGTGTGTGTGTGTGTGTGTGTGTGTGTGTGTGTGTGTGTGTGTGTGTGTGTGTGTGTGTGTGTGTGTGTGTGTGTGTGTGTGTGTGTGTGTGTGTGTGTGTGTGTGTGTGTGTGTGTGTGTGTGTGTGTGTGTGTGTGTGTGTGTGTGTGCGGGTGTTTCTGTTTGGAATGCACTAATTCCACCTGATATGGCCTTGGAAGAATATCGGCAGTAATGCTAATTAGTTATGGTTTAGCTCTGGTTAACCCTTGTTGAATTGCGAAAGCAACGGCGAAAGCTTCTTTTGCCTGCCACATCATTCCCCGGTCACGCCCTATCAGTCTAAAGTGCTACATTATTGAGGACACTTAAGCTCATCCTTTAAGGCTATGACGCGAGAGCGTAAGCTACCAGCCCACACATAAAGTCACGCTTCAACCAAGCCGTATGGACATGCCTGCGTGTCGTAGGGGTAACGAGAATGCAAACGGTTTTGGCAGGCTGATTCTGATATCACCCTCCCATATGAAAGGAGCGACCCGAGTTGGCAGCTCCTGCCCGTGGCATAGGGGCAACGTGAATTCAAGTATCATGACAGGCTAATCTTTTTGTGTGGAGACCATAGCTACGCCTCTTCACGGCGTAGCTGCGGCCACCCGAGGTCTCGCTTTGGCTGTTGTTGTATTGCTTTTGCAATAAAAATAAATCAACGAAATGCTACATCCGAGTAAAGCAGCACTGTGAGAGGATGTCATCAGAACCCCGGTTTTACATAAAAGCGTTCTCCAAAAGCTCGCATCATACCCGCTAGCAGTGAAGTTCTTTTGTATAAGTTTCATACAACGATCCCCGACAGTCTAAAAAGTGTGTTGCATTCTTCTGCTGTCATTCGTTCATTATGAGCATAAAATTTCACATTGCGTGGGCTGGTCCGGTACCCCGTGGCGGAGACAAAACTGGATTCCTGGACCGGTTGCTAACTACAGGGAGCCCTTCTAATCCGATTATGATGCGATTCTGCAGATTTAACAGCCTCAGACCTGCTCAAAGGATGCAAGCTTCCGGCATCTTTCGTCTCTCCTTCCCTTTAAACGCCCTTGACATTGCAGGTGAAGCAAGAATCTCAGTTTGGTTAATCGAAACGTGTACCCTGACTGAGTTTTTTTTTTTTTACCTTGGTATCAAAGTGCACAATGCTAGTTTGATCCCGTTGCTACGCAACATTTTCCGCATGCGCACATTATTACTTTTAGTTAGGGCACACAGAGGTTTGGTAAAGCTGCATCGAATCACCTGTGAAACAGACGCACAAAGGATGATGCAGGCACAGAGCAGCTTTTTCCATTTTCTTCTAGCGCGTAAAACGAGGCAAGGTTGAGGTGCGCCATCGAGCGTTTGCCTGTAGGGTTTGGAAGAGAGGAAGAGAAGGGAGCGAGACCATAGAAAGGGGAGCTCGTGGAAGCGAGAGAACCAACGGCATACGTCCTTCGAGCTCGCGCTCGGATTGCGGCGTCCCGTTTTTCCGCTTGCAGTCCTCGGTCGGTGCGGGACGATTCGGTGACGCGTTCCTTCAATTAACCGACAATCCGTAATCATGCTGACGGGCCCGCTTTAATTAACGCAGCGTAGCGGGAGGGCAGCACGTCCTTTTCTCCCTTCTCCTAGCCTCCTTCTCTGCGATTTTTTCCATTCGTGCTCCTACCAGGGTTAGCGTACCGTCGCAATACATTCTCTCGCTCACATATACTCGTGGCGCCTTCCGTTTCTGCCTCTTTCGTTCACCGCATGCCTCTTTCCATCGAATTCCGAGCACACGTGAAGAAGTCGGTCTTGCCCTTGGTTTGTTTACTACTTCGCTGCTGTGTCCCTATGAAGCTTTTTAAGGAATATGCCATGAAAATGGCTGTACTCGGTCACCTATGTGTGCTCCCGTGCAGTGATGTGGCACTGTTAGATATATGCTGTGGCACTGCTGTACCACATATTGCGCACCCCGAGCCACGTGCCATATATTGCAAAAGATCTGCATATGGTGCGTTGCACTGTTGGCACAGAGCAATTTTCGCAAGTAAAAAAGAAGTCAAGCAGTGGTGGGCATCGAAATTGCGTGTGTCTCAGTCCTGCAAGCCATGAACAAGGACCCAAAACGCGGTACTGCCATATGATTGCTGGGTCCTAAAAAAAAAAAAAAAAAAAAAAAAAAAAAAAAAAAAAAACGAGAGCTTGATGGCAGTTTCATGCACTCTGGCGTTGGAATACTTGTATGCTGGTTCGTTCGGTTTGTTCCTGTTTTGGTGACTTTCGGAGCTCCACGAACATTAAAACATGGGGCAAAAACAGGCAAGCAAGTCTTGGTCCCCGTATGTCTCTCTTGTCGCGGTCAGCGTGAGATTCCTCTTGTTATGACCACCCAACTTACGAGGTACAGTATAAACCCGATGGAATGACACGTTGGCTGAATTCGACTCCGTATAATCTTAGTCAAATGTTTCGCATGACGCGCTTTTTCTGCGCTTAAAGCTCTACTTATCTGTAAGTGAAGATAATCTTTACTTACCCCGTTTAAGACCTTTAAAATTTTGGGAACATTTTAAGTGATCGACATTTTAAGTTCCCGATTACTAACCCTTGGACGATCACTTCTTGTACACCCGCAATAAAAGAGGGACAATCTTTTTTACGAAACGTCGAGCGAAAAACGACAAGGTTGACAGTTATAGACGGCACAGCACTAAACTTGCGTGACTATCCCGTGTACACCCGTGTCGTTCTTGCCCCTTTATAGTGCTATGTTTTCTGCATACCAACTATTGTCCAAGGCAAGTCTGTATTACAAATACTCCTTTGGACTGTTTACATATTTCGGCACCAATGACGTCACAGCTATGCAGTGTGTGAGGCTATGCTGACCAGCACATAGTGGCAACGATTTGGTTTCTGGCGCATGCCTTATCCGCGATCTGAGTTTATTCTTAGAAAACTTTCGAAGCGAAACAATGCAACTATTCGTGCCAAATCACCGGCAGTAGGTACAGACAGAGAAAAAAAAAAGAAAAAAAAAGAAACCAACTTTATGCCGACGTTGTACACATGCTTACACCGCTATAAGGGGAGTAGTGCACGAGCAAACGTTCTGTCCCAAATCCCTTTTGGCTTTTTATTTTTACTTTCCTTTTGTTTGCAATGCCCATAGAGCGCCTGAACAGGGCATCCGGTACAGCTCCTTTCGTTCTTTTAGAATCCACCCTATGTTCCAGCCCCATTGGGCACTTTCGCGCTGTTCGTTCTTTGTTTATAAATGACCACTTCCGCTACCACTTATGTCTTCCTCTTTTTCTTCTTCTTCTCGCTCGATGCTCATTCGCATTCGATTAGACCGCTCATTAATTGATCGGGAGGCCTACTGAAACGTGTTAGGAGGAAATTGCCTCTGCGGCATTCATTATTAACGCTCGGAGCCCGGCACGTGCATATGCGCTCGCATGGTGTTCGCGCCGAGATGTAGCGCGCAGCAATGAGCTATTCACCAACAGAAGCAGGTCAAAGCCTTTAGTAACGTCTACTAGAATGGTGCACTGAACAGAGTAAGGGAATCAACGGAGAGCTCTGGTCGTTTGGGCCAGTAGAGTAATAGCGAAAGCTTTTAATACTAACGGGCTGTAGATTAGGTCCTAAAGAACTTTCCGGGCCACAGAGCGCAAATCGCAAAGCCCTAGCTCCCTCGAGCACGCTGTAGACCTAAATAACCTGGGGGCTGAGTGCTAATAGGAAAGCGGCGGGCGAGTATATCCTCAGCTCCTCATAAAACAAAGCGGAAATTCCAGTAATCGTCACGATGTGAACAATAACAAGCGCTGATCAAATTACCAGTCAGATGACCAAAAATAAAAAGTATTTAGTTCGTTTGAGTGCCGTCTGTTTGCTACCGAAAGCTCCGAGTGGATCTGTGCGAATATGTTGTCTACAGGAACACAGGCGGACTACGTCATCACTGATCAATATTCGCTGAATACAAGCGAACAGAAGGCCATCCAGCTAAGCCGCGGAGGAAGCACTGTAGAGTGGTAGAGTAATGGTTATCACTTCTCGATCCCAGAATGAGGTCACAATCACAAATCACAAAGAATTTGTTCTTTTTTTGTTGGCAAACTATCTCTAAATATAGTCTGTGATGTTGTGCGGAGAGATCGACTTCACGTGGTGCATCGCACCCTTGCCTGTGTCGTGTCCATTGGCCTTTCCATTCGGTCGTGTGATCTTTTCTCTGTTTAGTCGGTGCGTTACAGACTGATATGTTAAAAAAAAATCTTCTTTATTTTTTTTTTGAAAGAGGGCTCTAAATGCTTGTACCAGTGGCTTGTAATACTAATGCCTAGGGATAATGGCTCGGCGAATGTGAGAATATTTCCGCTGTGCCGGAGTAGTTTCAGAAATCGCAACGATTAATTGCGTAGACAATAAGTAAGTACACACTGCTGTTTTTTTTTCTATACTTTTTTTTTTTTAAATTTTAGCGTCTTTAATGGGGTTCATACAACTTAATCTGATGATCAACCATTTCAGTCTGGACGTTGGCTTGGGCTCATGAAAGTGGCGAGCACCTAGTTCTGTCTTTCATGAGCTTGTACACGTGTTTGTGTGATTGAGCGTAGGCACTCCGCGTCACAAATTTGCTTCTGGTTCAGTGAAAACAAGGCACGCGAGGCGAAGACTTCCGCGTGTTCGCAATATTGATACGTTCGTGACCTAAGAACGCTATCCGCGAGGCCGTCGGCTAGAGTCGTACCATCCGTCCCGCTGGCAACAGGTTATGAGGTCAAATTAAGTTGTGATTCATGCTCGTCTTGGTTATACGCAGTCTGGTGCTCGAAAGCGCTGTAGCGGCCTACAAAATGATGGTTTGGTTTGGTTTGTGGAGTTTAAGGTCCCAAAGTAACTCAGTCTATGAGAGACGCCGTAGTAGAGGACTCCGGAGATTTCGACCACCTGGGGTTCTTTAACGTGCACTGACATCGCACAGCACACGGGTGCCTTGCTTTTCGCCTCAATCGAAAAGCTGCCGCCGAGGCAGGGATTCGATCCCGTATCCTTGGGAACAGTAGTCGAGCGCCGTAACCACTGCGCCACCCCGGCGGGCCTACAAAATGAGTTCCAGTGTTGCAGTCGCAGTAGTACGGCACAACTGCTCACATTCTAAATGCGCTTTGTAAGAGCTAACTACAAGCCTTTGAGTGTTCATCCAACTTGTTTGGACTGAATTTGATTGAACTATAAAAATAACGGTTAAGAAGCTTGATTAATTCAGGGACGCGCGTTGTGTAGAGTGCATCAACATAAGCGAATGAGCTTGTATCAAAGGTTGCGCATGAGCACGCACATGGGTTTATCTTTACAAGAGATACAAAATCCTCCTTTATCTCGGCGATTAGCAAATCACGTATTTGAGTCAATCGGGAGCACGAGCTGTCATCGGTCTTCACAACGATATACTTTCTTTCTCCTCTCCGCATCACTCTTCAGAAGGGCTAAGAAACCGACAAGGCTATGCCATTTCTATCGCCTTTATGCACCAGAATAGCGATCGCAGTTAAACTAATGTTGGCTACATAGCCACCGATGGCGTATTGTTGTATATGCCAACTTTACGGTCCATATTAGGGAGCATTGAATACAGGCACACCGAGATGACATTCTGAGTATTAAATTAGAAAAAAAAAATATTAAGCTCGGATTTATAGTGAGCCCCTAATATATGTCAATGACACGTGAGAGCTCTCAAGAGCATGACAAAGCCGCCTTCCTTAAGTTCTGCAGATAATCGTACAATAAAAACACACTCTCTCCCTCTACTAAAGTGGTGTGATTATATCGGTTGTGTAAGAAGAGGAAAAGGGGTGGGAAATCGAAGACAAACTCGGTGGCGGAAATTGGAATCCGATTTTTGTATGCACGCAAAGTTAACCTCTACACTGGGGTCGTATACTTAACAAATAGGTTTTTATTGATTACTGTGCTTATCAATCCTACGATCTGACAGAGCATGGGTATCATGTGTGACCATGTCAAAGTCCGTTGAGGAAACGCTCAGACTGGAGCGTATCCTACGAACCCGTAATGCGGTGTCGGCTGCTCTGAGCCCTGTCATTCCTTATCCCGTGACACGTTCGGAGAGGTCTCTTTGCTGTCTCATATAGGGTGCGGTGAGAAGAAAGGCCCCGGACTGGAACACGTGCGGATTGAGCGAATAAATAGGTATGCCATTACCGTTCAGTGACGCGAACGAATTAGATCAGGTATACCCGGCACAGCGAGCAACTCCTCGCGGAAGGGCGCACCGATTGCGAACGAAGGTCATAACACGGTGCTCTGAGCATTATCCGCTCATCCGTTATCCGATGCGCTCGTGCAGAATGACCTAGGAGTCTAGAACTGCGCTGAACATTTCACAGTCCGCGAAGTTTTCGTGGCAGCTGTTCTTGGCTAGTCGCAAGATATGTAATGAATATAGGTACCTGTTTACAATGAGAAATATGATATCGCGAAATAGTATGGTGCGCATTATAACTGTTATTTTAAAGTTTGTATTTCTATACTGTATTTCTATATGTATTTGTATTTCTATATGTCTGGCTATACTGACAATGACGCATTTCGGTTTGTTTTGCGTCGCAGAGTTCTTATAGTAGATGGTAGTGGGCATCTTATTTCCGCCTGTGCCAACTGTACTCTCGAATAATGGTTGCTATAACGGCCAAAGCACTGTTTTCTTATAGCGTATTATTTCGACAATGTCGTATGTCAAACGAAAATATGTTAAAATATCTGTGTTTTCAGAAAGATTGTGACGCATTTTAGCACTCAGCGGGACGTCTTATTTGAACGCTACTATCGGCAATGTCTTGTGAACCACTTAGCTTTGAAATGAATATTACGATAGGAAAACAGTTTGAAGGACGATCATCAAAAACAACCTGAGAAGGCTACAGTTAGACACTGGATAATTACTTCCGTGATTTTACTCTATGTCCGAGGCCTCACACAAGCGGTAGAAAGTTTTTGTAGGATGAAGGTGGGGGGGAGGGGGGGGGGGGGGGACTTTTGTGGGGTACAGGCGAAGTGGGGAGTAGAACCGAGGGTGGTGGTTTGGAGGGGGGGGGGGGGGGGCGTGTAACCCTACAGCTAGGGGAGGAGTGTGGAGAGGATGCTGGTAGGTGGCGATTCTAGAGGGCAGCTGCCTTGCCACTGTATCTTTGAACTCGACTTCGCCGTTGCATTTTCGCTTTGCTGGTGAGCGTGTTTTCAGCGGTTCCTCATGGAGGGCTTTGGTAGACGTTTTCTTGATGGGTAGCACAACTGTAGAGTGCAGTTCGATAGAGGGGTGGTTAACGAAGACTTGGTTGAAGCTAGGTGGGGAGAGGGCCAGAGAGTGCTGTGAGGAGAAGACAGGGGGGCTGGACTTTTAGAGAATCCCCAGACTCCGACCTTTCCCACAGATATTGCCATTCTTTTGTTGCTATGCCAGTCAAAAACAAAAATAAATAAAACGGCAGAACGTGTTGAAAGATCTGAAGAAGAAGTCTGATTTGTCGAAAGCTGTTTTGTTTGCATTTTTGCGGAACAATGTTAAAATTTGACAGTCTTGTTTATTTTCCTTACAGCCTTCCATGGCACAACTTCATATAATTTTAATTTCTGAAGAAAGGTCCTTAAATACAAAGACAAAAATACTGGACCAAAGTCAATTGGATGCAAAGCAGGATTGGATAAGAAACGCAATTATATTGTCTCTCGCAAGGCAGACATCACACGTTTTCTATGGACGTGCCCCTCTACATGCCGTCCGGCAGAAACATCTGCTCCGATGCGGGCCTCCTCCAGGTCGACCAACGGATTTGGACGCCTGGATACTAGTTCCACGTTACCGGCCATTACTGGATTTTGCTAAAAAATCAGACGTGTACCTCTCTTTGTGAGCAAACATTATGCTGTAAGGCACACTATTAGAATAAAAAGAAAGAGAAGTCTCTCTGTGTGCCTAGATCACACAACGCGCATTGGAGTATTTGTGCTGCTGAGCCGTAGGCAAGCCGCGTATACATGAATGAAAATTTGACTTCTTTTTCGTTTAGTATTTTCATTCTTTTGAAGTTCAAGCACAAAGACATTAACCTATTTCATAAGCAAAATTTTTTGCGCCCGTTGGCGGTCGAGCACCTTGCGGCAAAAATAGTATTTGGCAGCTTCTTCCTTGTTTGTCGCATTTAATAATTAGTCCGCTTGAGCGCTCAGTAGACGCCAGTTGCAATTGGTGACTACCTCAGCCCGGAAATAGCGAGCTTATTTGTGGTTCCCTTTGTGCTCGCTAAAAATGAAAACAAGAGGACTATATATTTTACATTACGTCAGTAGTGTATAACAAATTTTGAGAACATCATTGAGTATAAACATTTTCTGCTGTCATTCCAGCGTCTTATCCCAGTGAGCGCGTCCCAGTTGCTGAAATCAGAAACATTATTCTCTCCTTCCACCTCGTGTACTCCTACTACCAACGAATTATAAGTCTTTTAAGCGGATATAAAGAGCAGTTCGCCACTTCCGTCCACAAAAAGTGCTGCACGCCACTAATTTCTCGAAAGCACTCGAAAGAATGCGTTAAAACGACCAAGAAACATTGGAATAGTCGTATACCCCGGTCGCTAATAAAGCAGTACATATAGTGTGCCCCCTTTTTTATCCGACCGCGGGTCAAGGGAACTGCGAACACTCTTTCCACAATCACAAAGACAAGCCTGTAGGGTACGGCTTGCGTGTGTGCTTAGTACGTGCGCTTCGGCCAGCGGCCATCGAACGCGCTCGCCCTGATGATGCACGCCATGTACTACACGGGATATACGAGGCATTAGAAGACAAGTAAAAGAGTCGAGCAATGGGCTGGGAGGAGGTCGGTACAAGGCGGATCGGCAAAGTTGCGGCAAGGAAGGGAGATGAGGTAGTGCAAAGGCCCGAAATAGGAATTGCACCATGAAGCAGGGCACAGCGAACGTGAAGTAGGCCTTTCGATCGAGCCAAACAAAAAAGGTAAAAAAAAAAAAAAGAAGACGCGGGGGAAGGTTGCGAGGATCGCTCCAGGGAAAGCCACCTACAGTAGGCGAAGCCGGTTGCAAACCTCGAGGCTTCGGTTTCACGGCTGCGGCTGGCTTGGGAAACGGGATGGGGAGGCGAAGAAGGGGCCCACTGGGCGGCCCATTGTCGAAAGATCCCAAGAGGCCGTAAATATCTCTCGATATTCGCTCGTAAAACTCGTCGCCGCTGTGGAGGCTTGCGGAGGCCGCCGTGTAAACGGCGACCCCCGCGCGCGGACCCTGCGTGCGTCTCTGCACGAAAGCCGCGCTGCCTTGCCGCAAGAACCCCGCTGCCGAGGAGTTACGAGTGGCGACCTACGGAGCGGTAGTGCGATGAAAAAGCACACCCGTTGGTCGCGAAGGATTTTTTTTTTTTCTGAAAAACAAGTCACTATTTTAATCGAGGTTCTTGTTGCGCATGCCCACGCGGCTGCTATAGTTTGGAAACTTTCTCTTTCTGTTTGATGAGCATGGAAATCTTTTCTATTGCTCAGAGGCGTCGAGCGAAGACAAAATTTTTCTCGCTCCTGGCTCTTCTTTCTCTTCTCCTGAAAAGTTGTCTTTGGATAGTGAGGAAAGTAAAAAAGTGCTTTGTCTCTAATGCTTTGCCTCAATATATCTTAAAGGCGCTTAAATATATGAGCTCAAATACACTTTACTAGTATCGTAATCGTCCGTAGTATTGCTTCTCCTATTATTAGTGAAAAATGCAGATAATGCAGTAGATCAGCTACAGCTATAAAGCGTTACATAAGTGTACCTAACGGAAATAGATCGAAGAGAACGAAATGGTAGAAAAAAAATCTAAATAAAACACCTGAGTGATGCCGCTCTAATTTATTTGTACCAGCTTGGTGCGGTAAATAATAATTTTCCACATATCTTTATGCAAAATATGGGACAAATTTATGCCAACCGCTTAAGACAATAGGAAGAATTGGGGCAGCCCCAGTCATAGCTAATAACCTCGTGAAATTGTTCGTGTATACTCACGTAGCAGGTAAGCTTCAAAGCAGTTTAGCATTCTCTTCCGTTTCAAACTGAAATTTCAGCAGCGTCTGCACTCAACCACGTGTTCGGCCATAGCGCCATAAAGGTCACGTGACTAAATATGCGATCATGATTCTGCAGTGATGAAGCTTTCACGTAATCAGATGAGCCCTATCAAAATGAATCACACAACACGTGTTGTTAATTCCCTTTACAATCCCCCCCCCCCCCACCCCCCCCCTTCTTAAGAATCCCGTAGAAATTCTCGCATCCTTCCCGTGGGGATGCCGCTCCATCTAACTGCATCGACACCGCGCCCAGCCAGCGTGGAAACCAGGGGGCGTCTCGGTGGTGCGACGGCAGCGACGGCGGCAATGTTGCGACCACCACAGCGTCGTTGTCGTCGTTCGCCGATAATATAGAGAAAGCGGACGCGCGTAAAATCTCCCACGGAGGACACACACAACGCAGCGGACGTGACGAAAGGGGAGCGCACCTCGCGCCTTATTTCTTGCTCTTCTACGTTTTGTTCTTTGACCGAAGGCCAAGGGTCGAGCGAGACGCTGCGTTGGAGCGCGTTCATTGAAAGGAATGCCCATTGGCGACACAAATGTCCGCACAGAGAAGATGAAAAAGGAGGGGCATAATATATATTGGCGGCCATGCTCCCATTCGTACTTGAAGTGGCGCCCTCTAAAAGGTCGGGCCGCAATGGTATTCGAAATAAAGACATAAAATTCGTCCATCACCGTCGTTATGACTACGCGTTCTGGTCTTCATCTTCCGACGCTGCGTTGCTGTAAGCTTGCCTGCGCCTAAATGGGCGCAGATTTTTTTTTTTTTTCGTTACTGGACAAATGATACGAAGACCTTGCATGGCGGTTAGGATTCGGTTGCTCAATGAAACATCAAGCTATTATTGAAGCCCGACCTAGAGGCCGCATTTCGATGGAGAAGGAGAGCAAAGCACGACCGTATACATAGAGGGGTGAGTGTATGATGGAGATTTTATCATAGTAAATACGGATCGCATAAAATGGAATGAATGTAAATGCTCTGAATTTACTACGATGTTTCTAATACACCTCGCGCAGCTTAGCTTTCTTCATTGAGTACCGTACCGTACCGTGCTGTACCGTATCGTACCGTGCTGTACCGTACCGTACTGTATAGTCGGCGCTTCGATTGATGCGTACCAAATATTACCCATTGTACGTACTGCCCCGTAGCGGCGGAATGTTTCTGCAGAGAGGGTCAATACCAGCACCCAAAGCAACAATGCTCCTCTGCACAGAAAAATGATATTGTGTAAGTACTCCAACTAGACGTCTCCTCATAATTCTGCGATGTGGGAATGCAAGCCCATTTTTCTGAGTGTAGCATTGATCAAAGAACCACACCTGATGCAAGCGGTTTTCATATTGTTAACTCTTTATGGCCTCTGTAGGTGACAGACGTGGCCGTTCAACACAGTTTCTCTTTGGCCATAGACCACCTGCACAAATATTCGATGTGAGAAAAAGTGAACGGCCTAAATGTCTTATCGCATTACGAATCACTTGATAACGTTTCAAATATTATCATAATGGTGTCGATTTCGGAATTATTCATGTTATCTGTAACTCAGCATGTACCGTTTTTTGTAATGCTTGCGCAGAACGACGATATTCACGAGTCAATAGTGCGCAATAAGCAAATGGAAAAACACAAACACATTATTCTGTACTGATGACCGACTTCAGTGTCAAGGTAAGCATGAGCCAGAATAGAGACCATGCAGCGGGTCAATATGGCACATACTTTAGAAACAGCAGATAGGGGTTATTAGTGTAGAGTTCGCAGAACGCAGTAATGAAAGAGTAAGGATTACCTTCTTCAGCAAATGGAAGAAGCGGAAGTGAATATGAAAAAGCCCAAAAAGAGAAATTAAAAAGAAGCAAATTTCCCATTGAGGTATAACCCTCGAATTATGCTGGATGTGGAGGTCATTACAATGGTGCGATGCAGGACTTCATAATGGTAAGGTCTTAAATTAGTCTATATTTGAAGAGGCAACGGAATAAGCCAGCGAGAAAGAAGACCACGAATGAGTTAGCGCTAAGTAGGAAATAGAAAATTTCAGTATCTCACTGCCGAATAGGTAAGCTGCTTTAACAGAGAAGGTTGTCATTTAGTGTAGAAGCAATGACCGATAATTTTAGATCATTTAGACAGGATACCGGTATGCTACCTGAGGACACGAAAGATCTGTATAGGAAACGCTAGATGGTTTGGTTTAAGGGTTTAACGTCGCAAAGCGACTCAGGCTATGAGAGACGCCGTAGTGGAGGGCTCCGGAAATTTCGACCACCTGGGGTTCTTTAAGGTGCATTGACATCGTACAGCATACGGGCGCCGTGCTTCTCGCCTCCGTCCAAAATAGGCCACCATGGACGGTATTCGATACCGGATCCTTGAGCACAGTGGTCCGAGCGTCCTAACCATTGCATCACCACGGCGAGGAGAAAAATGCTAGAAAATGAAAAGATTGAGACCAACCGAACGTACAGAACGGGGGAGCTGCCAAAACTAATCAATGAGCGCAAATTTTTCTACATAAGAAAGAATAATATGGAGAGAATTGAGCTCACTGTAAAGAATGGTGGTAGTCTAAAGGTGGTCGAGAGGAAACTAGGCATCAGCAATAATCACATGAACACTCTAAGAGACAAAGCTGACAATTGTATACGGATAGGGTAGTCAAAGTAGCCGATACACTTTCCTATAGAGTAGCCGAAGTTATTAGGATGATAATGAGAAGATCAGTAGCGCAGAGCAATGAAACGCTCCGTCGCTAACGAAGTACGAAGGAAAGAAAACTGACCGCCCTGTACACGCAGCGCGTGGAGGTCACGACAATACCAGAATCATGGAAGGGCACTGACATTATCTCAATCCATAAGAAAGGGGACGCCAAGGACTTGAAAATTTACCGACCGAGCAGCAAACTATCCTTTACGTACAAGGCACTCACGAAGGTAGTCGGTAATAGAATCAGTTAAACCCTAGAAACAATGCTCTAAATATGACCAGCCCCTGTGGATAGCATTCATTGATTACGAGAAAGCATTTGGCTTAGTCGAAACCTCAGCACTAGTGCAGGCATTGCGAAATCACATTGTAGATGAGCCATGTGTGAAACTACTGGAAAATATCTGTACCGCTGCACAGCAAACAGTCTTTCACAAAGAAAGTAATAAAACGTTTGTAGCGATGCGTGTTACTCAAGGAGACATGATCTTTCCAGTACTACTCATAGCATGCTTAAAAGGATGGTGGCTTACAGAAAGTATTCGGATATCTGAATTGGGAACAGTTAAGGATGAGAGTTGGCGGAGAATACCCCTTTAATGTGTGATATGCTGAGGAATTTGCTTTGTTAAGCAGCTCAAGGAACGAATTAGGAATAGTGATTAAGGACTTAGATAGGAAAGGTGAAGGGTAAGCCCAAAATTTATACGCAGAAGACTAAAGTAACGTTCAACAGCTTCGGGAAAGGAGAATAGCTTACAATAGGTGGCGAAGCACTGCAAGTGGTGCGCAGATATGTCTACTAGGGACAAGTACTAACCGCAGAGCTGGACCACGAAAGAGAAATAAAATGGAGAGCGAGATTGGGATGGAGAACATTTGGAAAATACTCGCAGAATATGACTAGCAAATTGGAGACATCGCTTGAAATGAAAGCGCATAAAAGCCGCATCTGACCAGCGCTCATCGATCGCGTAGAAACGTGGGGCTGACGAAAAGGGCTCTGCTTAAGTCAATGACAACGTAGAGAGGCAGGAGGCGTGCGGAATGGGTCAGATAACAAATGTGAGACAATTATACTCTTGTTCAGTTCAAGAACAAGAAATGGGAACATACCGGACTTGCAATGCGAGGGCAAAATAACCGATGGGCACAAAGGATGATGGAATTGGATTCCAAAGGAAGGCAAGCGTAGCAGGGGGTGGTAGAAAATCTAGATGGACGGATGAGATGAAGAAGTTTGCGCTGATATTGTGGATGCGGGGGGTACAAAGCCGGGATTACGGGAGGAATATGGGAAGAGAATTGGTCCCGCAGTAGATATAGTAAGACTGAAGAAGATGTTCTCGAATGCGCAAATAAGATTCAGTTTCATGGATGCTTGTGTATCTTTGTATAGAAATATATATATATATATATATATATATATATATATATATATATATATATATATATATATATATATATATATATATATATATATATATTGCTTCTATCGAGCTAAATAGTTGAAAATTAAAATTACTAGATCATAATATTGCTAAAATGGTTGATGGACGCAAATGGAGAGGCAAGAAAGTGAGGTAAGAAGCGCCATGTCGGTCCATTGCTGTTTGTTCGTAGTCTGCGTGCTGCTGAAATCGAGGATTTTATGCAATGTGCGCCCTTTGATACTTACCAAAATAGCAAATTTTTTAAAAGATTTAATTGCCCAGAAAAAAAGTGGATCAGGAGTAAAAGACAAGAGAAAGATTCAATGAACATACTTGCGAAAGACACAACTCGAGCTTAGAGTACTTTAATGAAAATTAAGCATTAATATAAAAAAAAATTGAAGCTGTTTTTTGACACGTTGTTCACGGGTATAAGACTATAGCCCGGAGGAAAGCAATCGAGACTACACTTAGCGCCAACATCGTTTTTCTTTACTTCAAGCGACCCTGTTTCCAGCGGAATTATTGCGCGGATGAGCCGTGTCCTCTCGGCAAATCCTTTAGTCCACCTAACAGACACGTCGCGTTTATGTTATTGGTTTCATAGCTAGGGGCATTGATCGAAGAAATGTGAGGCTAAAAACAATTTAACGTCAAGTTGAGCGGTCCTTGCTTGTTTTGAAAGCTGACGAACACGCTGTCCCAGAACGAGGCTTGTACCATACTTTTTTATTTCTTCCCTTGGCCAGTTTTTTTTCTTTTCTCATAGGCTGCGAATTCTCGCCTGCTGTCGTGTTTGATCCTAAATCCCCGAAAATCTTGAAAAAGCCAATAAAGCGTCAGAGACTGCGCTTTGGTAGTCTAGTTTAGGTAAACCCGCTTTGCTTCAGCCTCAATAATATCCTCAACGTAAAGAGGCTGATTGTGATGAGTTTGCTATCAATAATGTTTGCGGAAAAAGAGTGGCCAGCGTTTCGCTACGGTTGTTGAAGTAAGACCTAAGGCTCTATTTAGGCCTCCAGATTATGAATGAGGTGCTGCGTATGCGTAATATTCATGCCTTTTAAGCCTTAGATCAAACAGCTAAGTCCATATTTGCCAGATCCTTGCTTTTTGTTGGACGCTTTCTTTCGAACCGAATGAAACACGAACTTGCGTAAATGCCGGCGTAAATGTGGTACGCAATTTCCGAAACTTCGCTCGTTGTTAACAGGCGGAAAAAGTGAAACGAGAGGAAAGAAAAACTTCGCTATTGGGAATATTTCGCCTTCATTTAATTACTCAAGGCCCTCTACCTCCAACGCGGTTACGACATGAAACATTAAACTTTAGACGAGCCGAGAAGCGACGGAAAAAAACCGTGACTCACTGACTGACTGATTAACTCTCACTCGTGGTTAGAACCCAGGTGTTCTGTATAGTAGACAGAAACGTAAAGCATAAACCATAAGCATAAAGCATAAAGCAGAAGTCGTGGGCACCAAGCTTGTTAGAGGGGTTGCTGGTGAACGGACTGTGTTGCATATGACTTACGTCTGTGTGGGATGCGTACTGATGTAACAGTAATAATAATTTCAAACCGAAAGAGAGCTGAAAAAGGAAAATAAAAATTGTGGAATGAAAAGGCAGTGTGAAATACGTTGTCACATCTATTCTAAAGTGAAGCTTAAGCATCCTTCTATATTTCTTTTGCGATAAAACTGCACTGCTAACTTGTTATGGCATCTAGCAGCGTCTTACAAGGAGTTGAAGTATCGATTTATTATTAATATTATTATTCCCAAAGCAACCAAGGCGCCTTCTTGACACGACAGAAACTGCGAAGAACATCGGCAGTGGAAAGAAACGGATGGCGGCGCAGTGCACCCCGCCAGCAATTTAAGTGAAAAACAGTGACGATGGCTTCTGGCGAAGCAGGGGTACTTAGCAGGGTTTTCTGCTACAACCGGCCCGAAGATGTACGCCGAGCGGCTGTCGCGCCCCCAAGGGGTGCTTCGTATGGTTGCGCTTTCCGGCTGTTATTTTCTCGTTTCACCATCGCGATCCCGCTGGGACAGGCTGCCCCGTTGCGAGACAGTCTTCAGGCTTTTCGGGAGACTGGCGGCGTAAGACAACCAGTATACAGGGCCTTAATCCACAGAAACTGGTATTTATCTATAATTTATAAAAAGTAGCGTAGTTTTAAATGTCAAGTGCGCTACTAGGCTGTGTAGCATGATATCTTTGGTGGCTTTGAAGGAGCGTGTTGGTTCTTTCGTTGGCCCCTGTTTAAGTATGCATTAATGTTGTTCATGTTTTTTCGGCGTTTTCTTTGACAAGGAATGCACATTATGTTGGGTGATAATCACGCGGATTCTGTAGATGAGAAAACTGTTGGAAGCAGTGATTGTTTGTGAATGGATGAGTGAGTGAGTGGCATAGAGAGAGATAGAGAGACGGAAAGAGAGAGACAGAGCTACCACAATGAGTTCTGCATTTCGGTTGTCCTGGAAGTTTTGGGTGCAAAGAAGTAAACAATAATGCGTGCGGTGGTAAATGATTCTAGAACTTTGTATTTGCAGAACATCCATGCTCAGCTCGAGGAAACACCCTTTGAGTCAATTTCAGTACCAGATCACGCCTTTGTGTTGGAGTAGTCACTATGAAAAAAGGGCCCAATGAAGGTTTCGTACTAAACAGAGCACTCACGCCGTATAAGCGTTCCAAAAATTTTGAAGCACTTTCTAACTTCACTTTCGATATTGCACGTACCCGAGGCTGAATTATATGCATATATATATATATATATATATATATATATATATATATATATATATATATATATATATATATATATATATATATATATATATATATATATATATATATATGTATATATATATTTGAAATGAAAACCACAGCAATGAAAACTAAGCTGTCGATATGGCTGGTAGTTTATTAATATACATACGATTAGTGTCAGGAAGAATAAGATTCTTTCCTGGGAACCGCCTTTCTTCGAAGCCTATAATTTTGAACTGGAAGGCAAAGGACCTTGCTGGGCATTATTATTCAGGAAGCATATCACGCACATCGCGCGAATCCGCTAATATGCACTTTCAAGAACAGCATGATTGCGCCAAGAGCCAGATATCGCTGATCCATGGAGAGGAAAAGGCTGAGCCGCGGTCGTGGACCAAGCTGTTACATATGATATCAGGCAGGGGGGGGGGGGGAGGAGGCTACCGTGAATTCTGGATGTGTTAGAGCTCAGGCCTTTCACGCGGAATAAAATAGCGACTCGTATCGCTCCGGTTCTTGCATCAAGAGACGAAGAAACGCGAGGGAAAGGAACTGCGGAATAATTCATGACCATTCGCGGAATCTTCAGAAGGAAAAGTAGAAAGAAAAAAGAACAAAAAGATTGGTGATGGTCAGTCATTTTTGTTTTGCATTTTCCTGGAGAGACAGAGGACTGACTCGAGAGCAGCGTCCGACAAGCTTCAAATTTGAAATGGGTATTGATCAAAGGCCCCACCGCCAGGGATGTCCAATTTGCGAGAAAAGTTTTGCGGAGAAACGAGTTCTCCGCAGATAGGTGACTTTTGGAGGACATTCTTCCGGAGCCATTTGTCGAAAGGAAGCGCTCCGCATCAACGCTTTCTCTCTATCTCTTTCTCTCTCTCTTTGTGCTTTCCCGCAACTTTTTTGTTTGTTTGTTCGGCTTGATTCCATGACACGATGCGTCCCATCAAAACTGGAGTTAGGAGAAGAAAACGCGTTAATTTTTTTACAAAATTTGATATATATGCTTGAAACATGTTCATCATCACAATTTATTTATTTTTTTTTTGCGAGCGCTTCATGGGGGGTGGAAACATTCAGCTAGGATTGGCGATGGTCAAGCACAGTTCATCAATTGTTTTAGACATGACAGCCTGTTATGTGTGCATCTTATTGGCGAACGCTAAGTTTCAGGATGAGCAGTAGAACTAAGGCACGTTTTTCGAGCGTTTTATCATAAATCTCGCAAGAAGCAAGCGTGCAAGAGCGAAAGGCATAATCGGGTTACTCACACTTGAAATGAAAAAAATATATATGTTAGAGATACCACAATAGCATCGTGCAGGAGCATCTTCATTGCACGCAGCATTACTTTCGAATCTTGGTGTGCTGCTGGAAACTTGGCGCCGATTCTCGAATGAACAAAGGCCCAGCATGAATTTCGCTATGTTTATGGGTTGTTTATTGCTTTTTATAGGCTGCTAAGGCCTCATTTCTCGTTTCGCTTGCGCTGTCGGCTTAATGCACTAATTAATTCATAAATTGATTCAACTGCAGTGACGTCACTCGCAATGTCACTAACACTGTCAGGAAGCCCTTGGCTGTAATCCGCGGACGCACGACTCCCCGTCTTCCCCAGCACGCGTGCCGGGGGCGGGGAAGAGGACGCCAATTTGCGATGGAAATAAAAGTTGTGCAACCAACCAACTAACACTGTCAGAGGATTAGTAAGCATGTTCCATCCAGAGCTATTTAGTGCTCAGCGCTCCTTTAGAGAACGACTTCTCGCCGCGTTTGAAAGCTGTGCAGCACATCATTTCTGTCGGTGGCTGGAAATAACGAGACGCACCACAGAGGCTGCAACAAAACCCTCAACCCTCAGAGCGCTCTAAAAATACATATGTGTATATATTCCATCTATCCATTCAGAGCACATAAAAGGCTGAAATGCATTGCAGAAAAAGCGTAGCGGTGTATACGACGGATGACAGGTGACAGTCTAGGTTATAAAACTATATTGTTTGTAAAATTAATACTAGGTTATATTACCACACAGGTAAAAATATCTCGCC